>NW_004567122.1:33071783-33110247 GCF_000260355.1 Condylura cristata | reverse complement strand
TCATTAACATGATCATCGCTAGTGGTGATATTACTACACACACAAACACACACACACATATACTGAGCAATCTTTTATTAAGATGGCGTTCATGCCATGCAATTTACCTCCTTAAAGTGTTCGGCCTAGTGGTTTTTAGTGTATCACATAACTGTACCTCCCTCACTACAGTCTAAGAGCAAAGTTTCCACCACCTCAAAATGAAATTCCTATCCACTAGAGGTCTTTCCTCTTTCTAGACTCTCACCACCCAGTTTAGGTCTGGGAACAACTACCTTACTTAATATCTTTGTGAGCTTAACCATTCTGAATATTTCACTTAAATGAGCTTATATAATATGTGATCTTCTGTATTTGTTTTTTGGGGATGTCTTAAGGAGGAATAGTGTGACCAGTCATGATAGTCATAGAGAGGAAGTGCCTGAATGGACATCACCATTCTCCTGCTGAAACAGGAACCTTGTGGCTGCTGCTCATAAAGGGTGTGAATGACATAGGGCTGGTGGTGTAAGTGGTCCTGGGGGAAGCCCAAAACTCCAGCGATGTTGGTCTGGTCCAGGGCTGTTCCCTGGAACATCAGTTTGGCCTTGGCTTCCAGAAGCGCACCATCCGCGAGCCTGCCCAACCTCAGTGCGGGGCTGGTCTGAGCAGACAGCTGGCATTTTCTTTTGAAAATAGTGATAAATTTTTAAATGGACCAATCTGATTGGACCTTGCCAAGTGTCAGTCAGACAGACGGACCAATCAGGCTTGAGAGGCTGAGGCTATAAGTCAGAAACCCCCACGCCTTGGGCCTTTTGAGGTCAGACTGCCCGGGGCTTCCTCAGGAAGAGGTGCTCATAAACAGATCTGTGGGGAGACTTTCCTTTGATGGTGGAGTATGGGCAAATGAGTGGTGGACACACAGGTAAAATACCTGATGGGGATAACCCAATGTTACCTCAGTTTAAAAAAAAAAAAAAAAAAAAACACCTTCCCAGATCTCTGAGACCTCGGATTCTGCTCTCCGCTTCAAACTGCCGCCTAACCGCTGCTCCTGTCTCCGGCCCTGCCTCCAAAGTCACCTGCTGACAGGCACCCAGCTGCCTGTGCCCGGTGGCCCTAAGGGGCTCTCTTTGCTCTCAAAGGGCTGGCACATGAGTGCTTGTGCTGGCACAGTCGACACTGCTGACCGTGGCCGGCTGCCTCAGAGAACTGCCTACCGCCTGCTGGTACTGCGGTCTCTGGCACTGTCCAGGCTGGCCTTTGAATAGGTGTTGCTGGCTGTTGTGGCGCCACCTCAGCCGCAGAGCACCTCCAGCCCCCGCTGTGGGTTCAGCCTTGGTCCGCTGCTTGTCAGCGGCCGCCAGCTCCAGGCTCTCGTGAAGGATGAAGGGCGGCGCCATCTTGCAGGAGTGGACAAGTGGATGCCGCGGACCCTGTCTGAGGTAAGAGAGCTGGCCCTTTGTGGCCTCAGAGACCCCGTCCTTTTCCCCCAGCCTCCCGTTTGCTAATAAAACCTTTTGTTGTTGAGCCCTGAGCCTCAGTGGTGTCTTGCAGTTGTGAGTGTGAGGAGAGAACCCACAGTGAGCCGCCCCCGCGCAGAGTTCTTTAAGTTATCGCCGTTCTACTGGCAGCTGTAGTTGAGTACCTAGGTATTAATGTTTATATATAAAAGGAAAGAAACATTCATCGTCTCTTGAGGTTGTTAAATTGGAAAGATTTAGATTTAGAATCAGGGAAAGGCGTTGTCTCTGCTGTGTAGATGGAGGCTGTTAGCATGGGAGAGATTATGTTGCCAGTGAGGGGCACAGCATCTAGGTCTGAACTTTCCAATATGAGAACCAATCATTTAATTTTTATTAAGTTAGCAAAATATTATTTATATGTGTGTTTAAATAAAAATATAAAAATACGTATTAATTGGGAAAACTGATTTTTTTTTTTTTTTAGCTTTCGCCTACAATGTCTCTTTTGGGTACAGGTGTAAGTGTATAGGACATTTGTCTCATCATAAGAATATTTAAATCAAAAAATTTTTTTTTTTGGTTTTGGAACTTATTATCACTTCTTCGTCTGAGAAATAATTCTCATATGTTAAGTGCCGTTTCAAAATAAATTAGGGGATGTGTCTTTATTTTCTGCTCTTATAACATTTTGAGTCTTTCATTGACTGTGTGGTAGTGCTATTTATTGTCAACCCACAGACTAATCTGTCTTTTTTCTATGAACCTCACTTGTATTAAAGTTTTTGGTGGTCCTGTGAGCCAGGGGAGTTTGGTACCTGCCATACCCCCAGGGGGAAGAATTCTGATTGGCTCCAACCAAACTTGGAAATTAATTTCCTGCTAGTAAAGATAGTAATTTACGAATAAGCAGTTAACCAACCTGTGGCTAATGAGAAATAAGGGGAAGTTTCTGAAAGGTTATTGGAAAAGGTTTTCCACCTGGATTAAAACAAATCCTTTTCTTGATTTTGGATAGAACAGAAGTGATGCTTACAGTTGCAGCCACTCTTTTGTAACCATGAGATGAGGCTGAAGGTAAGAGACAAGATATTAAGGATGACAGCAGAAATATGGAAAATAGTTGATCCCTGATAATACTCTTGTGCTTCAAAATTAGAGCAAAGTCCAGAATTTCCTACCCCTGGAATTCTCATTCTATAAAATATTAGTTATGCCACATGAGTTCATGTATAGGTATGCAGATTTTGCACTGTGCAAGGTATCCAGTAGCTCTTTGCTCACCACATTGTGTGTTCTGAAGCAAATTGTGTTTGAAGATGAGGGATCTTTTTCTAATTTTTATATAACACAGAACTAGCTAGAAGTCCTGTTTCATGCAATGAAAGTATACTAATTTGATACATCATTCATCATATTTTCTTGTAGCTTTATGTCTAATTTGCATGTCATTGGTTAAACTAGATAAACTCCAAGAGGGTCAGGAATAATATGTATCAATACACTCTATGTAGCTGGCATGTAAGTGTATGAAAATTAAGTACTTTGTGACCATAGAGGATAGGAATTCTTGTATTATCCAATTAGAGTCATCATAGGTTCT
Source organism: Condylura cristata (assembly GCF_000260355.1). Classification (NCBI taxonomy): domain Eukaryota; kingdom Metazoa; phylum Chordata; class Mammalia; order Eulipotyphla; family Talpidae; genus Condylura; species Condylura cristata. The sequence continues at coordinate 33,107,199 of NW_004567122.1, read as the reverse complement.
GCTTATAAGATGTCAAACATCTGGATACTTGAGAATATATGGATATTTTTTCATCTCAATCTGGATGTTTTGGCATCAAATAATGTAACTCCATAGTAAGCCTGTGAAAATTGGAGGCCCTCATTCTTTTATTCTCAGATGTGGTGAGATAACTAAACTGTCATGCAGATGAGTGATGACTGTTTAACACACTGTCATTCTAACTCGTAGGGAATTTCCTACAGGAGAGCCACAGGCTGCCAAGAGTCCTTTGGGAAATCTTTCATTTCATATGTTAAGTGCATGACAAGATGTGTGCTATATAGAAGGCATAGATTCTAAAGACAATTCACAAAAGGAAATTGCCAGCTAAAATCATAATTCTTCATGGGAACAGAGATATCTGACAGATATTCAGGTGTCAGAATAATTGCTGATTTTTTTCTTCTCTGTTACCTTTGTATATTTCATCTCTAGACCCTTCATTCTCAGTCTAGCTGCATAACTGAAAAGTAACAAGAGGTGTAATCAAAGAATGGAAACCATGCTCATCATTCTTAATTAGCTTATCATACTCCTCCTGTTCTAAGGGTATTTTGATTTAAAATTCTCATTTAGGCATATTTGAAGATTGAAACTTTTAAAATCACATTTGATGTCAAAGAATATAGGGTTTTAGATTTATTAGACTATCACATTACAATCCTCATTTGAGTTTTGAAATCTGTTCTGAGAATTTAAATCAAGTTATAAACAATTTAAAGTTCAAAAAATAAGGGAAATAGTGTAGGATATTGTCAATATGAGGGCTTTTATTTGCTTGAAATGATGTCCCACACTCAAAATGACTTAAAGGGACAATTACTAACTCATAGATACAAGTAATACAAGAGTAAGGCTAACTTCAGTTATGGGTTCATCCTGTATTCAATCAACATCACTAGGCTTTTTCATGATAATGGCTCAATTCCCAATTTCCTCATAGTAACAAAATGGCTGCAACTGCTCCAGGTGATTTACTCTCAAGTTCTTAATTTTAAAAAGGTAAAGTGTCTCTTTCCAAGTGTTCCCAGACAGCATGTCATTGCATCTCATAGGTCTGTTAGTTTCATGTGCTTATTGCTAAGTTAGTCACCACATGGTGGAAAGAGGTATTAATTAGCTTAGTCATTTATTTCACACTTGAGTTAAAGAAGAAGCACTTAACATCCTAAATTAATCCCAAATTCAAGGGGACATCCCAAATTCAAATTAGTGGACCTAGCCAAAAAAACCAGGAATGGATTTGGAGAAAGTAAATAATAAATATACACTCTTTTATTTTATTATATTAAATTACTTTAAGGTTTATGAAAAACGAGGATTAGACTAGCATTCAGCACAATGCTGAATATATATTGGTTGGCTCAGTAATTATTGGTTGATAAAGAAATGAATAAATAATTTAAAAACATATCACACCCAAACATGCGATCTGTAAGCTCCTTGTAAAGTAGCAAGTTTTCTGTGTGCATTCCTTGAAGTCCTCAGCTTTATTTGTTTGTAAGATGAAGGTCAAGAGAAGAGACCCAAAACAGTGTGTTCAACTTTACTTCTTTTATACCCTAGAGGAAGTGAGTGACTGAATTTAAATGATTTCCTTTACAAATTCTGTATAGACTTTGACCTTGGAATGTGGAGCACTTAGTACCTAGGGCTAAATCTCTTGACCTTTGGAGCTCCAAAATTTAGAAAGAACATCATCTTATTAGCCTTCTGTTAAATATATTTAATACATCCACCCTTATAGAGGGAAAAAGCACACATATTTTATATAGAGCTTTGAGGTTTTGTTTTCACTGTTGTTCAGTGGATATCATTAGAACACTATGTTTTCACTGGAAAAAAATTTTAGTGACTGCATAGTACTCCATTGTATTGCTCTATGTAGTTTATTTAGCCAATGGTATAATGTTGGACAGTAAAATTGGACTGTCAATTTGTAGTCATTAGATTAAATATTTTCACACTTTTTTTTTAAATTTCTAATATTGACCCAAAGCGTGTGGTGGACATATCTTGAGGGACTTTGTGATAGTTTTCTATTGCTATCTATGATGGTTTATATTATGTGTCATCTTGACTGGGCTAACAGATGCCCAGGTGAGGATGACTGATTAAACACATGCAACCTCATCAGTGTAGTTGGTGTCATCTGATCCCTTGCCATGATGGAATAGAACAACAAGATGAACAAGGAGGAATTCTCTCTGTTTCCTTTGGAGCTGGGACATCTATCTTCCCCTGCCCAAGACATAGGAGTTTCTCAGACTTGAAATTTATTATACAAATGACTTTCCTGAGACTATCCAATGTCTATGTCTTGTAGATAGCAGATTGTAGGAATTCTCTGCCTGCATACCTACATCAGTCAATACTGATAATAAATATGCTTTTATCTTTATCTCTATTTTCATATCTGTCTCTACTATTGCTTGTCTCTCTGTAAAACCTGGACTGACACGTTATCATAAAAATTCAAGATGGCTGTAGTGCCTTAAAACAGCACTCATTTATTATTTTACAGTTCTATAGGTTACAAGTCCAATGGATTTGCCTGACTTCACTGCTTTGAATCTCAAAAGAATCAAGTTATTGATAAAGTTGGTTTCCTTCTGCAAACTCTGAGGGAGAATCTACTTCTAGCTGCCTGGTGTGTTAACATAGTTCAATTCCACACAGCTGTAGGTCTTCACCCTTGCTTCTTGCTGGCTTTCAGTTGGCACCACCCTTCTTAGCTCCTGAGTTTTCTTTGCAGTCCTTAACAAAGAGTCTGCTGTATCTCAAAACTAGCAATTGTGAAATAGAATGGTTGAAATGATGAAACAACTCCCTGCCTTGTTGTCTGATCTCAAGGACCCCCATAATTAAATTGGGTCCACATGATGGTATAGTTTTTAAATGTAAGACCAGCTGATTAGAAGCTTTAATTACTTTGCAAAGTTCCTTTTGTCGTGTTAAGAAAAAAAGTCATGGAGATCCATATCCTGCCTGCTAGATTAAATGTCTTATCTTCCAGAGTTTGTATTGTTTACACTGTCTCCATCATCATTTGAGAATGTATTTCACATCCGTCAAGTTTGGTTTTATTATTAAAGCAATAAAAATTACAATAACAAACTCAACAATTGATAGGTGAAAAGGTATATCAGTGTTGCTTATATCATTAATGAAGTGGGCATTTTGTGAAACAGTCACTCAAATCAGTGTAGTTACAGATTTAATGAAATCCATACAGATTTGGGCGCAGGGTTGGAAGTCTAATGTGGTTACTTCTCTGTCCCACAACTTGAGTGGAGGAGGAAATTGTAAAGGGACACCTGAACAGGTGTGCAGCAGCTGAATCAGTCAGGGAGCAATCACCATCCATAGTAAGAAGTTCACCAGGACAGCTTGCATGATTTCTGGTGTATGTTTTGACACACACCCCACAGTTTAGCATTTTGTGCCAAATGTGCCATGGTATAGTTCATAGATTATTTATTACTCACTAAAAAAGAAAAAAAAAATTGATGCCAGAGTCAGGTTGCTTTCAAAACAAAAGATGTGGAGAACCTAAAAGTTAAACTGCAGGGTGACTGTAAAGGAAGGAAAAAGAAACAAATTCAGGAGCCAAGACACAGCAGGGCTTGTTGATGGCCTGTCTTAAACCTAGTAAGATAAACACATGCGTTAAAGTTAATTCCATATTTCATGAAAAAAAAATGTGATTACATTTTGGTACTCTATTCAGAGAGTATAGGAAACTTTGACTTTTCTACACATGTAGTTAGGCAAGCATTTGGCTCAAATGACCTGGATTAGGTAACACAAAGGCTGTGAATTCAAAGCCTTTCCTTTCACTTTGTTTGTATGAACAAAGTAAATGGAAAACTTGGCCAAGTTTCTTTCATTAAACTCTGCTGATAAATTGTCTGAAATATCAGACCAAGTTTCCTCACATGATGATTATGTGCATACTTTGCTTTTTAGCAATCCGCAATTTGCATTCTTGTAGTTTTCACTTGACTCTTTTTTTAATTTAACTTTACGTAGGAAAAAAAGTAACAGAAAAGTGTGTTCCCACAAGATTGAGAATGGGTATTGACTGAAAGAGGGATTCTGGAGGACAGATAATGTTCTTTTCCCCAAACCAAGTGCTAATTATAGTTTATAAGCCTGTGCATTTATCACATATACACTTTTCTGAATGTATAGCATAATTGAATATTTCAAAAGAAGGGTGTATGGAAATGGTGAGAGAATAAATTTAAGAATGTTTTTAAGGTGTTGGAAAATCTCTAAAGTTATAGGTTGTCACTGAAAGTAAATAGTTCCATCAATTCGAGGTGACAGAATTGTCATCTATAAACCAGGTTCAAAGCTACAGAAGTGTTTGGCCTATGAATTTAAACAAAAATTTAATATGAAACATTAAAAACTTGAGGTTTATGCATTAAAATCCTGATTTCAGGCTTCCTTTCAAAAAAAAAAAAAATCAATCAATTAGACCTTATGGCACTGGATTTATATTACCACATGACAACAATCTTATAGAATAAAATAGAAGTTGCCTTCTATATGAAGACTTGAGTGTTTCACTCTTGCCACAGTCTCTAGCATTCCCTGTGGTCTCTCTGACAATATTTGTGACCTTTACTGCCTATCTGGTTGAATGTACTATTACTGATATTCTTTTGGAAAATTACATTGGGTCACATAGATCCAGAAACTGGGTGATATTTTCATATGGAAGGAGGTTTGGTTTACAAAGACCACAGTGAAGTTTGGATTGGCCATTATATGGTTAACTTCATCGAGGGAGACAATCTGAGTCCAGAATTGAGTGTCTTGATATGTCTGATATTTACGTTGTATATATATATATATATATATATGAGGTCTTCTTCACAGAATGCCATCCATATGTCCTGAAGACCACTAGGTGCTGCTTTTGAACTAAAATCAGAAGAATAAATTCCAAATGAATCCAACCATATGTTTGGAACAACCATAAAGATAGATTTTCAGGTTGCAGCTGTAGTCCTTTTATTAATCATAGCTCCAGTCCCTGGGATATAAGCCTCACTTAAAATTTAAGTGAGGCAAGACTTGGAATTGCTGTTTTTTATGTTGGTGCAGCTATGAGCTGCCTGCCCACACAGCTCACTAAGTAGAGGCAAACTGAATTGGGGTTGTGTAAAGAGCATCTTGGTAGAATCAAATGCAGACTTCTGCCTCACCCCTTGGAATCAGAAATCCAGGAACACAACTGGAAAAATGCTTATGGGTCCTGTTTTCTGGTAACACCCGAAAGGCAATTACAACTTCAGGGTGTGAGGATGGCGTTGCACATGTTGGTCATCAGTTTTCTTGTAACAGCTGTTTCCCAAATCATGTTTCTAGCTGATGTGTGAACAGGTCCCAGTCATGCTATCTTGTTTATAAAGAGGCTGGATGTTAGAATTGAGCAGATGCCTGAGATGTAACTGGAAATATTCTCAATTACTGTTGAGTCCAAGAACTTGTCTGAATTTGGTAGCTGTTGTAGAGCTATTGACATCTTCAAAGGCTGTCTGTATGGCTTTGGTGTTCCTGTCTTATCTTGGTTTTAAAATGCTGTGGATTTTATACATATTTTTTACTTATTAGGGACCAGTCACAATTTTAGGTCTAAATTAGGCCTTCTGAAAGTGGTTCTAGGGCTGAAAAATGTGAGTGACCCACGACATACCTGAAAATAATTCAATGTTGTTATGTCTGCCCATTGTTTGAGCATCCTCACTGAATGGGAAAGAAAAAGACTTCATCTAAAAAAAAAAAGTTCCTATAAATAGAGAGGTTGCATAATGAAGTGCTGATCAAACTTTCACATTCCTTATGTTATCAAGATGCCATTGCACAGAGCCTTTGTTCATGGCCTCAGGACCAAGATAGATGCAGGAACAGGGCTAGAACCCCAAACCTTGAGTTAAATAGGAATCCCTTTTATTAACTCCAGTAGAGAATTAAAACAACCTAAATTATTTGCTCCAAAGACCATTTGGAATATGTCAACAATATGACAGCTATTTCTACAAAAAATGATTTCTATCTATCAAAATACAAATGTTTGCAAACATGTACAGCTTTGGTATCACAAGGACAACAATGGCTTTTTTTCTTTTTCTTATTATGTTTAGATCAAGTGCCCATTTTTTGTATTAACCCAGCATCAGAAACATACTAACTCTACCTGCCATTATAGTACTTCTTGCCCTGTACTTAAAAAGTATGTTTGTTTCTGTCTCAGTAGGTCGTTAGCACTGAGCATCTATAGCAGTAGTGGCTGGGGTTGGGTCAGCTTTGCATAAGAACCAGTGATCAGATTTTCAGAAATTTCACAACAGTTTAAACAGTTGGACAGTTTAAAACCAGCTGTGGGTGAAGTATTTACAATGTAGAAATTGGCAAATGAGCGTCTTCCACTCCACAGAGCCAGTTTTCAGTATTTAGCAGCATCCCTGTATAGACAGACCTTATTTTCTGACTCTCCATTATACATTATGTTGTAATCTCAACTATGCATAACAGGTACTGAGCAAATGTTAGTGGAATGAATGATGCTTGAATGAAAGGGTTCATAAATAAAGATATGTCTCTGTTTCCAGTCCTGATTTCCTATAATTCCAGTTCTATAATTCATTGAGAGACATTGTGTGAGAATCTTTTTGCAAAGATTATATTTCATGGGAGAAACTGAAAGCCCTTAGCCCTTGGAGACAAGTGAACCTAGGTTTGGATACCAGCTATCATAGAAGCTTTGAATTGAAGGCAAGTTATCTTTCTCTCTGAGTCTCTGTGACTTTTTCCTCTTCTACAAGAAAGGTATTGAAACTTGTGGCGTTATAATAAACGTTAGAGATGATGTATTATAAGGCATCATTCATAGCACAACCTCTGCGCTAAGTTACCTCCTTGGATTAAAATCTTAAATACTGTGCCCATTTGCCTACAAGCACCAGATAGTCCCCATTACAAATCAAGCTTTCATATATTTCATGTAGAGCACCTATGATTACCCAAGTTATTGGATTGTTGGCTTTTTAATAAAGAAATTAAGTTCTGAAGATCACAACCTCCACCTGTCTGCTCTGCTACACTCTCATTTGCCTTGAATAGTAAGCCTCAATAAGTATCACCCAAATGAGTAAATGAACAAATGAGTGCAAGTTATATTCTTACTAGATTATCACCTATAGCAGGCCTTAGAAATGATAGTCTCCAGGCCAATCCATCCTGCCACATGTTTGGGAAAATTAAATTTTATTGAGTCACAGTCATGCCCATTTATTGATGAATTGCTCTGGTGGTTTTTACAATCGAACAGCAAAGTTGAGCAGTTACAACAGAGACTGAATGGTTTAGAGAGCCAAAAGTAATTCCTATCTACTCTTTAAGAGTAAAAGTAAAAAGCAAAAATTTGCCTAGCCCTGATCTGTAAGAGCACCTCTTAGAAGTATTAATTTAAAGCTCAGAAAACTGAGGAATTTTCTCAGCATCACTAAATAAAATGGTGATGACAGGGAAAGGGAAATGCGTTTCATGGCACTGAAGCATAACATCCCGAGACCAAAGGAGATGTGGAAGGCATCAACCATGCCCTTCCTCCAGGAAAAACATTTTCTCAACTCTCCTAAGCAGATGAATATCACTATTATTTGTACTTATCTCATTGCAGATCTCTTTCTCTCTGAGCCTGATGATTATATTTTTCCATAGTTTTTTTTTTCTTTTCTTTTCTTTTCTTTTTTTATACTGGCATCAGAAGAAAATACAGGGAGCTTCCAAAGGAGTGGGTGAAGTTTGAGATGGCAACAGCATTGCAAAAATATGCCCGGCTAGGCTCCAAGCTCTCATCCTGACAGCAGTATCTAATTATTGCACTAAACTTTGAGAAACCCGATATTATGCAAATAAACTCCAGCTGCATTTTATGACAGCACATATAATTTTTATAAGAAAAAAAATTAAATCCTTTTTATATGGAAAAAATCTCTTGTAGTATTTTGAATTAACCAAAAGATACAGTCTAATAGAATCTAATAGCTTAATTCAGTACAAATGTTGGAATATATTGAAATGATTTTTTAGATAAAGAAAGGATTCTTGTCTTTGTGTCTATAATGAAGAACAATATTTTCTGCTGTTTGCTGTTTGTGGCAGTGGGCAGACTGTCAGATTTGTTGTGGTGCTGGGTGGTAATGTTGGTGAGGGTTCCACTTTCCAGTGCATCACTTTTCTTGACTTGAAAGTTAATAGGTCTCTTTAAGCCAGCTAACGAAATCTAGAAATGTGTTCTAGGAAAAGGTTTGGAGGTGCTCTAATAGGATTGGTACTCAGGGAGCAATGTGGAAAGAAACCTATGAAGATGCTGTCAAAGAGACCAAGACAGAGAAAGTTGGTATCTAGAGGCACTCACCAGCTGCCAGATTCTGTTTTTAGTACTGTGAATGTATTTATCAATTTAATCCATACAATAAACATATGAGGTAGGTGTTTCTAGTATCCTTCTCAGATAGGTGAGAAAATGGACACAAGAAATAGTTTTCAAAAATTTTTGCTAATGTCATAAAGCTAGAAGATGGCAAAGTTTGTATTTTAAATCCAGGAATAGAGCTCAGGAAGTTACACATGTAACAAGTGGGACTTGCTGAGTTTAAGTTGTTGAGGTTCTGGAGAATTTCTTGTAGGATAGTCTCAGAAAAATCTACAGAAAATTAGAATCAATAAATTGAGAGAGAGAGGGAGAGGGGAGAGAGAGGGGAGAGAGAGAGGGGAGAGAGAGGGGAGAGAGAGGGGAGAGAGAGGTGAGAGAGAAGTGAGAGAAGGGGTGGGGTGGGGAGAGAAATTGAAATTCTGATTCTGAGTGTGCAGAAAACTGAAGCTGTGATTAAAGAGAACTCTCAAGTGACCTTAAAAGTTTTAGGCAGACAGTAAGGCAAAATAAGATCCCCTATGATTAAAGAAAATGGTGATTCAGCATTAAGATATAAAGAAACCCTTGGTATCTGTGGAGTCAGGTCTTAAACCTTGACTATTGGAAAGTATTCTTCCCTCTCATAGTACATTTGAATCAGCGATGAGTTGAATTTTATTAAAGTGGTGACAAAGACAGACCCAGTTGGATTACTCAATCCTCCTAATGGCAGCCTCTGAAAAATCATCGGTCTTTCCTAGTAATTAATATCATTTACTTCTCATGTTACTATTTTTTAATATATACAAATTTGAGATGCATAGTATAGCAATAAAATGTACTTTGTGGTCAAACAGAAAGAAAGGCAATGCAACCAGACATAGAAATGATAGTTGCTGGAATTATCAAACTAGAATTTCAAAATAGTTCTGATATATTTTAAAGGATAAAATGGTTAAAAAAAAGGACTAGAGAGTTTTGCAAAGTTTTAATGAATTAGATGACTTAACTATTTTAAAGATACAAATTTTTCCCAAACCATTCCATAGATTTACTATAGGAACAAATCAAAACACCATCAGATTTTTGTTAATAGTTGATGAACTGATTTTAAACTTTGTATATTAATTCAAGGGACAAAGTATAGCTAACACATTTTTAAAGAAGATATTGTGAAAATTTTGCTTTAGTAGGTATCAAGACCTGTCATTACTATATAATTATTATAAGATGGTATTCGTGCCACAATAGACACATGATCCAATAAATTAGAATAAAGCCCAGAAAAAGATTCACACATATGTATATATGTAATTTATGACAGCAAAAGTCTCAAACTGAAGAAAGTATAGTTAATTCAGCCTCTTAGTAAAATAGTTTATTTAGCGTTATTTAGTGAAATTAATGATATATTCTATAATATAGAATTCCCATCCCAGGGTTTATACTTAAAGTTACTAGATTCAGCAAAGAAAATACATGATGTCTGTTAAACTTGGATTTCAGATAAAGAACAAGTGAATTTTTTAAAAAACGATTTACTTATTTATGCATAGAAGAACTGAGATACAGGCCAAAGGTGAGGGGGTGAGAGGAGTCATCGGAGACAGAGCGGGGAAAAGAACAGGTGGATCTACTGAAATACACTGCTGAGGGGGGCAGCTGGTGAGACAGGAGAGGTCTGTGCACCATGTGGGTCACCTCCCTAGCTGGGGATTGAACTCATGCTGCAGTGGCTGCAATAGCTTCATAGTGTTGTGCTTTAACTGTTCCACCACCAGGGAGGGCCCAACAGGTGAATCTTTAAAATAGGTGTGCTTCATACAATATTTGGGACATAGGTAATAAAAATTATTTGTTGTTTACATGTAGTTCAGGTTTTAACTAGATAGCTTGTATTTTAACTGGCCACTTTGGATAAATTTCTCAGAAATACATGTACAGACACACCAGCAGAAGTGAATAGGAATATTGATTGGATTATTTTCAGTTACCAAAGCTTGGAAACAGCCTGCAGTTAATAGTCGAATGGAAAAGTAAATTATGGCATATACATGTAATGGAACATTGTGTAACAATGAAAAGAGGTGAATGCTAGGTAGATGCTGCCATGTCAGTGAATTTTATTAATATAATGTCCAGTAGAAGAGATGCCATCTACATATACACTGCAATTTCATTTATATATATAAGCAGTAAACTAAATTTACATTGAAGAAGACATGCTTAGGTGGTAAATTATAAAGAGATTTTTCATAAATGTCAAGACAGTGGTTACCTTTAAGTAGACAAGGGGATGATTTTTGAGAGAGACCTGAAGGGGGTTTCTGCAAAGCTAGCAATAGCTTATTTTTTTTTTTTTTTGACCTGGATGGTGGCTGCATAGGTGTTTGCTTTTAATGTTATATTTCACGTTAGGCATATTTTAAAAAGGAGCGAGAGTATAATATACTATCTACTGAGCTCTTAAAAAAAAAACAGCGTTGTAATTCTGTTCATTTCTATACTGAAATGAAATTCACAGATGGCATAATTTATTTATACATGTAATACTAGCCTCAGCAAAATATGAAAATGTCTTATAGCAAAATTGTACCACAAACACTTTAAATATATGTGAAAACAAACATTCTAGGCAAAGATTGATCTGAATAGGTTCTTCAGCTGTAGGATTATCCTTTGGGAAGGTGAAAAAATCACGCAAATCTTGGGACAGTTATGCTGAATTGTCTAAATCAGCAGGATGTCTAATTGCCCCAGCCTCCCCAAATACAGATAGTGTCTTTCCCAAAATTTCCAAAATATCCTTTAAAGGGCTCTACTTCTTCTCTTCATAAATATTAGCCCAAATCTTTGATATTATGGGAGCATTGCAGTAACTGGAGTTGCTAGATAATTATACTACTCTAAGTTTCTTTAAATAGCTTTGCTTTATGTCATTGCTTGAAAAATTATTTGTAACAGTAAAATGCACACAAATATAATATGAAAGAAAGGGCCATCACAAGCTTTATCTGGTGGCCTTAAGTTGTAATTTAGAAAACTCAGTTCACAACATGTGTTTCAACTTCACAGTACCAAAAAGAGAGGGAGCATGGATGGTACTAAATAGTCAGTCTTAAAAAAATGATACAGTGCACCCAATGCCATCTCCAACTAGCCATGCCTGGTCAGAGTCTGCTTTTCTGACCACCTTGTCAGAGTTTCAGTTGGCCTCACCTTTTTTCAGGAATCAATAGTTTTGGGGACCAGCCAGTATCTAACTACTGGTAGACAACAAGCCTTGCCTCATGAAGACTTATAATAGAGAAGGAACAAGTAAGTGGGGTGGGTTTTAAACTGACCAGTAGCCTCCATGAGAAATTTTAACATATCTCATAAGAAATGTTATTAATTTTATTGGGGTGTCTAATCATCTGGAAAGTTTATTTCTTGTATACTTTGAACTAGAATTTTCTACCTCAGTAGACATGTGCTATTGAGAGATTTTGGTTTTTGGTGATGATTATGGGTGAGGGGAATATGAGGAATGGAGATGGGGAAAGAAGTGAGTTGTTTTTGAGCATGGAGCCTCTAGTTTAATTTTGAGATCCAAGATATCTCTGTTGGATTATAAGTACTTGGAAGATATTTTGCTTTTTCTCTTGTAGGAGAGACTGACATTCAAGTTTAGGAGTTTTTGTTATATATTTCTAAATAAAACAAAATAGTTCCTTCATCAATTGCTTTCTTCAAGTTCTTAAATTTTATACAGGCTATCATATACCATATTATTAACTACCTGAGTGCAGTGTCTGCTCCATCTTCACAGTCCCTCTGATATCTGGATACAATGTATTGAATACAGAAACTAATGAACAAATTTACTTTCAGGCATTAAACATACAGTAACTTGACAATGACGCTACCGAAAAGACTGTCAAAAACAAATTTATATTTTATCTTGTTTTCCTATTATTTCCAGTAATTTAAATAATATTTTTATATCATGTCAAACATTTTTAATGAGCATCTGTTATGTACTGTGCTAGCCTTGGCAATATGAGATATGAGAATGTCTTTTAGATATTTGGTATAAGACATGGTAACTCTTATTTGCATCTCCTTCTAACAATGATAATCCTTCTTTTACATCCTTTATAGTAACAATAAAAAAAATGGATGACTAGTCCCAAGGTCAAAAAAACCACATACTTAGTTGTGATGCATGCTGATTATTTTGAGTTAACCTTTATTAAAAACTTGGAGGAAGTATGTTTCTAATTAGTTCTTGCATGTTTCTTTTAATATGATCAACCTGAAAACCAGGTCTCCCTCAAGTGTCCACCTCAGTTTCACACTTACAAAGTGATTTATTTTTACATTATCAGATGCTGACATCTCAATCTCTCTACCCCTCATTGCTTTCCTTTCACTGGCAATTCGCCTTTGAAGGGAATAGCTTTAAAACAGAAGTAATCCTCAAGGGAGATAACCTACTTCAGGATAAATGAACACTGATGTCTTGTGACAAAATAAGCACCCAGATCTTGTAATAGCATTTTAGTGGCTGCTGACTTCTAGAGTCACTGAGTCGTGGGATTTCAGAGGTAAAGGGATCTTGAAGGTCATAGGGAGATGGAAGTGTGTCCTGAGGATCACTACATCCTGATCACCGGGAGATTTGTTAAAGATGATATGTAGACATTCAAACCCAAGAATCTCCACTTTGAAGATGTTCCTGGACATCTTTAGAGAACCTTAACTTCATGAATGGGAGAGTTGAAGTGAGCTTTAAGGACATGGCAAATTAGTGGTAGAGTCTATACAGGAACTTGAAGGTCTGATTCTCAGTGTAGGGCTCTTACCTGGTACTGCATTGTGTGGTTATGAAAAGCCAAAGTAAAACAAATTAAAAACTTTCCCTTTCCTCAAATCCCCTTCCTCTGTTTGGGTATTAAGGCAGAATAATCAGTGATTGTAAAGAATAAGATGAACTTTATTCTATTTTCTTAGTGTGTGCCAAATATTTTTCCCCAATGAAGCATATGTGAAATTTAAATTTCACATACTTCCTTCTAAGACAAGAAACTACCCTGTGCTCCAGATGTTCCCCTCTTTCTGTGCTGGAAATTAGAAGGAGATCTGATCATGTCCTGATATAATCAGAATAGGCAGCTGCTGGCTTTGGGTAGTTTGTGGACCATTTATTGAACACATCTTTGTGAAATCTCTCTCTCTCTCTCTCTCTCTCTATATATATATATATATTCTAGAATTGCAAGGACTTCCTAGGTAGGTAGCGATTTCTGCCTTCTTGCCTCAAACCTTCCCAGCCCAATCCACATACTCACAAGCTCATGAATGTACCTTGGAATGGAAATGATTGGTAAATCAGGCTGATATGTTTCCTTCTTCAGGCCCATTTCTATGCTTCATAGAGGTGGATACTGGCCAGAAACCAAGTCAATAATGAACAGAAACTTATGCCTGAAGGATTCAAAAACTACTGAGGCTCAGGATAATTACAAGAATCAACAGTTAATTACAAGAATCCAGCAGTCAGACAAGGACTGCTTAGAAAAGAAAAAATGTCACCCAAAGGAAAAATATGAGTATTGCATTTCAACAGTCCCAGTAGTCATTGTTTCAATATCTTCTTACTGATTCAGTTACATCTTTCACAGTTCTGCCTCTGTGTGACTCAACATCTGAATGGACTTGAGGTGGCCACTGCAAGGCAGGAGTTGCTTGGGGCATGGAGAAGCAGTCAGTGCATGTCCACTGGGACACAGATGTGATGGTAGAGGATGAATGTGTTTTCAATTTGTTTGTGGTTTGAGAATTGGTATGCACTTTTTGTAGGGACATTTTTTTTTTTCCAGAACGGAACTGGACCCTTATCTCAACACATAAAATAATAAGCCATGCTATACTAACCATATATACTGTAGAACTTCTAGAAAATAGATTCATTATACTACAGATATCATACTGATCATTATTTTTCCCCCCCCTGGGACAATAGCTTTCCTTGTCATTCAATAGAGTAACTGTAATAATCATCATCATAGTTCACATTTATTTAGTAATTACTAGGTAGGTTTGACCATCTATGCTGCTCTGATTTGTAGATAAAAAAAGCTTTTTGGGACCTCGTTGGTGGTGCAGGAGTTAAAGATAGTGCTGTCAAACTATTTCCAGCCACTGTAGCACAAGTTATATAAATCCCTGGCCAGCCAGGGAGGATCCAGATGGCACAGCAGACCTCTCTTGTCTTGCTTGCTGCTCACCTCACAGCAGTATATTTCAGTAGATCTGCCTGTTCTGCTCCCTGTTCTCTCTGGTGAATCCTCTCACCTGCTTTACCTTTGACTTATGCCCCAGTTCTTGGATGTATAAGTAAAAATAATCTTAACAAAAAAAGTTTTCCACAGTTGATTAGGGACTACCTAGACCGATTATCCACATAAATATACATATTGCAGAAGTGAGCCATTTAGGTGAAGCTATTTTGAGGATTTCGCCTTCAAACTGGAATCCAGGCAGCTTGAAGGGTTAACACAATTCCAAATTGCCTCTTCCTTTCTCACAGAGAAACTTGCCCACTGGGAGATTCTGGCTCCATGCTGAGGATTCACTGCCAGAAAGTAAAATGAAAGACTTTACTAGATCTGTGCACCTGGATACCCTCAGGAGAAGAGTAAGGGAAGGGATATTTCATTTTTAGAGTTTCCAAAAGCATATCCCAACAGGTCGGGCTGCAAGGAGAAATGATGATCTCTGAAAGAAATAAACCAGAAGAGGCCCAATTCTTGTCAAAGAGAAGACCCCCAAGAGAGTGGGTCAGAGAAAAGGCAAGTTAGTCAGTTAAACTAGAATTTCTGATAAATGAGTATTTTTGTGAGATAAGCATGTTTCAAATGTTGCACAGGATATGCTTGTGCTAAAAATGTGTTTATTTGAAATTCAAATTTAGCTACATGTTTTATATTTTTACTTGTTACATCTGGCAACTCCAACTTCAGACTACCTATTAGAGATGTGTCCCCTTTGTAGCCATATTTGGAGAGAATGTGAACCCAGTTTTTGGTCCAGGAGCTTACTTTAAACCCTCTATTATGAGTTCAGGCTTCTCCATACCACAGTGGCAGAGGCCCCTCCAGTGGAGGTAAAGTGGCTGCCTCCTCCTGAGCCCTCATACTTTCCCCAGCACTCTCCTTTTGAAGTTCTGGTGGGTTGGTCAGAGGCCAGCTTGGGGGTTCTGCAGAGTAGGGGATTAAAGAGGCCTACTGCATGATGAATAAATGTTTACAATAACCACATTCCCTCCTTGACTAGCTGGGGAGTTTCCATCAGAGCTGCGTTGCCATTAGACAAGCCGTTTGCTTTTTTGTTAGAAGTAAGTTATTGGTGCATTGCTGCTGCAAACAGAAAACATCTGTGGAGATCCCACAAACAGGAAACTTTGGAGGGAAAAAGAGGAAAAACTCACATTGCCTGCTGACCCTGCTTTATGCATGTTTGAAAAGGAAGAATGCAAGTTAAATCAACAACCCTCAAGTCCAAGTCCAAGCTAGGACCAGAGCGTGACAAAGACCGAGTGGCACTAAGAAGGCTTTTGCCCCATGTTTCCTTTTCCATCTGAACAGGGTACATTGGAGAGGTTTAGTTTTTCCTCCTTACTCTATTTCTCTAGGGATGATAGTAGCTGCCAAATCATCTTTCTGTACCTTATATACAAGTGCAGCTACAGGAGAGGGATGCTGTCATAAATTATAGATGTTCTGTTTCAATGGAACTTCCCATACACATCACCCCGAATTGCTACAACTACAGTAAGGCAAACAAAAGAATACACATGCCAAGTTTTTTACAAGGAAGCATTTGACCTTCAGATATATGTGCTGTGAGGGTGACTTGTAGAACTCTGCTTTCTGTTGTGCTAAGAGGTTGAGAAATTTTTAAAGAATAAAAGCCTGGTATCCAGAAACAAAAAAGTAACAGGAATGAAAAGATATGGCTAGACAAGGGGAATCAGGTATGAAATTTCCTCTCCAGTTTTTTTTTTTTTTTCCTTAACAGAAGAAGAAAAAGAAGGAGGAAGGAGGGAGAGAGGAAGTCTGAGAGAAAGAGACAGACATACCTCTCCTCTTTGGTCTGCAGCCAGCTTGATACTCCTCTGAATTTATATGCCTGTGGGCTGTTTAACTCATGCAGAGGCTCTGGTCCTCTGTATTTTCATTAATGATCTAGACTGGAGGAAAACTAAATCCCACCTTGATTAAATTTCCAGTAGAACAGAAAGGTGAGGAACAAGCGTAACTTCATGTCATCACAGGAAGTAGTCCTGGATAAGTGGTAAGGATAATATGAAGTTATGGCTTATGCTTACCAGTTGAAGGGAAAGAAAAAAAAAATACACCTGAAAGTGGACAGTTTGCAAGTCTGATAGGGAAGAAAAAGCATGTGAAGGTGAGATTTAGTCAGGGTATATTCCATATCCTTGCCATAAGATTTGATTAATTAAGCTGTGGTTCTCAAAAGTTAGAGTACTTTAGTCATTAAGGAAATTTTCTTTAAAAAGAAGTAAAAGGAATGATTCAGGACTATACTCTTATGTTCTAGCTTTAATTTTTTTTTAATTCTAGACAAAAATAAATTTAGAACTCAGAAATAATAACAAAATCAACTACTCATATAGAATTACCTTTTTAATATCTGTTTTCTGTTTATTAATTGAGCCACTTACTATTTTGTTGAATTGTATGATTTTTTTAAGCCTTGTTTCAATTTTGAAAGTAAATCTGGTACAGGCAGTCCACTAAGGATAATTTAAGTAACTAAATTTAGAATGTGTTTGGCTATTTTACCTCCTTGATTAAGGTAAGGAAGGAATGCACTGAACTGAGTCCTGGCTTGGAGGAAAAAGAACCATCACGATGGTTAAGAAGGGAGGCTTGGTTATCAGTGGAGTTTTGACTCTACTCTGTGTCTATTACTCACTAGATAATGCTCTTCAGTACTTAACCTCATTAGACCCCAATCTTCTCATCTGTAAGTTCAAGATATAATAATACATATTACAGTACTTACCTCCTCAGTTGATTACAAGGGTAAAATGAGGTGACACAGGGAAAGCACTTAGCGAAGAACTTGAGCAACGAAATGTTCTTGCTTCTTTTCTTGTTACTACCACCACCATCACCACCAGGACTATCACCATGAGTAATAATCTGTCCTTTTACTAAGCATGCTATATACCAGGCAGTGAACTTATAGCTCTACTTATTATATTTCTTCTCACTTCATTTTATATGGTTTTATACTCACAATAATGTAAGGAAGAGATAATTTTTCTCAGGGATGTCTTGTTGACTGATCTCCTATGGGAAGAGAAGCAAAAGTAAATATTAATAAGTGGGCTTTCATCAAACTAAAAAGCCTCTGCACAGAGAAGAAACTAAGAAAAATAAAAACATGCACTATTGAATAGAGGAAAATATTCATATTTTCTCTGCACTGGTAGCAGATATATATCTGACAAAGGGCTGGCTGACATCCAGAATGTATAAAGAACTCAACAAAAAGAAAACAAGCCAATTTAAAAAATGGGCACAAGAGCAAAATAGACATTTATCCAAAGAAGACATACAGAAGGCCAACAGACACAAGAAAAAATGTTCATCACTTATCATCATGGAAATGCAAATCAAAACCACAATGAGACATCATCTCACACACATAAAAAGGACCAGAAACAACAAATGTTGGTTATAATGTGGGGAAAAAAAAAAGGAATTACCATACATTATTGATGGAAATGTAGACTGGTCCAGCCCTTATAAAAAATAGTATGTTTCCTCAAAATTCTAAAAATCAATCTATCATAGGAACCAGCAACTCTACTCCTAGGTATCTATTCAAAGAATATAATAGCACTAATTTGAAGGAATATGGATATATATATATAATATACACATACACACACATAGGTGTGTTCATATATATACACACACACACACATGCATACACACTCTTGTGTTCACTGCAGCACCATTTACAATAGCTACATTATAGAAACAGCCCATTGTCTATGACCAGAGGAATGGATCAGAAAATGTGGTATGTATACATTTATGGAATAATACTCAGCTATAAAAAAGAATAAGCTCCTGCCATTTGTGGCCATATAGATGGAACTGGAAAGGATAATACTAAATGAAGTAATTCAGAAGCAGAAAGACACATGCTGAATGTTCTCACTTATATGCGGAATATAGAGAAACATAACAAATGGTCTGTCAAAACCAAACCAATAATCAGTTCTTAACATCTAACTACAAAACTGAGGCAACCAGATGGGGAAGGTTAAAGGGAGAGAGTGGGGGAGAGAAGGAACAAATGGAACATGTGAAGGATTATTGGGGCACTGGTATCAGCTATGTGTGTGTGGGGGGGGTAAACCTACTCCAATAAATGTAATTGGGGGAGGAATAATTTTGTATACTTATTCCATTCACTTCAGAATTACACTTACAGGATCTCTCCAACAAAAATTTCTCAAAGATTCCTATTAAACAATTATTTGCAATTCTGAATACTTAATGAGAAATGAGTAAATGAGGTAGAGTTAATCCATGTTATAAAAGACAGCATGGTCATTAAAAAGAATGAGTTAATCATCTGTGTATTAATAGAGTAGGTTGTCTAAGATATATTAAGTAAAAAACTGCAACTTGGAAGGAAGCATAAATAATTCTGTTATTTGTTTCTGTTAAAAATATGCATCTAGAGGAAGACTGCAAGATAGCGGCAAAGTAAAAACACCGAGGTCACTGCATCCAGGCCCACGCAGGAATTTAGGACTGAAAACGGACTATAGATTTACATACTATGAGTTTCACCCCAGATGAGAACACCCTGGACTGAGGGAGAATCTGTGATTGGGGAGTTCCGATAAGAGAACTCCCTCCTGGGAGCGCTCAGGCACCTGGAAGTTTGGCAGGCTGCAGGAGCCACTTTGCCACTTGCTGAAGATCTGGAGGTGAAGGGGGACTGCTCAGCTCAGTTCGTGGAGCCCAGGCTGAAGAAGGACTGCAGATCCCATTCGGACCACTTGGGCACTGGGCAAAGCTGCTGACGGACCAGCTTGGCAATGGGCAAGATGACTGGATTAAAAGATGTGGTACATATACACAATGGAATATTACTCAGCAACCGAAAAAAAAAATACATGCCTTTTGCAGCAACCTGGATGGAGCTGGAAAAAGTCATGCTTAGTGAAATAAGCCAGAAAGAAAAGGAAAAATACTGGATGGTTTCTCTCATAGCAGGAATATAATGGAACAGGCAAGAAAATAATAATGATGAACAGCTATATACCAGAGACATTTTATTGGGGGATGGAGTGAGGAATGGGATCAAAAACAATGGGGGGAGGGAAATGCACTGGACTATGGTGATGACACATATGTGATTTAGTGATGGGAAGCCCAAGGGGATTGCAAATGAGATGGAAAAATGCACAAAATGATGTAAAAATAAATTATATATTAAAAAAGCAGGGGAAAATGCATCTAATTTTGTGTTAACACAGACACAAAACACATTTGTGTTCAGAAAAATCTGCCAAACTACAATGTTTATTCTTCCTATGAGTGAGATGGGGGGTGTGGATAATTTCACTTTTATAAATTTCTGCATTTAGTTGTTTTCAAGCCACCTGATACTTTTTTCCCCATAAAACATGTGTATATATTAAAAGTAATTAAATAAAAATATTCTTTCAATCTGTGAAGATGAAAATAACTCATTTCTGATTTTACTTATTTGAGTTGTCTCTCTTTTTTAGTTTACTAAAGTTTATCTATTTTATCTTCTCAAAAACCAGCTCAGTTTTTCTCATCTTTTCTATTGTTTCAAAAGGAAATTAAACATATTCTCAGAAATATGTGTGCTCCCAAGTTCAATGAAGCATTTTTCTCAATAGTCAAGAAATGAAAAATTGTTAATATACATATATAATATATACATAAACATACTTGATATGGTATACATGCACTATAGATAACACATCGTGAGATTGTCATATATATGACACGTCAATATATAACAATGTCTACTTGGTAACAGTATTTTAGGTCTAAAAATAATCTTCTAGTTAATAACAGGTAGAAACATTCTACTTTTAGATAGCCAGGGCTAAAAGTGCATATACAATGAAGAAGTTTCAGAGAGCTTTCATTTAAGATAGTACCCATTGTTAACATTAAGCTATCATGTACTTAAAAATTTAAGAAGGTAGAGTTAGATTTCATGTTATCCTTCTTACCTTTCTCTTCATACAATAACAAAGAAACAAACCAAAATACAAAAGGGATACAAATTTTGGGAAGTGATGGATATGTTTATAACTTAGGTTATGGTAGTAACACTAGTATGTATGTGTATACATATATATATATATATATATAAGTTCAAACTGTATGTATTAATTATATGCAGCGTTTTTTCCAAATGCCAGTAATACCTCAAAAACATTGGTGGAAAAGGGAGGGGTAGAATGCTAACATTTCTGTTCTTTCAACTGTGCTTGAGCCAAATTACTCACAGTGACCAGATACTGGGTCTGTTACTAAGAAGGCTTGTGCTTATGCTTGATGATTCAGTATGGACTGTTTCCTGCAAGCTAATTTAAAAAACTTTTATGGTATTCTCTCCTGACCAACTCCCCCAGATCTTACCTATAGGTCTATCTAATTTTTATTTATTGATGTTTAAAAATTGTATTACTTTTAATTTAGGTATTGTTGGTCATACACACATATGAGTTAAGAATGTAGTGTCACATCTTTTCTGATGCATGTTACCACACCACATCTACTGCCAAATCATAATTTATTTTGCCAAGTATTATCCTCTGCAGTTCCATCCAAGTGACAAGGTTTACTTTTTTCTTTTTCACAAATATTCTTTGTTTGTATGCCACATCTTTTTTTTTTTTTCTTTTTTGGTTGCTAAATTTTATTTTCATTTTTTTAATTTTCTCCCACCACCGTAGCTTATATCACCTTGACACTTTCTTCCTCCCCCATATTTTTTTTTTTAGAATTTATTTGTGCATACAGAACTGGGGTACAGGCCAGAGGCTCAGGGGCGGTGAGAGGCTTCACCAGAGACAGAGTGGGGAGCAGAACAGGCAGATCCACAAAGTACACTGCTGAGGGCAGCAGCAGGCGGGTCAGGAGAGGTCTGCCACACCATGTGGTCACCTCCAGGGCAGGCGGGAATCGAACTCATGCGGAAGTAGCTTAAGCTTCTTAGTGCTGTGCTTTAACCCGCTGCGCCACCAGGGAGGGCCACCCCCTATATTTTTTAATCTTAAAAACTTATTTTGGGGTGGTGCAGGGGGTTAAAGCACAGCACTAAGAAACTAAAGCCACCTCCACATGAATTTGATCCCCACCTGCCCGGGAGGTGACCACGTGGCACGGCAGACCTCTCCTGACCCGCCTGCTGCTCCCCTCAGCAGTGTACTTCATCGATCTGCCTGTTCTGCTCCCTGCTCTGTCTCAGGTGAATCCTCTCACCCTCTGCATCTCTGGCCTGTACCCAAGTTCTGTATGAATAAATAAAAAATAAATCTTAAAAAAAAATCTTTAAATAAAAAAACTCATTTTGTTTATTTATGTCCTCTAATTTTTATAATATTCTATAATATAGTATAATATAGTATAAAATGTCTTTTTATAATATTCTATAATATATTATAAAAAAGTCTTTTTAATTCATTTTTCTGGCCTTGGGCACTTAAATTGCTCCCGTAACTTGTCTATTTTAAACAATGCTGCAATGAACATAGGAGTGACTATATACCTTGAAATTACTTTTTCTTTTTTTATTCTTACTAGGTAACTAGGAGTGAAGTGGTTAGGTCATATGATAATCTATCTGTAATATTTTGTGTAGCCTTCATACTACATTCTGTAGGTGCTGCACCCGTCTTTATTCCCACCAACAGTGTAAGATGTTTCCCTGTTCTCCATTATCTTTATCAACATCTGTTATTTCTGATCTCTTTGACATACATGTTTCTCAAAGGTGTAAGGTAGTATCTCATTGTGGGTTTCACTTGTAATTTCATAAAGATTAGTCATGATGAGCATTTTTTTGTCTGCTTATTTATCGTCTGTAGGTCTACTTAATTTTAAGTCCTGCATCATATGTGATTGTAACCATTTTCCAATTAATATTGAATGATTTCCTTCTTTTTTTGGCTATTATACTTTAGAATGTTCTTTATGTTTTTACCCACTATTTCTTCAGGATAGGTCAGCTGGAGTTAGAATTTTGAGGTCAAAGTAGCATTTACTTAACTTTCTGAATAGCAAATGCTGTTATCTTCCAATAAAGCTTTATCATATAGCCTATGAGAATGAGTCTCTTGCTGGCATGCTGACTGTTTTAAAAAAAAGAAAAATCAATGCTTATGAATTTGCATTTACAGATTTTTTGGGTGAAATTTAGCATTTATTCATTTTTTTAATTGAACAATTGCATTTCTTCTGTGACCTGCCTATTCATAATGTGTTTATTTTTGACCTTGCAATTTTTCTTACTGATTTACAGATACTTTTAACATTTTAAAAGCACAGGTTAATTAGTAAAAGGAGAAAAAAAAAAGGAGAGAGAGAGAGAGAAACTGCATGTTCTTCCTAGTAGGAGGCATAGTTTAAAAGTAAGTTTAATTTTAAAGTGGGTATTATCACTTTTGCCATCCTTTTATTATTAATTGCTAATTGTATTCTGTTAGATCCAGGATAGATATATTGCAGCATTTGGAAATTTTTTTGTTTTAATAGACAATCAGGTTTTGAAATCTGTTTTAACTGTATTTTAACATGTTATCCATTAGTTTTCATTATCTGAAGTTTAAATATATGTGTTTTAAATAAGTGTAAGTTTGATTGTGTTTAATTCAAACATATGGTTTTACTTATGTTTCTAAGGATATCTCTCTGGATTTCAAGATTAGACACATTGTAGAAAATAATGAAAATTATAAATGTGCAGGGAAAAATATCCACAGTTCTATAAGCCTAGAGATAAATATTAATATCATTTTGGTATATATTTTCAAAACCTTTTACTTTTTTGCACTGTGAAGATAAGGCAATATATACATAGTTGCATCCTGAATTTTTCCTTATTTAGCTTTGGCATTTCTGTATGTCACATAATACTTAATAAACTACCATTTTAATAACTATATTTTAAGTATTAAGACTCTACTATAATTATTAAAGTGTTTTATATATTTTTATATTATAAAGAATTTTGTAAAAATTTACTTGTATTTAAATCTCACCCAGAGGATGGGTTTTATATCATAAATTTGTAGGAGAAACTTTTAAAAACCATGAACATTTTAAAATCACTTGTAATCATAAACTCTTACATTTCTATAAAACAGAGTGTTCTTTTCATAGAAAGTATAGTCAACATATCTCTGAATATAATTCTCCAGGATGCTTCCTAGTTCTGTCTTCCTCAGCCTACTACCTAACTGCATTAATACCCAGAGGAGAATTCATAGGTAGTATATCCTTCTAGACCTTCACCCATGAAATTACATAGATAGATCCATGTCTGCATGACTCTCTTTAAAGTTTTTGTGTACATGTGTGAACATGCATATGTAAGTATAGAATACAGAGTAAAGAAACATCTTTTTTTTTAGATTTTGATATTGTATCATATATTATGTACAATCACTTTTTCATTCCTGTATAATATTTACTGTGCTTCCTTTTTAAGAAAAAATGTTTTAGTTCAAGCAAGAAACTATCACGTTTTCATGTACCTAATGATTAAAAACAGTATGTGCACTCATTTCATCACTTGTGATTTCTAAGAGATGAAGTCTCTTAGATAGTATATCTCTCTGAACTCTCCTTCATTATCTGGTTAAATAATTGTCAACATTCTGGTTTCTTTATCAAGTTTAAGCACTTGTGAAAAGGTTTTGTATTGAGTTATCCTTTAACAAAGAGTTAGGAGAACTTTTCAGAGTGGAGGGAAATCTTGAAAAATCAGGTCAGTTAAGGGCAAAATGACTATGAACATGATACTCAAAACACAATAGATGTCCTGTAGATGTCAACAAAATAGAAATTGATAGATTGATATCCACTAAATCAATGGTGATGGCATATAAAAGGCACATCTAATTTATCCCTTTACAATAAAGTTATTACTTTAGGGTACAACCCTCTAAATAACTGAATAATGGCTTGACCATCAGATATGTATCTGTCAGGCCATTTAGGCTGCAAGTTACAGAAAACCTCAATGGAACTTAAATACTAAGGAGAATCTAAGAATTGTCAAGAAATAATTAGTGTTGATTAGTTCTATGGGTTATAATGTCATTAAGAGCTGTCCTTATCTGGTACCATCCTCAACCTGTTGACCTTGTCCTCAGCTAATGACTGGCCTATAGGCTCCATGTGACAGTCATCCCATATAGTCCTTGAAAATGTCCACTGATAAGCTCTACTTACACAGTTTTCAAGTAACAAAGACTTGAAAATCCCTAGCTCACTTTCCCAGAAAGTCCCTAGCTCACTTTTTGTGTCTGTATCTTTAGTATGATTCACTTGATGATCTAATTTATTTGCATGATTAACTAGATCAATCAGCACCCATTCTCTCTTTGAAGCAAGTGACCCTGATTAAAGAAGATGGCTCTCTAAACAAAGCCAAATTTCTAGCAGGAAGGTAGGGATTGAGAGAAGGGAACAAATATCACATAGACAACCAACTGTGCATACAAAAATGTTAATACTATTAACTTGTTAACATTAAAAAATTAATGCAAATATAAGAACATCAAAAGGTCTAATAACTAATTATTAACTAAACTAAATATTAATACACATTTATTAGTAATTTAAAATATGTAGTCTAAAATATACTAAGCTAATCTTTTAATGTTATGCCTACATGAAAAGCTATGTTATCTTTATGAAAGTTGATTTTTCCTAATATTTTAAACAATATCCATTTTTGAAAAAAGGCATGTTTCTTTTTGAATTTAAAGAATCATATCACACTTTAAACACTTGGACTGGTCTTCCCTTACCAGAATTAATCACAGTAGTTTAAAAACGTGGCCAGAGTGGGAAACACTTACAATAAATCATAATTCATTATTTGTAACATGCTTTACATCTTTAAAGATCGCTGCATGTTCACTTTAATAAAGGTGTATTTTTAAACCTCTTTTGATTGAATTTTTCTCCCTTTAGTTTTATGTGATAGAACCATAAATTTTTATGACAGTATCATTGTAAATGATATCATATATAAGGCTATTAAATAATCTACAGCATTAATGTGTGAGACTGAAAGTTTTATTTGGGAATAGGAACAATCTTTATTTCTAACACAAGGTAATGGTATGCTAAACACTCCTTGTTGAAATATTGAAGTGTATAATCCATGAAAATGTTACCTTCTCCCTAAAGACCTTTTAAAAGGAGAAATGATGAATTAAGATCTGAGATATTCCAAACATGACAGGACCTGAATATTTGATTTTCTTCCATATGAAAGAAGGGAGTGATGTGTAAGTCATAAATTTGACAAATTTGACTATTGAGTAAGGGAATTTTTGTATAGTTTTTTTCTAAAATCTGAATCATGGCCATGGTAATGCTTTTCTAGGGATAAAAATGGGTTTTGCCCTTTTTAAAAATTGATAACTACTATATTTCACCGAGGAAAACACCTAGGGAAAGCTCATTTCCAGCTTTTGACTCATGTTATCCTTCCTCTTCTATTACACATGTGTAAAGAAACAAAGATCCTGATCTTTGGATTTAATAAAATTATATACAGGCATTCTCTGTATTCTGCACAGTCATATTTTAATGTCATGAATTACAGTTACTAAGACTAGCTGGTTGCTTTCCTCAGAGATAGTAATATGGCAGTGAATGGGTGGGAGGGTGGAAGCCTTAAGAAATTCCCGTTCTCTTTAACAAACAAAGGGTTTTACCTTTAACTACTAGCTTGAGGACTAGGAGAAGATCTTAGGCCTTTTTTTTTCCTAGTAGTTTAGGCTTTCTGTATACTTGCTACTAAGTATATTAATACAGATTTTGAGGCAAAGAAGTTATCCATTTGGTTTATATTTCAATATACAATTCTAAAAGTCACTAAAAGTTCTTTATTGGCCAGGGTTTATAAAGTCATGTAGTAAATATTTCAACCTTTGTGTCTCTGTTAAAACCATTCAGTTTTGGGGCCCTCCCTGGTGGCGCAGCAGGTTAAAGCACTGCACTGAGAAGCTAAAGCCACTTCCACATGAGTTCGATTCCCGCCTGCCCCGGAGGTGACCACATGGTGTGGTAGACCTCTCCTGACACGCCCGCTGCTCCCCTCAGCAGTGTGCTTTGTCGATCTCTCTGTTCTGCTCCCCACTCTGTCTCTGGTGAAGTCTCTCACCGCCCCTGAGCCTCTGGCCTGTACCCCAGTTCTGTATGTACAAATAAATAAATCTTTAAAAAAAAAACCATTCAGTTTTGGCAGATAATGTGTAAACAAATGAGTATGGCTATGTTTCAATAAAACTTTGTTCACCACAACAAATGGTGGACATGATTTGGCCCTTGGTCTGTAATTTGCTGATACTTGCACAAGGCTGCTATATACCAGACTCTCCTTAGGAGAAGATGCACCTTTGTGCAACTCTCTCCAAAGGAAGGTGTTAGGGCAGGTTTCATGATGGAAATGAGGAAATTTCAAAATCATGTAGCGAACACTGCTGTTTCTCTTATTGCCAATTAGAAAAGAACTAGCTTTATCTCTAGACAGGGTCTGAATGGCAAATCAAAGACTTATAGTGTGGGGTTTTCTCTAGTGAAATAAATTCATTGGCACAATATTGGGGAGAGACAGAAATGGCAAATAGCTATGACAGTATACTCATTGAGTAATAGGAGCTGCTGTAGAGCTATAGTAAAAGGAAAAAACATGTCTGTTTATTGACAAGATAGATAGATAGAGAAGTAAATACACATTTTTATAAAAGGTACTTTTGGCCCTCCCTGGCAGTACAACGGGTTAAAGCACAGCACTAAGAAGCTAAAGCTACTTCAGCATGAGTTCTATTCCCGCCAGCCCTGGGGGTGATCCACATGGTGTGGCAGACCTCTCCTGACCTGACCACTGCTCCCCTCAGCAGTATCTTCATCGATCTGCCTGTTCTGTTCCCCACTCTGTCTCTCGTGAATCCTTTCACTGCCCCTGCATCTCTGACCTGTACCCCAGTTCTGTATGCAAAAATTAATAAACCTTTTTTTTTTAAAAAAGTAATTTAGCTACTTGTTATTAATATCTTAATTTTTTAAATTTGCTGTAAAGAAATTGAGTTGACTAATGAAAACATGTTCCAGTATTTGTTACCATCAGAACAGCAAATAATGGATATCTACTAGATTGTCCTAGTGTGTGTGGTCAGTATTTTTTGGTGTCTTGGAGAGACATGCTTTGTAGACAGAACCATCAGAGAGCTGATGGAACTGATCATGTTTGAAGTTAGAAGAGTAGATGACTGTGGACTCTGGATTTGAATTTAGGCTTGAATCTTGGTGCTTCACTTATTAGTAGGAGAGTAACTGCCATAGGTGAAGTAATTAACCTCTCTCAGCCTCAACTTCTTCATCTATGAGAGAGAGATAATAATCAGATCAACTTTGTAGGGTTGTTGCTAAGACTAAGTAAAACACTGTATGTGGAATTATTATCCCGTGGCTTGGCTACTGTTAGAAATAATGATGTAGATGTGAATGTTAGGAAATATGAAACTACCACAACTTCTACCAAAGATTCCCTTGGGTAAATAATTTCACTCACTGGGACATCTGTACAATGAGAGGTTAGGTTTTTCATAAAGTACTTGTGAACATCTACAGCTTCTAAGATATCTTGAGCAAAAGACATTCCTCCTCCGGTGAGCTGGAACTAGAGAATTAATAGGAGCATTGTTCTAAGTGTTGGTTTCTGAAAGCTTAAAGTTATGTAAGTTGCTTTGAGTTGGCCTGTGTAGACTTAAAACATTCTGTAAGAAATTGCTGTATAGATTTTCTACTCTTTACTATATACATCTTTGTTTTATATTTTAATCTTTTCCAAATCAGATTGATAATGGAAATATTGGTGCTAAGAAATGAGAGAACTTCAGAAATAATTGAAAAAAGGGCAACAAGCAAAATAAAATAATTCCTTCTTATGATCTGGTTTGGCCAGAGATTACATGGCCACTGAGTAATGAATGATCTTAGCTTCAGTAATTCACTGACTGTGCAAACAGGAAGATTTGGGTTCAATGTAGGTCCTGCACTTATGAAGTATGTGATCTTAGGCTAATTAGTTATCCTTATAGTATACCTTCTAAGGTTACTGTGAGGAGTCATTGTGATTATTTTTATGCAAATCATTTAGCATAATACTGGGAATAATTTCTGAATTCTAAAATGCATTTCACATTCTGAAGTTGAAATGTGTTTTACAATGTACCTCAAGTGTTTCTTCTCTTTTTCTTTTTTTTTTCCTGAAAGGTATTAATACATTTGTGACACCATGGATCCAAAGACATTTTGTGATAAATAAATAAAATTAGTTTCTATCATTATATTCTTTATTATGATCAATTCTTTTTACACAAATAAGTGTTGTATTTTGATTTGGAGCACTGATAAAAAAAACAGAAAGAAAAAAATAGCCCATCACAAAACAGATTTAATGAGCTCACACAGATATATCATTAGAGCATTCCTAGTTAAAGAATAAATCATTTGTTCTACTAGTATACCTGAGCAAATGCACCATTCAAAGGTTCTTTTCCCTTTTCCTATATCCTGACAGTGTTTTGACTTAAAGAAACCTTTACCACCCTTTTGTTTGTGTGCTTCTAAATAGCAAATCTTCTTTACATTTAGCATAATTGATTTTATTTTTTCAATTGGTTACATGCCTAAAATGCATGTAGTTTCTCTCTATAGGTTAAATATTGGATCTCAGAAATAAATTAATGATACTGCTCTAGCTTCTGTTCCTCCTTTGACCTAAAGTCACTGACATATGACTTTCCAACTATTTTCATGATTTAACTATAGCCACTAATTCCTCAGAAGCCTGGTACTTCTAAGCTTGATTTAGGTACTAAGGTACTTTTAATTTATCTTTATCACCACTATTTATATCTAGAATATTGTGCCTTTGTGGCAGTGTCAGTCTATCATGCTATTATCTGTTAATTCTGAAATTACAACATGTCACATTAAAGGCAGAAAATAAAATTGAAAACTACATATGTCAACTGCTGATGTCTTGTTGGCACAGGCTGGTCTTTGTTCTGTTTTTACTTACAATCCCTAATCCCCATGGAAATAACTGGAAATAATTGTTGCTCCTTCATTGAGAACTCAATGAAATAGGACATACTGAAGAGTGATTAACATACATATCTATTTGTATAGCAGCCTTCCACATGAACATTATTAACTAGATCTGTGTATAAACTGATCATAAATTAAAAAGGAACTCCTTCCAACATTATTTATTGAGCATAGCTTATGCACAGTGTAATATTCTCAGTAATTGCTACAATTGTAGTACTTAAGAGAGTAGGTAATTTTCAACTCTTAAAAGAGGTGATAGCATATTCCTCACTTTTGTCATCTAGAACTTTCAACCTCCAATTCTTAAAAACTTTTTACTGAAGTAACATTAGTTTATAGTATTATACAAGTTTCAGGGGTACATCATTATAAATCAAAATCTGTATATGCTACTTTATATTCACCACTAAAACTCCAGTTCCATCCTTCATCATTCAAATACTTTTGAAAACATACTAAGTTAAAAAATTAGGACATGTTTCTTATAACTCCATTTACTGATTAAGTATTTCATGTACTATGTTATATAATAAGATAGAGGCTACATATATGCTGAAAGTAATACATAGAAAACATACAGGAAGAAAATATCTAAAAGGATGTTATAAATGAAATAAGTGTGATTTAGTATTAATTTATTAATATAAAAAGTTTCCTTACTTTCCCTAAATGTATTACTAATAACACATTAGCGAAAGAAAATCATCGATCATGCTTTATTATTTATTAAAACCTTGAGTTAAGAGGATTTTAATTCTACTATGTTGTAATTTTATTTTCTATGTTTCTTATTATAGTTGAAAGTGATAGTATCCAAAGATTTGTGGAACCAATGTAGTAAAGATATTGTTGGGTGATATTACTAAATAATGATATACAATTTTGCTTAAATACCATTATGTAAAAAATTGACTAAAACATTTTCCTTTCCACTGCTGCTAATCATGTAGTCTACTAAGTAATAAATAAATTCATCAGCTGCAAGATTTTCACAATAGATGAAAGCATGACAATAATGAGATAAAAATACTTAGATTAGGAATACAAAAAATGTGGAAAACTATTGGGTGGATTTAAGTATTGCAGATTAATTTCAAGTAGAGAGCAGGGCAGAAGTGGCATGTTTGCTGTGTAGATATTAAAAGTAAACAATTTTACATGTACATAGATGAGAATTATGAAAGGATATGCTCACATACATTTTCAGTAAGAAATCCATATTGATGAAAACATTATTTAAAATCTCTTATTGAATATTTTTATTTTTCTTGCATTGTTGTTCATTTTTGTACAGTATTTTATTTCTCCCCTCAGGTGTAATGCCCATAAATCTTCCACCACGATATCACCTCTGATTGAGCACCATAGTTCCATGTGCTTTTCCTTCCCCTGCTTTGATCCCTCTCTCCTGTATGACTCAAATTATAATTTGCCTGTAAGTTTTGTCTTTTTTTTCACACTTTATTCAGTTTCTCTATATTCCTCACATAAATGAAATTATACAGTATTTTTCTTTTCCTCATGACTTATTTCACTGAGCATGATCATTTCTATCTCCATCCATGTTACTTCAAATGACATGGGTTTATCTTTTTGATTGCTGAATACTATTCCATCACACACACATACATATCTTCTTGATTCAATTATCTGTTAAACATTAATTTTCAAACTTCTGTTTCTATAGCATAAATTTCTTTTGAGAAGCATTTCTTCTCTCACTTATAATTAGAATATCAAATTCTATATTGAAAAGACAAATATGTGACTTATTAAGAACTCTTACTAGGAGTTCACCATTATTGTACTTGGATTATTGATATTATATTTTAACCTATCTATTTCTTTACAAAATATTATTTTGTCCATTTGTGAGATTTAGCTTAGTTTAAATACGTAATATGAGTTAGAAATCCACTTAACCAGAACAAAGTAGATATTTAGCCAGAACAAAACAAATCTTTCAGTGATACTGGACTAACCAAATGAAAATACTGGTGTCAATTCATATGATTAATATTATAAGGCTTAATTTTACATACAAATATAAATATAAATTGACATTTGATTCTTCTCACTTCCTTTGATTGTCTTACATACCCCATTGAGCCATGTAACCCCCTGTTTGGAGACCACTAGAGTAAATCACTTCTTTCCTGAGAAATGCACCTTATTTCAGAGTTTCCCTGTCAGATTTGGCATTAAGCAACTACTTGATCCTTTCCATCAAAAACATTGATTTTGGTATCAGTGTATGAGGGGGGTGGTCAAGCAGTTAAGTTTTCCAAGAAATAACTTCAAGATATTCAATGATAGGCAAAGATATGATGAGAACCCCATAACCAGTAGTGGTAGTTCATATATGGACCATAGAGACTCATATATTCTACAGCCTTGAGCACAAGAAGAAAGAAAACCTCCTGCCATTTTCAGAAGAAAACCAAACTCTCTAGCAAAACCACGGCTAAGTTATTCACTAGTGCTAAAATAACTCAGAAGGCTCTAATTGAATATAACCTTTGATCCTTCTCTTAATTGAAGTGCTGGGTCTAATGGACAACATTTATGAATAAAAATCAAATATACTTGATCGACCAGGTTCTGTATGAGAAGATGATGTTTTTTTTTTCCTGGATATCACATTTCATCTGATTATCCATTGAAGCCTCCCAAGGTTGTTTTCTGCACCAGAATCTATCACTGAAACATCAGCAATCAAGAAGACAACTGGAGTCCCATTTTGACTATTTCAAAGGCCTTGCAGTCAATTTGTTCTCTTTTAACAGAACAACCCTACATATTCTCTGGTTGGAAATGTAGCCTCTCAGTATTTTGACTAACAGCACAGAACATGACAGGGCAGCCAAATGATGGACTAAGATCACAATGTAACTCATATATTTCATTTGCTATGTGAAGGAGCAGAAGGCATCTTCTACTGTGCTGCAAATCATGATAGTCAAAACAACATGGACTTCTTTGTCTGTGTTGTATTGATTCTACTCTCTGTTTTTATCCTTTGGAGGCTAGGAGACTCACTCAAAAGGTAATTGTTATCAGGAGCACAACTATATCTATAGATAAGTTATGTTTAAAATGCCTACTTGCAAATCTTGACTTTTTGGGATATCGAATTATGTATATCAAATTTGTGATGTACAAACGATACTGTCTCTGAAGTGTACCAAGTTTTATCTGAAGTGTACCAAGTTTTATAATGAATGTTAGTCTAATTCTTTATCCTTATATAAGTTATGAAGTAGTTATAAATGATTAGGAATTATGTCATTTATGTTAAACCCAGGTCTGTTTCTAAATATGTGGTTCATGCCATTGTGAAAAGTGTTTTACCTTTGTCAGTTTGTAATGTGAGGGTTTCCTTTTACTCTTTGTAGTTCAGAGCATCTGATACATCACCTCAAACACAGTAAACATGCTCCTGAAAGCAAAAGTAAATAAATACACAAAAACATTGATGTTCAAACTTCATAAAATTTTGGTTCCATACAAGATTCTAGTTCCATGAAATAATATATATATATATATATATATATATATTGTAAATGTGATTTATCTAATGTATTTGTCATCCATATCCCATGCAAATTTCATCAAAGTGGAAAGATGAACTCCAGTATATGTTGGAGGAGTTGAGAAGCATAAGTGGGTTAATGGAGTTTGGAGAGATGAATGGGAGAGAGAAAGTGTGGAGATTTAAAAAAAATATATTTATGCATATAAGAGCTTGAGTATAGGTGAGAGGTGCTGAGGGATTGGTGGTGAGACCATTCACCAGAGACAGAGTGGGGAGCAGAACAGCAGAGGCACTGAAATACATTGCTGAGGGGAACATCAGGTGAGATAGGAGAGGTCAGCTGCACCATATGGGTCAGCTACCTGACCAGGGATCAAACTCATACTTCAGTGGCTTTTAATAGCTTCATAATGCTGACACTTAACCCCTTGTGCCACCAAGGAGGCCCCTGTCTTCTTGCTTTTTGGATATAAACACTAAATATATTTTTTTTCTTGTTTTTTTGAAGACACTTTTCATTTTCTGTATTACAGGTAAAAAAAAATAGTCACTTTTTAAAATTATAAGTTCCATATAACCAAAGATACTATCCTTTGCAGTATAAAATAATGTATAGAGTAACTATGTAGCACCATGTTTAACTATGGCTTATTGGTTTTCAGAGCTGCAGGTACTTTGTGCGTACTAGTTTGGGTTTCCTGTGGTTGAAAGGAACTCAGTTTAGTGATGAAGAAAATGAGACCCCAAGGAATAAAATAATATCCTCAGGATCACAGAGTTTGCTAATGGTAGGTATGACTGGTCAGGGCCTCCTGTCTTCATGCCTGTCAGTTTTCTACAAGGTCCAGCATTTTAAGTTTATTTAGACAGAAAAGTGTAGATGTCAGAGACAGTTGGCAATAACATGGAAGCTTGATTGGTTAGATGAGAGAAGTATCTCTGTCAGGGCCCACTCCAGGTCATCTGTCCACTGCCATCTTGTCAATGCTAGGAAATAATTTCCATAGAGGTGATAATGACTACAGTGAGAGACTATTTCATATAGACGATATAAGATTGCATCCCAGAAATCTGAATAAGAAATGAAACTGTAATGTTTTATTTTCTTGGAGCATCCAGGGTCTGATCTGTTTTGGATTAAAAATATTATTGGCATTAACTCCAAAGGAGCAAGGTGATAGAAAACAGATGGCTTAGCCCTCACCATGTTCTACACACATTCCCTTAGGGTTTCTTTCTAATATAGGGATTAAGGAATAGGATATATAATGTCTATATACATAATTATAAATCAGTGCCTTAAATTCTTTTTGCCTGTTGAAATATAAAATAGCCTTGACTATTGGTGTTACC
Source organism: Condylura cristata (assembly GCF_000260355.1). Taxonomy (NCBI): domain Eukaryota; kingdom Metazoa; phylum Chordata; class Mammalia; order Eulipotyphla; family Talpidae; genus Condylura; species Condylura cristata. Next base: position 33,072,407 of record NW_004567122.1, on the reverse strand, counting down.
ACATTATCAACAATCAACAATCAATCCTCTTTTACAATCTACCCTACTCTATCCTCTTGGCTATATGTACCAGGCTGTACTATATACTGGACTGTGTGATACCACCAGCTGCTCATTTTCACCTTAATGACCACACCTCTACTATCGCCTCCCCACAGGGGATTATTTTGTATACTTTTTAAAAAGGATATCTATTCAAAAGACTTTCAAGCAACAGTTGCTTTAATTTTCTTATTTTGCCTTTTAAGCAAATTATCCTCTCATAGATTCACAAACATTTTAAATTTAAGTCCAGGATAGTGACCCTCTAGGAATGTAGAGAGAGTGCTCAGGATTAAAGAATGCCTTTTGTTTATTTAAGAAATATTTGCTAGGGACCATTAGTTTAAGTAAGGATATATCAAATAAGATGAGGTATGTTTGGTCCCTGCTTTCTTGGAGCTCACAATCTAGTGGAGCAGTCAGGTAAGAAACAGCATGGGAAGACTTATTGTGGGTGATCCATGTGATTTTTTTTTTAAAGATTATTTATTCATACAGAACTGGGGTACAGGCCAGAGATGAGGAGGGTGAGAGGATTCACCAGAGACAGAGTGGGGAGCAGAACAGGCAGATCGACGAAGT
>NW_004567122.1:33057725-33071598 GCF_000260355.1 Condylura cristata | reverse complement strand
TCACCTCCGGGGCAGGCGGGAATCGAACTCATGCGGAAGCGGCTTTAGATTCTCAGTGCTGTGCTTTAACCCGCTGCGCCACCAGGGGGGCCAGATCCATGTGATTTTTATAAAAAAGAGAAGGTCACAGGATAACCTAAAGAATCTTACAAAACTTTTATTTCTGTTTTTTTTAAAGATTTATTTTATTTATGCATACAGAACTGAGGAGAATTCACCAGAGATAGAATGGGGTGAACAGGAAGATTGACAAAGTATACTGTTGAGGGGAACAGTGGGACCTAGACAGGAGAGGTCTGCCACGCCATGTGGGTCACCTCCCTGTCTAGGGATTGAACACCTGCTGAAGTGGCTGCAGCTAGCTTCGTAGTGTTGCATTTTAACCTGTTGAGCCACCAGGGAGGGCCCAGAAAACCTTTTTTAAGTTCTGAAGATCATCTGTCTCTAGAAACCCCTTAGGAGTGTGTTGAGCATTTACCTGGAGACAAGTGTTCAGAATTGATGGGCAAAGACAGAACAGTGTCTATGGCGACACTGTGAGTGACTGGATGAAAGAGTAGGAGCAAATGCAGTCAAGCTCACAAAATTTGTTTAGAAAGTTTCCATTTGTTGACTTGAAGGTCCTACTAGTCTGCAGATGGATTGGGTCTTATTTTTAAAGTAGCTGTATACCTTATTGAGTGATTTCATATAAAAGTTCAAATTTCTGGCCTTGAAAGATTAGAGGATCTGTCCATACTCTCTCCATTTACTTTCCCATGTTGGAAAAATCTGGGTGAGGTATTCACTGGTTGCACACCTTGGGAGCTGGTTTCTCGAGACTCTGCCAGACCCTGTCTCTCACCCTAAGTGTATGTCATTCTTTACCCGTTAAACTTCCCACCACCCCCTGGTTTGTAATAAAACGTTAATCTAAATACTGTTAAGAGATTTTGCAAGTAAAGTCAGAGTTCCACATCAATTTATCTTAAGATAGACCTGCTCAAAATACATGAGCATGAGCACTTGACAAGGCCCTGCTATTTTGAGGATGGGTGCAGACAGATTAAAGAGATTATAGATGGTCTCTAGGAGAAAAGGTCAGGCTACACTGACAAGCCAGTAAGAAAACAGGAACTTCAGTTCTACAACAACAAAAAATTACTATTTTCTGTCAATAAGTTGAATGCTCTTGGAAGTAGTTTATTCTCTCTTAGATTTCAGATAAGAGTCTTCTTAGCCTACACCTTGGTTTTGGATTTGTGATAGAATCCTTGAGCAGACTCCAGTCTATCAATCAGAATTCTTTCCTTGCGGAATTGTAGGATAAATGTTTTAAGCCACTAAACTTGTAATAATGTGTCAAACAGCAGTAAGAAATTAATGCATGGACTTTGGGAAAAGATTGTTTTACATTGAGGACTTGCCACTTACTATCTGAATGACACAGGGAAATTTCCCTAAACTTCTATAAAATCAACAGAAAGGATAGGAACACAGTCCACCCCATTAAGTTGTTGTGAGGATTGAGACAATACAATGTAGAATACTGTGGCACATAGTAAGGGCTCAATAAATATTAGCTCCCAATAAACATTTCAATTTTCTGAGACTCTTTAGTAAAGCAGAATTTTTAAATTGCACTAAAAAGCAAACCATCCAAATAAAGAAAATACCAAATTGCTTTATTTCTTAGAAACAAAACTTACTGCTTGAAATACTTTGTCACTATTTGCCTATTGTGGCATTTTATTGATCATGAAAACCCCAACAAGCTGAATTTCCATTCTGTTGTAGGATAAAACTTTCTTCCCTGAAGAAGGGAAGAAACTTGAGTCCCATTCCCAGCCTTGTAGATAATCAAGAAATCTTGGGAATATCCTTCCATTTTTCTGGATCTTGTTTTCCTCACCTGTACAATGAATTTAGGCTTCCTGTCCCAGAAAACATACCCTCCTCTTTTGAAAAGTTGTAAGTGAAAGAAAAAGCTGCTGTTGCCATCATAAAAGCAAAGATGTGTATTTGCACTTGGAAGCTGGCAGAAGATGAGATTCAGGACACCTTTTTCATTTTCCATTTGCTCAGAGCTAGGAATTTCAAGAACTGAAGCCAGCCTGGTGAATGGCAGAGTAACTCATCTATCAAAGAAACTATTCTTCCAAAATTTCCCAAACATTCATTAAGTTAGCGTCTCATTAATCTGTTCACAGTAAAAATTATTTCCAGAATTAGCAAAAAATGAAGGCAAGGTTATTAATATCTGCATCTTGTTACTGGTATACTCCTTCACACATTGTGAAATCTGTCTTTGCAATTATCAGTTCTCAGCAAGCCTCACCTTCTGGCTAAAGCACAGTGATGAAAAATGCCAAATCTAACACTGGGGAAAAGCTTTGTAGATGAAACATTAGCACTTTGGACCTTTTATGCTGCTTTCCAATTCTGAATAACTCCTGTATTGATGTTTATTCAGCAAAGCTCCTTGGAGATCAAACAGATTTTGGAGATAGGGAAGACAAGCCACTCTTCTTTCTGGAACAAAAAGGAGGACAAAGACGTGGTCATCAGTGACCTCAACCTTTATGCTGGAAGCTTATTAATGAAAAACCCACAGAAATGATAGGAAATGGACTTTGTCATTAAACTGGCTGTGCACCCCTCTCTGGGTCTCTTCTGCAAGAAGAATTTGGAGTAAGATAGTAGACTTGTAATAGAGGCATCTCCATAAAAGGTATGGGGAACCATGTTCTCTACCTCTATTTACATGCAGCTGCCTTAGACAAGTTACTGGGAACTAGTGGAAGGAACTGAGTGGCCAGATAAAGCTATGTAATATGGAAGGCTGGCAGGCTTTTTTTGAGGAGACACTTGGAAGGAACACAAGAGAGATACATGGAGAAGAACTTGCTAGTTCTTGGTTTTGACTTGTGCCAAGGGCTTGGGGATCATGGAAGGAGAGACATGGATGAGATATTTGGGTGAGAGACATATGGAGAAGCTGACCATGGCAACTTTTATCTTGATTTGTACTTTCACTTGTCTGTTAAAGACTTGTCTGTTCCCTCTCACCTCTTCTTATGGCTCCTCATCAAATGCACGTTAGACTTGTGGCAAGATTTCAGGCCTTAGTAGCCCTGCTTGGTACAATCTATTAGGGTGGGCATTTATCCACAATAGGATGGGTAAATTGGGTGTTTTATTAGGAAATTATTATCGATTTTTTTTTCTCTTCTCTGTATTCACATTAATAGTATTAAAGATCTTTCACATCTTAAGCATGTTTTACCTTTGTGTGCATAGATGGCCAGACCCTATTTTGGAGCATACAGGTTTGGGGGTTCTAAGGTTCCCTAACCATGATAACAGACTCCCCACCAAGTATTCTTTTTTTTTTTTCATGTTCTAATTTAACATTTTAGTCTCATTAAGGCATTTGATATTTTATAATTCAAAGAGAGGCCAACTTAGTTGGAAAAGAATTTTTATATGGGAGGGAAGCATCAGGTTGTAATCTGGAAATGGGCAGATTTATTGATTTATAAACACGTGTTGAGAGGATGCAATGACCCATAATAATTTTTTAAAAGTTTTTATTTATTTATGCATACGGAAATGGGGCACAGGCCAGAGGTGCAGGGATGGCAAGGGGATCTACCAGAGACACACTAGAGGGCAGAACAAACAGATGGACGAAGCACACTGCTGAGAGGATCAGCAGGGAGATAGGAGATGTCTGCTGCGCCATGTGGGCCACCTCTGGGGTGGGGATCCAAATCGCACTGAAGCAGCCATGGCCCAGCTTGGCTTCCCTTTGCAGGGCAGCATTCCAATTTGCTGCACCACCAGTGAGGGCCCCCATAATAAATTATAAGCATAGTTTTATTTCTGTCAAAATGAAGCTAAGTCAGTGATACTAGAATACTCTCATAAGTCAATGATACTAGAATTCGCTGCCATTGTCCTCCTCAGAGGGTTTCAGCTCCACAACCCTTTACCCAACAAATAAGAGCAAAGAGAAGTCAGAATATCAATTTATTGACTATTCGATGCTTTTCCACCGACAATAATGAGACTAGAGGCCTAAATGGGATGTTTTACTACCAAGTATTCTTTTAAAAAAATTTTCTACAGGGCCCTCCCTGGTGGCGCAGCGGGTTAAAGCACTGCACTGAGAAGCTAAAGCCACTTCCGCATGAGTTCGATTCCCACCTGCCCCGGAGGTGACCACATGGTGTGGCAGACCTCTCCTGACCCGCCCGCTGCTCCCCTCAGCAGTGTACTTCGTCGATCTGCCTGTTCTGCTCCCCACTCTGTCTCTGGTGAATCCTCTCACCCTCCGCATCGCTGGCCTGTACCCCAGTTCTGTACAAATAAATATTAAAAAAAAAAAATCCTTTAAAAAAATTTTCTACATGTTTCAGTGTAAAAAATTCACCTACACCTTATTTGTAAATCTCAGTGAAATGAAATCCTTTTGTCTACATTGACAAGAAATCCAGTATCAATTGGTTTAGTTGTAGCAGTCAGCAGGCCTGGTGGGTTAATCTGGTCTGGGAAATCTAAACAAAAGGTTTCTGTTCGTCAGTCCATTATGGTGCAACTGAAATCCAAAACAAGCACCTTCTCTATGCATGGCACCTGTGCACTTGCTGCCAAATCTGACTCTGTAACCTATAATAGGGACTAGAAACCCTGTCACATTTCTGAGATCACAGAATATACGTTCAGGGCCTGGCAGCCAGGCTATTTCCCTGTCCTGTCTCTTGTCATGTTTGACTGGATTCCTGTCACTCTCCATTTGCCCTGAGGCCCCCAGAGATCTCAGAACCAATCTGGCTCCTGTAATTCTACTTCTCTCTCCTCTGGGGAACTCCCCACTTTGAGTCAGTTCAACTCTGTATTTCAGTAAACCTAGTTTAGGGACCAAAATCAGGCCAAGAATGAAGACAAAAGGCATCATCTTCTTTGGAGAAAGCAAGATGAGCTGGGAAGGATTGTGGAGTATTTGACCTCTCAAATCACATATACACAAGTACATGCATGCATGCTTGCAGGAGGGAGTTGCTACACAGTTCTAGATGATTGGTATTACATGGGAATGATGTAAAATTTCAGAAGTAAAAATCCAGATTCTTTAGGTGAAAATTCCTAAATTAAAATTTGAAGCAGTTAAAAAATAAAAGCATAATAAAGCTTAACAAGACCACATCTGATGATATCCAGTTTGTGTATTAGTTTACTAGAGCTGCTATAAGAAAGTACCATAAATTAGATAACAAACACAAAATATTTTGTCTCATTGTTCTTAAGGCTATAGCTCTGAAATCAAAATGTTGGTACGGTTGGTATTTTCTGAGACTGTGAAGACAGGATCTGTTTCAGACCTCTCTCCATCTTAAATTGCACAAGTGTTCTTTCTGAATCTTCACATCATGACTCTCTATGTGCGTACTTGTGTCCAAATGTCCTTTTATCTTTTTTATATGTCCACCAGTCATATTGGAATTAAGTCCTGTCCTAGTGATGTCATCATAACTCTGCTAATTTTTTTTTCTATAAATACATTATTTCCAAATGAGGCTACATCCTGGTTTAGGGAGTTAGTATTTCAAATATATGAATATGAAAGGGGGCAGATATAATCCAGCCCATAATAGTGATCTAGACTCAGGCTGTTAAACACATGTTTTTCTTCTTCTTTTCCAATAAAAGATCCAGTCTTCAATACACAAAGGATTGATTATTGGAGATGGGAGAGCAGAGAATAAAGAGGAAAGCAAACATCACTGGGGTTATCCACAGAGGGCTTAATCTGTTGTCATGGTGTACGGATGAACTGGGGGAAGAAACTCTGAGCCAGGGATGAGAGAAGAGTAAACATTATTTAAAAATGAACAATGATGTAAAGCATATATAAGTAAAAATATATAGCACATAATATATCCTCAGTAAATATTTGTTGAATCAGGATGAGATGAAATATAGCAAAGTTGGGAAGAGAATGAAAAATAAAGACAGGATGGACTAGAGGTGACTAGAGATATTTACATATGCTCCTTGAAAAAACTAAGGAAAGCCATTCTAGTGGAACAAAATGTGGGTGCCTATGTGCAATGGGCATCAGGTATATCTGGTATGGATCAGGCATTTTTCTGACTTAGTGAAAAGCATTTATCAATTCTGACCTGAATAGAATTTAGAACTAGCAAAGATTGACACTTGATTTATCAACAACATTGAATAAAAAAGTGAATCTCATAATTAATAATGAATTATTAATGCTATAAATCTGCATGTGCATTAGTTCTCTTCTTGTCTCCTGTGTTTGCTTACTGGAATATGTTTGCAGAGTATGTAATTGCTCCTTATCTGATGAAGATTTTGGAGACAAACCTAAACTTATATTTGGCTCGCTCCCCTTATTAACTCTGTGCCAAGATAGCAAGCTTCTCTGAGTCTCAAATTTGTCATTTGTCAAAGATTAAATTGTATAAACATTAGTTTTGGTTTGACTGGGTTCTGGTACCCATCACAGGACAGAAAAATTATTACTTTCTATTTGTTCACATTAAGTCTCCCTTCAGGTGCTTTGAATCAATTTGTTGATTTTGTTTTTTTCCTCTTGAGTTTATTTTGTATTATGAAAAATGCTAGTTGGCTATCAACCTACAGAAGAAAGCACTATATTTGCTAACACAACTGGGGAGCTGAGCATGGTTGCTTCTCAGAGCTCGAATAAAATCATTGAAGTTCCTCTTTGCATCTCTCAAGCTAGGTTCTGCTCGGTTTTATTCTCAGGAGATTCTCTTTGTGGTAGAAAAGGGTTATAAGAAATAGTTCCATGCTCACAAAAGTCTAAAGGTTTTGAATTCATACAATAGATACAATTTATCTTTTATAATAATAAGACATTTTAAAAAGTCCCAAAGTGTTTAATGGAGTTTAAATCCAGTGTCTTTTCCTGAACTAATCACCATGAACCTAGGGGTTACAGTACCCTGATTAGCTAGCTCTCAATTCCTAAACCTATGGTTTGGGAAAAGATTGACTCTCTCAGAGAAAAGGATGCTGAGCAGATGAAATGAGATAGCCACTGTAGTGTACAAATGTTTCTGACTTTATTCAAGTTATTAACCCTTCTGAGCATTTTCTAGCCTGGTTGTTTCAGTCCTATAAATAAATCTGTTGCTGAACATTCATATTTTGACTGGATGGGCATAGTACATAGACTGAAAATATCCCAAGTTTATTAAGGTGAATAATGTGTTCTAAAACTAATTGTATATACTCATGCAGACATATATACTACATCACGCAAAGACTCACACCTCACTTAGGCTTTCATTGTCTCTGTAATTATGTTCAATGTGGCATTTGTGATTCTTCCTAAAATGGTATAAACTAAACCCATATAATTTAGGTTCAGAGAATGAGTCCTGATTTGCGGCTTTTATAATACTGGATTTGGGACTTTTCTTGTTGGTCAGAAATGAATGTCAATGAAGGTGACTAAGAGAATTCTAATGTGTAGGTATTTCTGGCACATAGGCATGAGTGTTAGAGAACTGTTAGCATGGGAGCCAAGGTTTGTTTTGGGGATAAACAATGATAATAAACATTGAATTGCATGGTCTTCTGGGGGAATATACACCTAGGCATATTTGAGCAAAATTTGCTGTGGAATAGGGATGCTTTTCAGGACAGAGTTCCTGCTAAGTAAGTAAAGGTCTTTGGGACCCCAGCTGGAGCCATCATCAATGCTTTAGTTCTTTGTGTGGAGAGATGAGTCTTTTTGCAGCTTGGGGAGTTCTTCAGATTTATACAACCATGCAAAATATATTAATCTTTTTAATAGCAGCTGTAAGTAAAATGTATAAAACAGCAGGTGTTCCAGTGATAGCATACTCACTTGGCAGAAACAAATCAAAGCAGGGACATCTGTTCTCTCTACTTCGCAAGAGATACTGCACAATATATTCTAGAGCCTTTGTCATGGAGCCCCACAGAGCTTAGGTAGTCACTGGGGGATCCTGTTGTGCTCAGAGGAGCTTCAATGACTTCATGCTGAGTAGGAAGTTGTAGCAACCACAGATACCTGGGAATTGCCAGGGACTTCTGGGGAGTTGCTGTGCTTATCTCTCCAGCCATCTCCCCATCCTCTTTAGTCGCCTTGTTCAAAGCTATTGTGCTCTTCTCTCCTTCATTCTAATTTTCGTTCCCCCAACTCTTAGTTATCTTTACTGAAAATGATGCTGCTGGTGATCAAAATATTCTTAACTAAAAAGGATTTACCCTCATTTCTGGGGTGGAGGTAATGAAGGGTGAATTTTGATGGTGTCTATATATTTAAATAGTAGTTTTCTTCACATGTATATGCATAGAAAAGACTAACTTGATAGACATCAAAAGACTAACTTTGTCAGTCATTAGAGCTATTATAGGCAATTATTCTTTTTGTTTCTCTTCTTTCTTTGGAAGGCTTATCTGTATTTTCTAAATTTGTTGTAATTAATTTATTTTGCATTTATATTAAAAACACCCATTTAAGACTCTTAATAAAACACTCTGTTCTGAATCTCCATTTTAGAATCTACTTCCTTAGTGGAGCCATTTCTAGCATTTTCTCCTCCTACACCTCCCATCAAATAATGAGAAACTTTCAATCTCCTGAACTGGGGCAGTGCCACCACCTCTGCAGGCACTGATTTAGTCCTCGCCAAATGTTGCCTGTCTGTTGAATGTACCCAGCCTGGGGCCTTAAATTAGTCATGTAATAGTTCTTTTTTAATTCAATTAAAATTAATAACTTCTGATTTAATGTTCAAGGGTTATGCTGGGCAATTGTATATATAAAGGTGTAACTAATGGCTCTGACAGGAGTGCCTGAAAAAATTAAAGTACAAGCCCACCTTTCTCATTTAATCTACTTTGATGCTGCCAGCTTAGGTCAGTCATCTACACGATTCTGCCCAAATCTAGGTCCCTCTGCTCTGTTGATTGCTTCTCCGTGTACATAGATTCTGTCTGTTCTATAGTATAAGTGTAAGAGATTTAGCATGGGATTTGGAAGCAGTAAATTAGGGGGAGGAAAAGAAATATTAGAAATTTAATTTGCTTAACTTTCAACCTGAAGCAAAAGGAATTGACATTTTGTTAGTATTTTGTATCCCCTGAGACAAACCACCTTCACCCGCTACATCTCAGAGGGTTATTGCCTGTGAGTTCAAGGTATCCTAAGGGAAGAGGTGATTTTTAACACATGAGAAAGTTGACTGGTAACCTCTGTTTTAGTTGACTCAGGTTACTTTAAAAAAATATAATAAGTGGGAAGATGTGGCAGGGGGTGTTGGGGGCTATTGTGTGGAGGTTAGAGAGAACACCTGCATGTGAGGGAGCTAACAACTCTGGAATCTTCTGATGAAGATACTAATCTTATCTTGCCCTATGACACCCCATGACCTTATCTAAAGTTCATTCTCAGCTACTACCTCCAAATACCTTTACTTTGGGGATCAGGAGTTAAACATATAAATTGGTTGGGGGAGGACATAGGCATTCAGTCTATAATACCCTCAATGCCCTGGTTTTTACATTCCTCAATTTAGTGAATCAGAGATTAGTTGTCTGGTTTTAACTGAACTATTCCTCATAAAGCAGAATATTGTCTCAGAAAGACTCCTACTCTAAAGAAATCCTAGATTAAAGATAAAAAGAAAACAAAAATAAGAAATCTGCATGTGTGAATTTCCATGTTTGATATAAATCCTTTTATAGCTAGATTCAGTGACGATTAAATCTTATTAGTAAAGGCACCGTATAGTCACTATACAGTTACTTACATTAATAGTGAATATTCCCTTAAGTGTATTGTTACACAAGTTTTTGTTATTCTGTTACTAGTAGATACAGTGTATTTCTCAAGTACTGAACACCAGTAATGGAGGGAACAATATAATTATTTTATATCAAAAAATCTAAAATGTGAGGGCTTGTGGCAAGATGGCAGCAGAATAAAGATGCTAAAATCATTACCTCCAAATGCTCATAGGATTTTAAGATTAAAAAATGAAAAGGAAAAAAAAAATGAAAAGGAGACTTAAATACTACAAGTCTCAATCCCAATGAGAACACCCTGGACTCACCAGAAGGAAGATAACTGAAGGAAACTCGAGGATTGGGGAGCCCTACTTGGGAAGCTTGGATCACAGAGTGCCCCTGGCGCCCAGACACCAGGAAGCACTGCAGAGTGAGACTTACAGCAGCGGCTTTTTGCCCCAGACCTGTTACAGCCCTGGAGATAAATCGAGAAAACTCAGCTTGAGAGAGGAAACCAAATTGCAGGAAAAGACTGCCCCTCACTTCTGGGAGAGCCCAGGTACCCAGACGCTAGGATACAACTCAGAAGTATTGCCGTTCTTTGCCCCAGCAGCCCTGATAAAGCCCTGGATCTAAACTGAGACAACGCAGCTAGGTGAGTGGATCCCAAGCTGCAGGAGTGGGGGGGTAGGGAAACTGTTCTGAATGGGTACTTAGAGCTCGGGAGGTGAGAAGAGGAACTGGTAATTGGGGTGCCTCTACCCCTATGTGCATCTCCTGCCACCCCACACCAGAGTACTGAGACAAGCAACATGAGGGAATGGTCAGGTCTTGGTGCCATTTTTAAGGTGTGATCAGCACAAAGCTCTAGAGATAAAAGGGGGGGGGGAATAAAAAGAAAAAAACGGCTGGATAGGACTCAACCACAGGCCCAACACTGGGAAAATGCAACAATTTTAACAATCTTCCATGGCCACATTCAACATAGAGAGGTGCTAGGAAGTTCCTCAAACAGGGACCCTTGCTAAAGGGTCAACCTGCTTCCCGCAACTACCCACAAAAACTGTGGTAAAACTCTGGAGTTAAAGAAATATGACTGGGCTCTGTGAAAGGAACTAGGACCTAGGCAGTGGGGAGCCATTGCTCAGGGAGAGACTGTTAGGAATAGACACAAAGAGCCCTGGAAGCTCAGAGGGAGGACTGGCAGCCTGCATAATGTGAGGATTACAGCTCTCTGGCACTCCCCTGCACTCCTGTCCAGCTCAAGGGAGACCTACAACACTTCAAATACATCATAACCCCCATGAGCACACCCAAACATTGAGGGAACCCGGGACATCCAAAGGCTACAAAGATCAACGTGCACCTTCCAGAAAAAAGGACTCAACGTGTTACTGGAAGAGGCTGAACACCACAAGAGACCCCTGACTATTACCGGCTGAGATGATAGAAACAACTACACACAATGGGGGCTGGAAATATAGCACAACTCAGAATAACCTTCACAACTGAAGGGTCTGGATGTCCCTCAGCCATCCAGAAAGAACATCCAGAAAAAATGCTGGTCTATAATAGCAACACTGTGTTTCAGCAAATAGAAAGTATTAGGAAATACACAACAGGGAAAAGAAGACAAATATATATCCAAGCAAGTCTACAGGGGAAAAATTCACCACAAAAAGATCAGTCACCAGAAAGCACCAAAGAAATGGAAGAACTACTTAGTCTACCAGATAGAGAATTCAGAGTCATCATGATAAACAAACAAAAAGAAGATCAGAAGGAAACCAATGACATGAGGCAAGCCATCAAGGAATTGAAGAATGCAAACAAGGAAATGAATGAAAGAAATGAAAAAAAAAAAAAAGATGAGACAAGCAATCAACGAACTGAAGAAAGAAAATAAGACATTAAAAAAGGAAATAGAAGAAATGCAGATGATGAAAAGGCCACTAGAGGTGATAAAGAATGCTGGGAAAAGTAATGAAAACAGAGTAGATGAAATGGAAGAATGAAACAGCACCCTCAAAGACACAGAAACAAAGAGAATTAAAAAAGAAAGAGAAGTAAAAAGGAAAAGGAATGAAGAAACACTTCAAGAGCTATCTGACACCATTAGGAAAGGAAACATCAGAGATATAGGTATCCCAGAAGGTGAAGAGAAAGCCCAGGGAATAGAGAAAATATTCACAGAGATAATAGAAGAGAACTTCCCTAATATGAAGGAGAAGAAAGTAGACATCCAACAAGCAAGAAGAACACCAAACTACCATGATAACAGGAGAAATACAGCAAAACACGTTATAGTAAAATTACCAAGAATACAAGACAAGGAAAAGGTAATGAGAATGACAAGAGGGAAGAAACAAATAACCTATAAAGGGAAACTGATCCACATGACATCAGACTTCTCCGAAGAAACACTACAGGCAAGAAGAGAGTGGAGGGACATACTCAATAAACTCCAAAGCATTAAATGCCAACCAAGAATATTCTGTCCTGCAAAGCTCTCCTTCCTCTATGAAGAAAGAATAAGGACATTTTCAGACAAACAGAAACTCCACAATGTCATGACTAAACTGCCACTCCAAAAAATACTACAAGAAGCCCTCAAACCAAATCCAACAGAAGAATGAACAAGAACAGTTCAAAATAAGGAATAAAAATGAAAAAGGACCAAAATGGTAAATGTAGGTGCCAATATATCAACATTATGTCTAAATGTAAATGGCTTAAACTCATCAGTAAAAAGACACAGAGTTGTAGGATGGATTAAAAAAAACAGAACCCAACCTTCTGTTGTCTGCAGGAAACACATCTAACTACAAAAGATTAAAACAGACTGAAAACACATCTAACTACAAAAGATAAAAACAGACTGAAAATAAAAGGTTGGAAAACAATCCTACATACAAATAAATCAAAAAAGAAGGCAGGAACAGCTGTACTTATATGAGATAAAATAGATTTCAAACTGAAAAGGTTAAAAGAGACACAGAAGGCCACTACATTATGATTAAGGGGACAAATACAATAAGAAGACATAACAACCATCAATGTATATGCACCAAGTGAAGGAGCATCAAAATATATCAGGAAACTACTTTCATCCATGAAAATGTATATCAGAGAGAATACATACATAGTAGGAGACTTCAACACATCACTCTCCACACTGGACAGATCAATAAGACAAAAAATAAGCAAAGACACTAAAGCTCTGTACAAGGACCTGGACAATATGGGGCTAACAGACATCTATAGAATACTGCACCCCAGAAAATCTGAGAATACATTTTCCTCAAATCCACATGGATCATTCTCTAGGATTGACCACATTCTGGGTCACAAGATAAATATCAATAGATACACTAAGATGGAAATCATACAAACTATTTTCTCTGACTATGAAGGAATCAAACTAGAAATAAGCCATATGAAGAAGGTAAGAGACCTGTCTACCACGTGGAAACTGAAACCCACACTACTGGAGAATCATTGGATCAATGAGGAGATCAAAGAAGATATTAAAAAATAACTGGAGAAGAATGGCAATGACGACACAAGTCTCCAAAACATATGGGACACATTAAAAGCAGTTATAAGAGGAAAATACATAGCATTACAGGCTCACATGAAACAAGAAATAACTCAAAGAAACAACCTAATGTCCCACCTTAAAGAAGTGGAAAAAGAACAACAAAATAACCCAAAAGCCAAAGGAAGACAAGAAATAATAAATGTCAAATCATAAATAAATGAACTAGATGTTAGTAAAGCAGTCCAAAAAAAATCAATGAAACCAAAAGTTGGTTATTTGAAAAAATAAACAATATAGACAGGCCACTAGCCAGGTTCACAAAGAAAATACAAGGAAAAGCATAGAATCATAAACGAAAGAGGAGAAATCACAACAGATCCAGCAGAATAAAAAAATAAGAGAATACTATGAACAACTATATGCAAACAAGTTCGACAATTTAGCAGAAATGGACAAATGCCTACAATGCTACAACCATCCAAAGCTAGATAAAGAAGAAACAGAACAATTAACCAGACCAATTACAAGCAAGGAAAT
>NW_004567122.1:33002380-33055002 GCF_000260355.1 Condylura cristata | reverse complement strand
TTAGTGAGATAAGCCAGAAAGAAAAGAAAAATGCTGGATGGTTTTGCTCATAGCAGGAGTATAATGGATCAGGTGAGATAATAATAATAATGAACAGTTATATACCAGAGACATTTTTTTTTGGGGGGGTGTAGTAGGAATAGGATCGAAAACAGTGGGGGGAATTTCCCTGGCACATGGTGACTTGGTGATGGGAAACCCACGGGGATTACAATTAAGATGAAAAAAAAAATGTACACAATGATGTAAAAATAAATTGTTATATTATTTTAAAAACTTTAAAATGTGGAGTGTTTTGCTTTGAGATATTTGTGTACACTTATAAACCACTAAAATTTCAGATGAAACAAAGATAAAACAATTTATAAAATGTCCTTTAATGCTTTCAAAATCTTCAAGAGGAGGAATAAAATAGTAATTGACAAAGCAAAGTTTGTATTAAGTACTTATTTCTTTTTCTAATTCGAAGATTTTCAGATCAAGTGGATAATAATTGGCAATATTGAAACTGATATATGTATCAGTCTCCATTGAAATCTGTATGTGTGTGATAAAACTAGACCCATCTGAATCCAAAATGCTTTATTTAAGACAAGTATAGTTTAGCGTCATTAAAAAAATTATTGTCCTTGAAAAATTTGTCATTATGTTGTCAAAATGATAAAATGGCAGCATATTTGAAGAGGAAGAAATGTGAGGAAAATATTTGGGGTTAATTTATATCTCTGTTCTTATCATTTCTCAACTCTGATTGTAAAACTTTTCCAGAAGTAGAACATATTTGTGCTAATAATAATAAGGATTGCAATACTTAGGATTTCATTCTAAAAATTCAAACCTGTGTCTTTTCAGTGTTTATTAGTAATGTTGTATTCACTTATATTTAATATTTGGATTTTTTTGAATAATGTTTTCATTTGTTTTGTCAGTAAACTTATGTTTCAGGAACATGATTTTTATTTTGCTTTTTATAAGTTTATTTTAACTTGTTGCTTCTTAATAAATTTATATGTTTATGTATTTGCAATATAGTGAATATTAAGATTTATTGACTTTTTATAGTGTGTATTTTGAGCACACTAATTAGTGGAATGCCTGAGTGAATATCCATGCTTTTATCACTACAAAGTGAGTACCAAGATGCTTTATTGTAATTTTGTATTTTTTAACATTAAGGAGTCGGTTAATTAGGAGGATTTTTAACACTCATTCTCGGGGGTCTCCCTGGTGGCCCAGCGGGTGAAAGCACACACAGCACTATGAAGCAATCCAGCTTCTAGAGCGTGCACGAGTTTAATCCTTAACTAGGAAGGTGACCCACATGGTATAGAAGATCTCTCTTGTCTGTTCCAGTGATCCCCTTAGCAGTGTTTTTGGTCAGTCTACCTGTTCTGTTCCCCTCTCTGGTGAAGACTCTTCACCACCCCTGCACCTCTGACTTGTATCCCAGTTCTGTATGCATAAATAAAAATAAAGATATGTTTAGAGATGTATTTATTTACGCATACAAGAACAGAGGGTACAGGTCAGAGGTGTGGAAGGTGAAAGGATTCACCAGAGACAGAGTAGGGACCAGAACAGGCAGATTGCCGAAGTATACTGCTGAGGAGAGCAGCCGGGGGTGGTCAGGAGAGGTCTGCCAACACCATGTGGATCACCTCCCAGGCAAGGATCAAACTCACACTGAAGAGGTTGCAGCTAGCTTTCAGTGCCTTATCCTAACCTGTTGCACCAGCAGGGAGAGCCTAAATAAATCTTTTTAAAAAGTACTCATGCTCCAAATATTTTATGATTTTTAAATTTTATCTGATCTTTAAATGTTTCAAGTTTTTTTTTTTTTAAAGGTTATTTACTTATGCTTACAGAACTAGGGTACAGGCCAGAGGTGTGGTGGGTGAGAGGATTCGCCAGAGACAGAGTGGTAAACAGAACAGGCAGATCGACGAAGTACACTGCTGAGGGGAGCAGCGGATCGACCAGGAGAGGTCTGCCACGCCATGTGGTCACCTCCGGGGCAGGTGGGGATCGAACTCATGCGGAAGTGGTTTAAGCTTCTTTGTGCTGTGCTTTAACCCGCTGAGCCACCAGGGAGGGCCCTGTTTCAAGTTTTTAATGTTTTATAATTAAAGCAACATGTCAATATAGCGATTCATTCAGAAAATGTATAAGTAATGAACATATTGGAGCTAGGTGTTTTTTTTAAAGATTTATTTACTTATCTATTTATACTGAGGGGAGCATCAGGAGGATCAGGAGATATCTGCCATGCCATGTCAGTCACTTCCCTGGCTGGGGATCAAACTGGTACTACAGGGGCTGTGGACAGCTTCATAGTGCTGTACTTTAACCCATTGTGCCACCAGAGAGAGCCTGGAGCTAGGTATTTAAATAGGTTTATAACTAATAGAAAGTATAATTTAAGAGAGGTTAGAAACTATTGCCCCCCCCAAAAAGCTTGTAACATTTATGTTGTAGGATGATATTTTAAAGAAGAGCTAGAATTCCTTTATAGACACAATCAAAATGTCTGAAAATCTGGAAAACATTTTTGGAAGACGTCTAGAGTTACTAATTTTGTTGTAGTTACTTGAAGTCAGGCTTTCTCCTGTTTAATGTAGACCCCTGCCCCTTTTCCCTATAATATCAGCTAGATCCAAGGAAAAATCACTAGACTGCCTATTTTTCCATGGCATCTTGGAGCATATTTATTCAGGGCATTACTGCTAAGGGAAAATGAGAAAGTATTTTCTTGGCTTTTGTTCAGGAGATGTTTGAATAGCATGTGTCTGAATAGCTTTTCCTGAATATCTGGTCTATTAGGTCATGTGGCTAAAGTCTTCCCCTGCCACAGGGTGCATATAATAAAACATCAGAGAACAAATTGAGCCAGTCCAAACATTCTTGCTCTGTGTGCTTTAAACAAAGAAATAGGGAGGGCCTTATTCCTAAAGAATAGAGGGTTGTTAAGACATTCTCTGCTTTAGGAACTACATATTTGTAGGTGGAAAAGGGCCTGATTGCTGTTGTCAGGTAAAAATTATTTAACACCTCAGTGCCAAGAATTTACCACACACAAGAAGTCCCCTGCCACCCTTATTCACACTACAACATTAAAGGGACACTGAGTTACTGCAGAAAAAGAGAGTTCAGTCCTGGATTTTGTGCTAAAATCATTTCCATGGGCATGAGTACTTGGGCAAACTTGGTGGTCTTGATTTGTCAGTTCTGAAAGTGTACTTGTATTAATGATGATTATGGCATTATTGTTGATGCAAATGAATTGTCTTCTTGTGAAAGTCTTATTCAAATAGGATTCATACTTAGAATGTAAATACACTGCATAATGGTGGTTTGAGTGTTGACAGAGAATTGGGCACAGTGCCTTGCAGAACCAACAAAATTGTGGGGAAGACTCCTTTTATCCTTAGCATGAGTTAAATCCAGACATGAGAAAAATTCTTTTCTGAAACTGCTGGGGAGAGATGCAATGAAGGGAAAACTGACATGTGACTGGAATATATTAGGTAACTAACTCAACTTCATAATCAAAAGCAGTTTTCATTTGATTGAAGTTGAAGACCAAGGAGGAAGTGGCTTGTTCCACTACAAAATGCTTTGAAGTTAGAATCACCTATACCTGGAAAGAAATTCCCAATAAAGACCATATGTTATTAACTGTCTTAATTGTGGTTTAATTTTTTGTTTTAAATTTAGGAGCCTTTTAAGAAGGGTAAGAGGCATAGAAGAGATTAATGGAAGCAATGAACATGTAAGAAAGCAATTAACTGAGGTATTTGAAAGTACACAGTGAATTTGATTTGTGAGCATTTTACAGCCCTGTGCTAATGGTCTTTTAAAATTGTGGCTTGTGATTCCAATGGATGTGAAAGCTCTACTCAAATAATGTTTGTTAAATTGAATCTACCCAAGGTGATTCTTACTTTTTTTGGGGACAATGGTATATCTAAATCTTGTCCTCATCTAACTTTCATTACAGAAGGTAAAATAGAAATTAACAGAAAATTTTGTTTGGAAATATGTGACATCTTACAGACCAAGTGTATTTTTATTAGCCTTATTTATCTTTTTATTCACTATTTTTGATGCTTTAATATTTTGGAGGCTGTTAACACTGAGATGGCTGCCTTTCCTAGATTGCAAACAACTTGTCTGTGATGTGTCTTTCATATGCCAACCACCAATCCAGAGCTCATACTAGTAAACACCAGCTCCATGATGCCCTCCCACTGTACTCCACTCCATGTTGCCATGCTTTAATTATCCCAGTGCAAGATAGTAGACAATAAGGAACAATTCCTACACCCTGTTGAATTATTTCTCACCAGTGTATCTTTGACCTGCTGTCACAACATACATCACAACAAAGACTCCTGTCATAGTAATTTTCCTCTCCATCCTGACCAACCTCAGTGCTTCTCCAGATGCCTCCTGCATGATGGTGTGCCCCTTCTTCTGTGAGTATTGCAAACTATCTTTTCAATAGCAGTTGTTTCCTGATCTTCTGATCTTGCTAAACCTAAATTAATAAATCCTGTATGTTAACATGGTATATTAATAATTCCTTCAGGAGATTAGCTTTTATCCAGAAATAACTCAATGAACAAATCAAAAAATGTCAAATGAAATATAAAAACTTATCTTAGAATGTGTAACTGGCTCCTTAGAAAAGGAAAAAAAAAAGTCAAATTTATGACAAGCATGATTGCAAGCAATGAAGCAAACTGATGCCCTGAACTTCAGTTTTTAGTAGATTTTACATAGGAAGCAGAAGAGTTCAGAGTTTGTACAAGGGGAAAAGTCACTCTCATAAGGCAGGGACTCCTCAAAAGTGTTAACTTTGGTAGATGAACTAGAAAACACAGTCCGAGATAGCCTTGAGCTTTGTTGGGGAGGGAAAATGGTTAGTTGTCTTGAGAATTCATAACACTAACCCTCACTTGAAATAAACTTGAGGTTAGTATTCACAGTCTTTGTATACCTGAAATATTTCAAGCCAGAATGTTTTCTTAAAGTGGTCCTATGTAGGAATACTATATTCCTACTAGATAGGAATAGTATATTCCTACTAGATAGGAATACTGGGAGAAGCATATGGAAATCATAGCTAAAGAAATTCACCTTCAACCTTGGTATCACAATTTTCCCACAGATAAAAATCCAAGAAACTTAAGTTTGTAAGCACAAATAAGCAAAACAAAGCAAAAAGAAATGAGTAAAGGAGATTGAAAAATATAAACTTCAAGTTATAAAATAAATATTGGGGGTCATAGTGATCACTATTGTTAATAATGCTATATTGTTGCCTATAGTAATTGTGGTGCAATGTATATAAATATTGAATCATTATGTTGTATTCCTGAAAACAACAGGAGATAAATGTCAATAATATTTAAGTTGCAAGACATTTTAAAATTTTGTCCTCATTTCCATTATAAAATAGTTTTACTTCATAATTACAGGTTGTAAAAGTTGTCTTAGATTATCATTATAGTTGTAGAGGAGAGATGAAGCCCATGACATGGGATCTACACTACCACAGTCAGAAACAGCATATTGATTAATATTGATTAATTTATTTAAAAAAAATGTTCAGTCAGTTTTCAGAATAAAAAGATTGGGGAAAATGATCCTTGAGATCTCTTTTTCATAGTTCAGGAGCCAAAAATGCTAAACAGTGTGAAACAGAGAAGACTTTCTTTAAATGCAAAGCCCTGGTGAAAGACTGGTTTAAATTATCAGGAAGATGGCGAAAGGTACTGATCAGGCTTGAGGTTTTTCAGCCTCTCATCTACATGGGCACAGCATAGTATATAGCTCTACCCTGTTCATTTTTGGGGCATTAGTCATGCCTTCTGGAGGAGGATGAAGGTTTCCTTTCATATTCCCTTTGAAGCATCAAAGCATGCTCCTTTACTGCCTCAATCAGTGTTATGACCACATAGCAAAACCGGGAGGTGTAGGTGTGCCAGATTATCTTAACAACTCTCTGCAAAGCTCTCATACAACTAGAGCAGTTACTCAGATGGACAGGAAAGGTACAGGCCTGGATTCTTCCTCATTCTTCTCCTCACATTGACTGTGTCATCTTGGTGGTGCATGCTGTTAACACCAAACAGCATCTGACACTTTAATATCACTGAGATAGTGGACAGTTCTCACCTCATCAGCAAAGCAGACACTATAATGCACTTCCTACCTCCAAGAATTGTCATAAAAATTAAATATGATAATTCCCATAAAGCATGACCCAAGTGCCTGGCAAGCTATATGCTCTATAATTGGTTCTCTACTGGAGAAGATAAACTTAAGTTTGATCACTCTATCAGTATCATGAGAATCTATAATCTCAGTACACCTGAGATAACTGAGATTTGTAGAATCTTCACCACATTGTTAATATGCACAAGTTTTCAAGTCATATCTGAGTGTTTTGAGATGAATCAAATTATACATTTGTTAGTTTATTCTATAGCAACTCCATATTCAAAGAAAGATTTGAAATAACCAGAATCAAAATGCATGTGGTGCAGCAGAATATAAACTTAGATATGGAAAATAAATTACAAGAGGTAAACAGATGGAAGGAAACAAACACATATAATATGTGAAAAACGGGTTCACCAGATAGGTGTAGGAGCTCTGGAATACATCTGAGGGAGAGCATGAAGATGGTGCCTGCCACTAGCCTCCCTCCTAGAGCTATGCCAGCAGGCCCCTGCCCTAGGCCAACAATTTAAGATTAAGAAGCGAGCTTCTTTCATGTAAAGGCTTTTCAAATGGCTGCTTCTTGCTAGACTCTGTTGTGAGTGAGTCCACCTATGTAGTTTCTCAGTTTACTAATGCTGTGGCTCTTGTGGCTATGAGACTGTTGGTTTTCAAAACCAGGTATTTTGGTGGTTCATCTCTTGATGCAGGTCTTAAAAGTTGGGAATGCCTATTATGGGGTTCAACCCTGTGTTCCTCAAGAAGAAGCTTGGGGTTTTAATGAATTCCCTAGTGATTGTAAGTCACCTTAAGCATGCATGTATAGGGGAGGGAGATGGCAAGATTGTGCCTCAGTCTCTGCCATCAGCTTCAATGTGAAATTCTTGCTTTCTGGATGTGCATTTAGTTAGGTTTGGGCTTTGTTTTCAGAGGAACTGTGTCCTAATGTAGCTGTGGACTGGGTCTTGTCTATGGACAGAGTGTCATTTTGAACAGAAACCTTGTAATGGAGTCTGAAACATGATAGCTGATGCATTTCAGTTGTCTTTGAGTACAAAGCAGCTTAATCTGAGACAAAAAGAAAAGTACACTAGTTTTCTTGAGTCTGTTCACCAGTTTATGAGATTACCGATGGCTTAAGACAAAACTCTTTCTAGAGGAATAATTACATGTTTTTTAAAAAGATGTCCAGATTTAAGTGTCTCAAAAGGACCCCACACACTGCTTTTGTTAGCCTAAAAGTCCCCAAAATATAGCTACAGAATCAGAGTATTGGTGTCTGTGCAGTAATGGGCACATAGTAGATTTTTACAATGCTTCATTTTCATCTCCCATCCTATATTTATGGAAGTCCATGGCTTATGAGTCTTACCTCTCCAAAGTAGAGAGGCAAGACTTTCCCTGCCTCCCTTAATGCTTATCTGACACAGCTTCCACCATCAATCAGATAGACCCAAATGAGGCTTTGACTCAGAAAAGCAATAGCATAGAGGCAGAGCCAAGCAGAATCGATCTTATTTCCAGCAGTGGTTGTGTCTGAGACTGCAAAGTCCATAGCCTGGGGAGAAGTAGCATTAGTACTGCTTGAAGTAGGTTCACTACGTCAGTGGCAGATGTGAGAGCAGCAGTGATGGAGATTCTGCATCTTGACCTTGATTGCTTTGTGGTGGTCCCCTTGTCAGATCAGCTCTTCTTTCTGGGGATTGTTTCTGGCCTGGGACAAACACTTTCAATAATTCTGTGAGCTACTGAGTTTCAGTAACATTTCTTTTAATAAGCCCCCTTCCCTACAGGATTAGCTTCTGTTGCTTGAATCAAGAACATTGACATATTGCTCAAGCATTTTTTTCTACTTACTGTCGGAGACCAGCTCCAACTAACGAGGTGTCTGGAGGCAGGACAGGCAGGACCCTAAGATGGGAAGGCGTCGGCGTGCGGAGATTCCAAGAGGGGAGAGGGGAGAGGATGGGAGGAAGACACAGGAGTCAGGAATGGGTGCAAGTCTTCCTGCTCATCTTTTTGCAGGTCTTTATTTATACTGTGTAGCAAGATTTAGTTACAATAGTGCATCAGGTAAGTTAATAAGAAATCGGCATAAAAGTTTTAAAGGAAGAGGAGAACAATGCATCTTTTTCCTGCTACTTTATGGCACACTATACTATACATCTTTGTGATAGCTTTCATGTATATGGATGTTTAACTATGACTTTAAAGGATCAGGGTCTGGGAAAGGATGAGCTGTTAGCAAAGGATTTAGGAGTCCTAGGGAAGGAATAAATTGTGTTAGCAGAGTCCTCAATGATAGCCTAAAGAGAAGCTAATGGCTAACTTAAGGTTAGCAGAGAGTAGCTAGTGTTTGTTTTAGGAAGAGAGTAAATTAAGAAGAAATCACATAGTTATGCATTAAGCAAAACCTGTGTTGATAATGTTAGGAAATTGTCCATGGGTCCGTATGCCCTGAGAGTTATCTTAAGAATCCCTTTTTGTCAAAAGACCAAAGAAGTTTTCCAGGAGTCTTGATGCTCAGGGGTCTTATCTCTCCAGGAGCTTGCCTTTTGTCTTTAGTCAAAGGAATTTCTGTCTAGGAGCAGCTCAGCTTGTACTTTGCCCAGGCCAGGTAGCCAATTTAGAGCTAAGGCAATCCAGTTTCAAACTGATGTTGCTACAATATTTTTTGATATTATGATTATACAAAAAAGGGAGGTCATAACATAAGTTAGCAGTGGAAATTTTGATTTTTCAGAGCTTTTCCCGAGCTACCCAGAATCTGTCAGACGATAGCCGTTGCATAACTTGTGTCAACTTACATCATTCCATCTTCATATCAGTGGATATTTTCTTTCTAAAGGTCATTGTTGCTCCTCCTGCTTTGTTAGCAATGATGATTTCTAGGTAATGCAATCATGGAAAAATAGTTCTTTCAAAATTTCTTCTGTACTCTATTGACCCATATACTTTATTGCTATGCTGATTTTTAAAAACTTAACAGGGAGAAGTTGTGGACAGGATGGGTTTGTCTGTTGAGCCATCAGATTACCTGCTGATACTACACAAGTGCTGGATATACAAATGTAAAATGGTCAGGCTAAGTGTAAAAATAGAACTGTGATCCACAGTCTGTAGCAACCAGTCCAGAAAGCCAAATAAACCCCCCTGGAGCAATCAGTTTAAAAGGATCAGGACATGATCAATTACAACAACTTTTATATTTTTGTCCATTTCCAATGTACAACAGGATGTCTCACTTCTACTTAGCCTGTCTAAAACTCTCCTGTTTCAACACTCACCAGTCAGACATACCTGAAGTTTGCTTTTTTCCCACTAGAAAGCTTTGCTGCTCCTCTGCCTGCCTATCAGTTTGCCAAACTCTCAAATGGTGGTGGCTGGAATCCATTGACACAAAGTTCTGGCTGAATAAACAGGCTTTGCTTGTTCTGATTTAGGTGGTCTTCATTTATTTCTACACTGATGTCTTATTTCAGCCAAGATGTGATGTTGCAGATAGTGGATTGAGCAGAACTGTGAGTTTGTGGCCTGAATCCTTAACTGCTTCCACCTCTAGGTTCACTGTGCTTTCCAGCTGGGCCCCAGCCCTCCTCAGTGGGATCTCCTCTGCCCTAAACCTGTCAGTAGAAAATAAAGGATGTGGTAGAGATCCAAGGAGAAGAAATAAGCTCTAATATATCCTCCCTGTGCTATTTTCAAATGCATACATTTGAGCCTAAAGAGAAATAGTATTATGTTTTAGGTCATAGAGATTAAGCATAATGCAAAACAGCAGAGTATAAAGACATAGTCACAACTAATTCTATAATGTTAAGGCTGTGTATAATGGATATTTCATGCAGCAATGTTTCAGTTTTCACAAAGTTAATTCACAAAAAGGAGACTTTTAGAATAACTGTCAACCAAATAACATATTTTGCCCTTTAAATGTGTATAACTTTCCAGAAGGTATTAAAAGAACAACCTAGAATTGCATTTGAATAGTTCTTTATTTATTTTGATAACAGTAAAATAATTTCATTGCATTATCTTGAATTGCTGGAGTTAGTTTTTTTTTAAAGATTTATTTATTTATTCATATAGAACTGGGGTACAGGCCAGAGATGCGGAGTGTGAGAGGATTCACCAGAGACAGAGTGGGGAGCAGAACAGGCAGATCATAGAAGTACACTAGTACACTGCTGAGGGGAGCAGCGGATGGACCAGGAGAGGTCTGCCACGCCATGTGGTCACCTCCGGGGCAGGTGGGAATCGAGCTCCTGCGGAAGTGGCCTTAGCTTCTTAGTGCTGTGCTTTAACCCGCTGCACCACCAGGGAGGACCGTACTTTTTTTTTTTTTAAAGATTTATTTATTTATTCATATAGAACTGGGGTACAGGCCAGAGATGCGGAGTGTGAGAGGATTCACCAGAGACAGAGTGGGGAGCAGAACAGGCAGATCCATGAACAACACTGCGGAGGGGAGCAACAGGCAGGTCAGGAGAGGCCTGCTGCGCCACGTGGGTCAGCTTCCTGGCAGGGGATTGAACTCATGCTGCAGTGGCTTCAGAGAGCTTCATAATGTGGTACTTTAACCTGTTGCGCCACCAGAGAGAGCCTTGGAGTTAGTATTTTTAAATGAATGAAAATTTTCAAAATTTCTGCACTCACATACTCAAGTTCTTCATTAATTTTTCTTCTAAATAGTCATGAAGTGTCATTTTACCATTAATGCTTGGAGAAGATTGCCAGTTAAAATAGGAAAATTCAAACAATATTGCTTGAGTAGTTTGCTTACTATGGATTGCACTGTATTGCTTTAAAAATCTATTGTTGAATTTCATTAATAATGAAGCACATTTTTTTCTTCACATTTTAACATCTGAAACAGACATGTTTTATAATCAACGACATCGTAGTTCATATGGCTGTGTCTTTCATTGTCTGGTGGTGTATAAAGTAAAGGCATGTATTAGGATTGCTAGATCTTAAATCCAGTGAATTATGGTATGTCCATCTCTGTCTTTGCAAAGTTCAATTTTAGCAATAATCCTGTTTATTATTAGTTTCTGGATATTTTACATCATAATAGGCCCAACCCTCTGTGAGGTTGTCAGTTTTCCTAATGTTCCCTGTGGAGCTCTAGGATTGCTCTTGAGGAGGGAAGCAGCTGGGTCACCAGGGCAGCAAGTCTATCCTTTTGCTCTTCTTTTTAGCAAATGGGACCTTATATAATAAGTTTTCCTTAGAAGAGAGGTTATATGTTGTTAACCAAAGCAATGACCAGTGAGTTCGATTACCTTCAGCAGAATAAAAATAGGGGCTCTTTCTCCAGTTACTACTGTATGACAGGCCCAGACCCAGGGTACCTCTGAGGCAAGGATTTTTTTTTTTTTTTTTTTTTTTTTTTTAGGTATTAACCTGTGCTGCCTCCAGTTTTACCATTCCTCACTCTGAGCAGGTATTTAAGATTTTTGTTGGCATTGTCAGGAAGATTTCTGGCAGGACCTGAAGAAGAAACAGCTTTTTTTGTTTCTTATAAGTATCTCACCTCCTTTAAGAAGATGCTGGCCACCTTCTACCTTGCCCTCCTGATTGGAAAATTGTTTATATCTAAGAACTGCTTTATGATACTCATTATGTAGGTGACCTCTAGAGATAGTTTGCTACAGACATGTACAGAATTCTGATTATCTGTATTAATTTTGACGAACACTGTCTCCTTGATCAAACTCTGAGCCCTTTGCTCAAGTGGGCCCGTTCTAGGACTTCCATTGCTGTCCTTCAATGTTAGTAATATTACCAGTAAGCCTGTTTAGCCACACTCTTTCATGTTCAAGATATGATCACTATCTCAAATGAAATCTAAGAGGGAAACCTCTGTATTTAGAGTGGGTCAAAGTAAATTGTCATAGGCAATTAAATTTTCAGCGGCTGAACAGATACTGTTGTTTGTGGAACCTATGCAGCATCTTTCTAGGAGTTCTAAGGGCCTTCTAAGCCAATTGGCAAACATTTTTGGCAGTTGGACCCTATTGGAAGGACAGAGCATAGTGATAACATGAACTTGGCAGTGGGATGAGCTAGGTCCAAATTCTGTTTCATTTTTAGAGATTACTATCTAACGCATTAAATATGATTAGCAAGTGCTAACAAATGGTAATCCACAATTTCTTTATCGAAGTAGCATCAGAACCCACATTAAAAAAAAAATGTTGAAGAGGGCAGACACAGGCTTAGCAATCCAAATTGTATACTTTCACTTAACATCTGAGTAACTTAGGGCAAGTTATTTAACCTTTAAGCATCAACTTTATCTGGAAAATAGGGATCAAACAGAGTGTTCTTCATGGGTTGATTTGAAAATTAAATGAAATGGTGAATACAAAGCTTTTACCCAGTGATTCCTAACTGCTAAGTACTAATTAAAAGTTGCATTATATTAAGTATTAGAAGAACTGCTGCTGTTGTTATAGGTCTACAAGTACACTTGACTGTTGAAAAATGTGGGGGTTAGAGATGCTGACTAACACAATAGAAAATCTGCATGTAACTCAACTTCCCAAAGCTTAACTATTAATATTCTGCTACTGAATTTAATTAACATAAACAGTTAATTAAAAATTGATTAACAATGTATTTTATGTATTATATAATATAGTCTTATAATAAAGTAAGCTAGAGTACAGGAAATATTTAAATCATAAGGAAGAGAAAATACACTCACAGTACTGTACTTTACAGATATTATAATCCTACCCCATCTGTTTACATGAGTTTGCCCATACCTACATCAATGGTGTCTATGGTACAAATCAAGGAAGTCACCTTTTTCTTGTAAAGTCTTGACTTTTCTTTTGCTTGCAGTCATTTCCACCTACCTTATATGGACCCTTGGTTTACAGTATTGCACTAAACATGATGAAAAAATACATGAGAACTGTGAGGAGAATGCTTTTTAACTGCAATGTGTGATGTGTGATGGAGTGATGACAGGGATTCACTCCAGATTCACAGATCTGCTCACTTGGCATTGATTAGCCTCACATGGTATTGATTGTTGCAGTGGCATCACATGACAGATATTTGATATTGGCAATATTTTCCATTGCTTGAATTCACCACATTAGCAAAACGGAATGGCTACTAAGTTGGTACAGTAGTACAATGTATATGACACTAATGTTACACAATTATAATTTAATAAGGCATTTTTGTTTACATTTCTCTCAATTGTGGATAGTACCACATATGGTCCGTAAGTGTTTGTATGTGTAGGTTTTTATAGTTTTTAAGTTTTTTTTTTCAAAGATTTATTTATTTATTCCTACAGAACTGGGGTACAGGCCAGAGGCTCAGGGGTGGTGAGAGGATTCACCAGAGACAGAGTGGGAAACAGAACAGGCAGATCGACGAAGTACACTGCTGAGGGGAGCAGCGGGCGAGTCAGGAGAGGTCTGCCACGCCATGTGGTCACCTCCGGGGCAGGCGCGGTTCGAACTCATGCGGAAGCGGCTTTAGATTCTCAGTGCTGTGCTTTAACCCGCTGCGCCACCATGGAGGGCCCCAGTTTTTAAGCTTTTTATAATAGACTTGTTTTTAATTTATGATAGTAAAAGATAAAAAAGACTTTTACATACATTTTATGTATGTATATTTATATTTTTCTTAACTTTTTGTATTTCTAGTCTACATGGCTTTTTTGTATTTCTAGTCTACATGGCTTTTCATATTGTCACAAACCTCCAAAATCTTTTCCAATATTTATTGAAGAAAATCCATGTATAAGTGGACCCATGCAGCTCAAATCCATGTTGTTTAAGGGTCAGTATATCTTGAATTAAACAGGTATTAACCATTCTTTCCACCACCTCCTTCTCCTCTTTTTTTTTCCTTTTTCTTCCTTTTGTTACTTATCCTCCTACTGCCTCTTCATTGTGCTAATGTAAAATTTCTAGAGCCCACATCTTTTCAGTATGTGCATGAAAAATGAGAGTTACCAAATCTTTTCCTAAATTCACTTAGAAAAAATTCTCAGAGCTAGAGGTGAATGGCTAATTATTATTCAGAGATCTATTAAAACTGGCAGGTAAATATTGGCCTATTGGATACAAAGCATTACATTTGCTTTAAAATGTGTGTAAAGTGGTTTTGCACTAAGAATATAAAATAGATGATTTGTTTTGAGAGCATTTATTATTATGCAGATTTGAGATTAAACACCCAAATATCTTATTTGCTAATTTGACATTCATGGGAAAATTAAACATGCTAAAAAAATTCTCATTTTTAGAGAAAAGAATCATTTTAACTTCCAACTCAAAAGAGCTACTACCATCATCAAAAAGATGTTTAAGTGCATGCAGATATTTCTTAAAATTTTCAATCCAGCTGAGAAGTGTAATTCAGTCTGCAGTGCTGTTGCTTTGTGACAAAGCATTATGATTTCTTTTTTGTTTCTTTTAAAAATATATATGCAGACAATCACAATGAAAGCAATGATTAATTTGTAAGACAGATGAATTGAAAGTTCATCTGTCTAAAGAGGTATTTCAAAGCCTCAGAGCAATCAGGACATTGCATTTCCTTCTCTTTCTTAATGGGTCTCAACTTCCTGTGCCCTTTGTTGCTAGGAAACTGGTCTCTACTGAATTGAAAGCCACCTTTCTGTTGTTGACTCCATGGAATCTGAAATGAACTAGGCATATCTTGAATCCTTCAGGATTAACTCACTGATGTGCCTGTGGGTGAAGTGAAAAACCCTGAGCTCACCATTTTCTGTGAAGTCACTGTTAAAATCCACAGGAGCAACCTAGTTCCCTTGTAATTTCCCTTTGGAAAATTCCACTAGCATATCCTATGTGATGTTTAAGTCCTCCTGGAATGAAAAGATAGAAGGAATGGAGCTGTGGTCCATTTGCCCTAATTTCCATATTGCAATAAGCTGCTGGCCACATCAGGAGCCCAGATAGATATTCAGAGAGGTAGAGTTTCAAAGAAATCATGTATTCCTGGGAAAATTGTGTTCTTTTAGCATAGTTCTTTTGTTTTAATAAGACTATGGGTATGAAAATGAATGCACACTGGAGACTTTTAAAGCTTCTTAGTGGTATTGAAGGTGATAAGAGTCACCAGTGCATTTTCAAGATGAGTAACTGTTTTAGAAAGTAGATTGTGAATGCTTTTTGTAGCCTTGTTTCCTCCACAACCCAGCTTGAAAATACAGATTCTCTTTAACAATGTTTAGATTCTGATGCAATTCTAAGTGTACATTCTGTTGCTGAAATAATCTCTGCTATGAAGTGAATTCACTTTAGGGAAAGAGAAATTTTTGAAGTGGTGTTCAGAGCCAAACTAAGGGTTGAACCCTTGGAGACAGTATCAGATTTCTCTGAGTGACTGGTTCTTACCCTTGCAGTTTTGGCTTTGTTTTATAAAGGTAAGTTGTATGTACAGAAAGAATACATAATATTATTTATTAACAAATAAGACACCTAGTTAATTTTTAACATGTTTGTTTAACTAAAGGAGGTTAATTTCTGATGTACTTAGTTAATTAATAAATAAGAAGCACTAGTCATAACTTCAAAGTAATCCCTTGATCCTATACAGCTAATTTAATCAGAGCTATCTGTGTTTGGGAAGATGTCAGAACCAAAGTTTATTTAAATCTCTTATCCTAAAAGAGCCCCTATATATGAGAACTTAGGTCACTATCTCATGCTTCTTCTGTTAATGGCCAACCAAAAGGTACTTCAGGACCCCTAAACTTGTATACTTTATAGGTATCCAGCCATCCAGGCACACAAAGACAAAGGACACTATTAATGTAAAAAGAACTTTAATAGAATCAGTGTGCACAAAGAGAAGAGAACAACAAAGGATATTTCAAGTAAAACACCCCAAATTATCTATCCCCTTGTGAGTAAAGGCCAGCCAAATAGAATTGGTCCAACCCACTGAAGCCTGAGTTTGCCATTAGCCTAAGGCACCTTTTGGCAGGGTAACAGGAAATCGGTTCTGAAGCAGGTTCCAGAAAGCTGGGACCAAAGGAGCAAAATCTAAGTAACAGGTGTTGTTGTCAACCTCCCCATTTGTTTCTCACTCAAATGTCTCTCTCAAGTGTCTCTGCATGTCTCTTCTCTAAATGTCTCCTCACAGACACCCCCCCCCCCCCCCCAAATCCCTGGCACAAGTCTAAAGCCAAGAAGTAGCAGTGGCCAAGTCTGTAAGATGTGAATCATCTACTAGCAGTAAAGGATTCAAGACAGGTCATTAAAGCTGGCCTGAAATCCAGTCTGGCCAAAAATGGACCATCCATCGGTGCAGAGGTAAGGTTTAAGAAGCCCTGAGAAGAGAAAAGATGGAGTGACTTGACTCTTTCAGTCATCCTGCCACTTGCTACTATGCATGTGACTCCACTAAATTTCAAAATTGAATTGAGCTAAATGTCAAATGTTCCAGAGCTTCCATCTTTTCTCCATGAACATGAAAATAATAGATTTCTAAAGCTTTCTCTAAAATTACTTGAAGAGAAAAACTTCCTCTCCCCACACACACCTTTACCTCCTGTTTCCTTTAGCAAGGTGCGTTGTATAGTAATGATCTTCTCCAGTAGTTACTAGATTTACTCAAGTGGATCCTCAGAAGTGGCCCTGATTGTGTCTAAATTATGCATGTATGCTATTGTTAGATGAAATCAGTGAGCTTGGTTAAAAGAAAACTAAACTTAGACAGAACCAAAAAACTGGTTACAAAATAAGCCACTTTAACAGTATTGTATCAGACATATTTTCAACTCCTGCTGTAATCAGAGTCCCTTTAATTTAGACAGTTGGAAAAGGAATAGAGGTGCAGAGAGCTGAGCAGCAGCTGTTCTAGAGAAAAGCAATAGCAGGACTGAGGGGACAATTACCTGCTTCAGGAGACCAGGATGGTGGAATCATCTATTCTGAGTTCTGCCACAGGCAGATGCAGACTTATTTCTAGCATTCAGAATAGTTCTTGTTCACAATACCACCAGCCAACTCCTGGATGATGAATTCAGAGAGACTTACCCAGGATGTCTCATGGATTTGTTTTATTCAGTCACTTACCAGGGTCCTAGGCAAAGTTTCCTTTTGTGTCCCCAGTTCAAAAGATCTCAGGTCATTCCTTTTCCTTGGCAATGGAGTTATTTATTTACCCTCCTAGCACATCCAGTTATTAAAATAGTTCTGCCCTCAATGGCTTAAAGGAAAGTTACTCTCCTAAAGGCAATTTGCTGAGTGTTTCCAAGAAAATTTTCTGAGATACATGTTCTGGGTAGGAAAACAGAACCCCTGACAGGGCAACATTCTATACTAAGTAAGGATAAAACCTTCTTCCATTTCAGAAGTTTTGTCTGCCTTTTAATGATGGGATATTCACAATAGGGCAGTGTTTCTTAGTGCCCTAATAAATTGGGTTTTGGAAGCAAGTTGTATAGGTTGAAATTGTACCCTGGTGAGGGCCATGGGCAGCAGTATGACTTCCTTAAGCTTCAATTTACTCAGTCATACAAATAGCACCTTATATTATGACAAATTTGTGAAATGATGCATGTTTTTCTAGAGAATCTGGAATACAATCAAGTACCCAATAAATAGCTTACATTACTATTGTTATTATAATTCACTATAATAACATGCAGTGAGCACTGGCATACAGGTATCTAGCACAGTTGGATACACAGAGTAAGGTGCCTATTCTCAAGGAACTCTCAGTCTAGTGAAGAAAACAGAGAAGAAGGCCTGAAGGGAGAAGGAATTGTAGTGGGAGAAATGCCCTTCCTGTAGTAGGAGGTAATGTTGGTAAAATCTTCTCCTTAAAAGGTAACCCTTTGCACTCTGAAAGTATTTCACCACAGTTTCTCTTCACTTCCTTTGTCTGAGCCAGAAAAGGAACTTTCTTGAGTTTTCACTACAAAAAACCTGGTATGGTTTCTGTGTATAAAGCTCATGGAAGTTTGACCCACAAAATAGATTCTCATGTTCATGCTAGTAAACACGAAGTCTTTATCATTTCATCTGTTCCTGCCTATTAATATTCAGGCAGCTTCTGATTTGGTAAGCAGCTCTTGGCTATGACTCTGGATGTCTCTGTCTCTCTAAATTTTAATTTGACAATTTGTCCTTTAACTTTAATTTTCAAGAAAAGTTAATTATGTTTGGACTTCCCTACCTTTTTGTCTTATAATCTCTATCCATGTTGGAGTTGAAGTCAGAAGTTGTAAATAAAATTAGTTTCTGTGTCATCTTAGAAGAAGATTCAGTAAGATAGTTCATGGGGAGAACTTGGATAATAGCAAGCACAGAGTAAATGTAGCTCATTTTAGCTTTCATTATGACTTCAGAGATAATGTTATTAACATTAACAAAAGCTATATATCTTACTCTAGTGCTTTTAAAAAGAAAATGACTTTAAAAAATAAGTCTTTTAACTAGACTATAATGAATCCAGCCAAGTGGTATAAGATTAAAACTGAACACCATCCAAATTCTAAACGGTACCTCCAGTTCCAGAAATATACAACAATTTAGTCTGGTCATGCTTCACTTATCAAAGCACACTTGCCATTGGAAATAAACATCTCCATTTCTATGATCCAATGATTACTTTTTAAATGCACATTTTATATGCCAGGTGCAGTGTGATCTAAAATTGATTTTCTTTTTGTGCTGTCTCTGGAATTGCTCACACTGTAGTAAGAGTGACAGCCAGGTAAATAGCTAATTGTATTACTATACAATGAAAGTGTGGTAAAAATACAGGAAAGCGTCATATGGGTTGATTAAAGGAATGCCTGTGAACTCAATTTAGTTGCACTCAAATTCCAGTTCTGTGATTTTACTTTGCAGTGTGATCTTAAACAAATTGTTTGACCTTTCTACATTCCTTTGTTCACTCATCTATCAAATGCGACAAATGAAATGTATTATAGCTTTCAGTGCATGCATGGGACTTAGCATATGCTGGAGCAAACTAAGTACTTAAGTACTAAGTAAACTTAACTATAAACAAAATGCTTTGAGGAAGAGTAACATTAGCCTACTGGCAGAAATAAAATTTTGTTCTCAGGATATCCTAAATGCCTGACATTTATTAAGCTCTCAGCACATCAATCAAATCAGTGAATGATTGATTAAATGAATGGACTAAATGAATGTGTCATTAACTCTGCAAGGTCTCTTGGGGTGTGTGTCAAGATAGCATTTAAACCTGCCTTTTTAGGTGAAGAGGGTTTCACCAATGAAGAAATGAGAAAAAAAATAAAATATTTTTGGTGAAAGTTATCTACCATGAAAGTGAAACTGGGACTTACACAGTATAGCTAGAAGAGCATGTTATCCATAAGGAACATAAAGGTTTCTGAAATTTCTTTATAAGTTTTACTTTATGTATAAGAAATAAACTTGTAAGTCAGTCACTCCAAAAGCTGGGTCTCCTTTTCTTAAATTGTCCTGTCTTGGCCCTCCCTGGTGGTGCAGCAGGTTAAAGCACTGCACTAAAAAGCTTAAGCCACTTCCGCATGAGTTTGATCCCCACCTGCCCCGGAGGAGAGCCACATGGCGTGGCAGACCTCTGGTGACCCGCCCGCTGCTCCCCTCAGCAGTGTACTTCATCGATCTGCCTGTTCTGCTCCCCATTCTGTCCCTGGTGAATCCTCTCACCCTCCGCATCTCTAGCCTGTACCCCAGTTCTGTATGAATAAATAAATCTTTAAAAAAAAATTCTCCCATAAAAAGAACAGAACACAAACAAACAAAAAAACCCAAAGGAATCAGGTAACATAATAAAGAATAGGGCTGTATTTTGATTTCAAGGATTTTTAGAAAGTGGAGAAAACTCTGTTTTCAATTAATTATGCTGCTGTGGTTTTGCTATCTCAAATATATACATGGGAGCTGCTTAAAATCATATTCCCATTCTCTCCTCAAAGCATACTGAATATGAGAATTTCCGGGGAGAGGGAACAAGAATCTCTGTTTTTAACTTATGTATCAACTAATTTGCTGGCGCACTAACATTTGATCAGCGTAGGTTTACATGCAAGGATCTTAAACTAGTGCCCCAAAGCTGAAAATATATATTTGATTGTCTGGTATTGTGGCCTTTGTCCCTGCTATTTTCTCTAACTGAAACACTTCCTTGTAACTTCTCTATCCATTCATATCTGTGTGTGTGTGTGTGTGTGTATACATACATACATACATACCATTTTTGCCTCACAATTTTCCTTCCAATGTTAGATTTTCATTCAAAATTTATTTCAAAAATAGGGCCTACTATAAATCAGAGAAGACAACCGTCATTTTCCATTTTCATAACACTAAGAATGCTGTATTGTTATTTCTATTTACTTATCTCCTTAGTTTATAAACTAAAGAAATATGTCCTATAAGACCATAGACTATGTTATTTTTGTTAATTACCTCGCTCCTACCGTGCACATTGCCTCATCATCATTGATTATTCTTTAAGTGGTTGTTGGATGAAGAGTGAATGTATGTGTAAACTTATAGTTGGCAACTGCTGTGTAACAGCTATACAGTTCCTAGTAGCATATAACAATAAATTTTTATTTCATCTAGGTATCTAAGACTAATTTAGACAGCACTAACTGGGCTTGATTTCAAGCTCAAGATTGGGTCTGCTGCTTATTTCTCATCTGCCTTGGATGAGAATAACATCTCATCCTTTGAATAACAGAAGACAGAAGCATAAGAAGGAAAATAGAAACATATAATACATTTTAAAGTCTAGTCCCAAGAATAGTACATTGTCATTTCTGTCTATCCTCCAGTGGCTGAAATAAGTTAATGACAAAGTGTTAGGATAAATGAAGATAAAAGTTTAGGTCATTAACTTATTCAAACATATAAAATTAATTAATAGAGTATTGAATGAGGAGACTAAAGGAAAATGCACCCACTTTTACCTAATTGATTTGCTTCTATATGCTAGGATACCCAGGACTCTAGAGCAAGGTAGTAATGATACAGAGCCACTTAGGCATAACTTCCACTTGAGGAGTCACCAGAAACTGAAGTTCACATAGTGAATGGGGAAAAGAAAACAGGTTTTTGAGTCAGGCGTTAGTGGCACACAAATATTTCTGTCACCCAGAACTTCAGAACGGCCACAGATGCACTCAAAGTGAAAGTGCAACTTTGCATATGTTTTCTTCCTGCCTTGTTTTCTTCTCTACCTTTGATGTACTCAGCTTTGCTGGGACACACTGGACAAAAGAAAGGTTTGGAAGTGAACCTATAGGGACAGACTTGAACTCAGAACAGCATAAAGGAAACAGGGAGGAGAAGAAAGGGAGCTTCTATTTCTAGGACTTGTAGGATTTCATACATCATTATAGTTCGTTGAAAGTGGTTACATGGGTATTTCCACTTAATTTCTTAAGAATTTTTTTTTTCTATATCTGTAGATAAAAGAATCAAGCTTAAGATGTCCATTAAGGTTCCCATTCCATAACCCCATATCTAGCATCAGAAAAGACTTGATCTTCAAATTCTAGAGATATAAAAGGGTTTTCTTTTGAGATGTAAATTGTTTCTATCTTCAGTTTGTCTTAGAATTCCCTTAGATTAAAACAAACTCCAAATGTGACAATTTTCTCTTTGAAAAGGCAAACTACAAAGTTTTTGAAATATTTTAAAGTTCAACGTAAAAGAAGTCACTAATTCATCACCTCAGAGAGATGAAGTGATTATAATTTTACTTAAATTGTTTACATTTGGAATCTTGTAAGAAACTCTCTGATCCATATTTACAATCACATAGCGAAAGACATTCTAACAAATACTCATTTTTCCCCCCTTTAATAGAAACAGGACATTAGAACTCCCAAAGTGCTATTCAGTTTCTATTCATGGTATGTCTCAGTGCTTAAATACATTAAGGTTCTACCCAAGGATGAAATTGTAGGCAACCTTTAAAAATCAAGTTTATTTAGAAAAGTCAATGGTTGGAAATATTTTTAATTTAAAAAAATTTAATTTTTAAAAATTTTAAAAAATCACCAAATATGGCCCTCCCTGGTGGCTCAGCGGGTTAAAGCACAGCACTGAGAATCTAAAGCCGCTTCCACATGAGTTGGATTCCCGCCTGCCCCGGAGGTGACCACATGGCGTGACAGACCTCTCCTGGCCCACCCGCTGCTCCCCTCAGCAGTGTACTTCATCGATCTGCCTGTTCTGTTCCCCACTCTGTCTCTGGTGAAGCCTCTCACCGCCCCAGAGCCTCTGGCCTGTACCCCAGTTCTGTATGAATAAATAAATAAATCTTAAAAAAGAAAAAATCACTAAATATGGCAATCTCAATTTTGTAAAATAATTGTTTGAACACCCATATACATATACACAAAAACTCCCCTCCCCACCCCAGGGAGCATAAATGGAAAGGAGATATACCTAAATACCTAGCTATTAATGACACTTCTCTCTTAGTGGCTATGTAAATTTTTATTATTTGTGCATTCAATATTTTTCCAGTTATTTACAATAATACTATTACTTTTCTATTCTGTGCTGGGTGTGGGAGGGAAATTTTAATAGTTGTAAAAAACTAATGTTTTTAAAATTTAATTTTAAAATTTAAATGTTTTATTATTATTATTTTTTTTAAGATTCATTTATTTGTGTATACAGTACTGGGATTCTAGCCAGAGGTGCAGGGGCAGTGAGAGGATTTACCAGAGACAGAGTGGGGCGCAGAACAGGCAGATCTTGGAAGCACACTGCTGAGGGGAGCAGCAGGTGAGCCAGGAGAGGTCTGCAGCCCCATGTGGATCACCTCTGAGGCAGGTGGGGATTGAACTCATGCGGAAGTGGCTTTAGCTTCTTAGTGCTGTGCTTTAACCCACTGCACCACCAGGGAGGGCCCTAAATGTTTTAAATTTAAAAAATTTTTTAAAGTTTAAAAAAAAAATAAATCTGATCACATTTTAAAACTTTATTTTGATTAAGTTTATCAAAGTTTTAGCAGATATTTCACTGGTAATAGAAAAATATCTTTATTATGAATCATTACCATAGATAATGAGACAAAAATACATCACAAAGGAACTCAAAATTAATGTTGTATAGGTTATAGAAACTGTACTTCCTGAGTATACGTTTTATGTGAATGTATGAGATTCATACAAATAATGTTAGCAGTAGCATTTTATTTTTTCAAAAAGATTTAACATAGGTTTCCTTTTGTTTAAAATTTAGCAGTTGATTTTCCTTGAATGCTAAATAGTATGTGAGTTATGGTGCTAATTATCACACTTAATCCTCAAAAAATTATGTGAGACACTTGTTCTTTTAGCCCCATTTTATGGATGAAAAATATTTTTCTAGCTTTGGAAATACCCTAGCTAGAAAGGGTATATTGAAGACATCAGCTCATGTCTCTTAGAAATCAGAGTCAGTACCATACAGACTGCTTTCCTAAAAATATTTTGATGAGGACTTCATACTTTGTTACAACAGTCAGATTCAACAAAATGAGGAGTGACATATTTAAACCAGGAAAGAGTATATGTGCTTTCTGTTGTTGTTAATTGTTCTAATTTATTTTCTTAATTCACTTAAAAAACAACAAGAACAACAACATAGAGACCTACACTGTGGACACAGTTAGGAGATGAAGCCGGCAGCCCTACCACCAGACTCCCTACTGTCTGCATTTTGGTATCTTCATAGCTCTCCTCTTTGTCAAGGTCAGCATATATAGGAAGATTCTTGATTAGGCTTTGTGATTGCCCTGAAAATTCTAGTTCTACTTCTATTTTCAAACCAGGGAAAGCCAGCAGGGAAGTATTCGTTTATAGCCCCTAAGAGGAAATAACTAGGCAAAGCCCATGCTGTACGACTGTGGGAAGTTCCTGACTTCAGCTGACAGGGGTCTCAGTCTTAGATCCTCCATCACATTGTGACACAGCAGGTTTGCTGACCATGTGTCAGAAAAAAGGAATTTAAATGTGTTTGTGAATGGCAACTTATGTAAAGAAGTATTAGTATTTTTACATAAAGCTGTAAGTCAGGTCTTCTGATAAAAAAAAGTAAAAACTAGATTCATGGGCATTGAAGCAGCAGTCTAGGCAATGAAATTCATCCAGATTACCTGGGCACACATTGTTCTGAACTCCTATCATAGCCAGCAAAACCCCTTAAAGCCCCTTTAGTTGGACCTGTGGCACTGCAGATTTTCACAAGAAAAACAGAGAGTCGGATCAATATTCCAGATGTTTCCAATGATGCAGACATCTGGTGTGATGGCAAGGCCCATCCAGATGGTTACTGAATATTTAATCTTTTGCCTGGTTGCTGGCTGCCATCTGTACACCCAGGCTTAGAACCTACCAGGGTGTCAGTCAATACCACAGTGTTGTCTGCTAATTAGAGATTTACTTGAGTACATTTTGTCCACTGAGTAACCTGCTGTTTCAGTAATCTTCCAGCCAGACACATTTACCTGAATATTCATGGTCACTTATAAGGCACTGGGAACTCACATGCTGACTAATCATTTAATTCCTCCTACCTACCCTTCAGCATTTGGTCTTGCTGTCTGTTCACTTGGCTTTTATTACTGCCCTTTTCAAATTCTAAAGCTGCTTGGTGAGAATGCTACAAAAGTGGCTCAGTGGTATCCTTAATTTATATGTTATGCATCTGAACAATTTCTATTTGCTTGCAAATAAAGTCACCCATTATGTTTTTGCTTGTTTTCAGTGTAGAAGCCTCCTGTTACCCACTAGTGGTCATCTGTCCTCCACTGAGCAGATCTTTTAAAAATCCTCTTTTAAAACAAACTTAAAAATCTTTCCATGGTTAGAAGCCATCAAACATATCCTCCATTGCCTTTTTACTTTCATCACCCATGCACTCATTTATTATTTCTAAAAAGCATTTTTTTCCATGTCTAATCCTTTATATATTTCTGGATTCCATTTTCCCTCCTTTCTGACTCATTAAATTCCACTCTACTCTGAGATTTCACCTCCTTTGCTGAGAGAACAGGTCCTAAAAGGCTCAAACAAGGTGGCTTGTTTGTTTCTACCTGCCTCTGGCATTGTGATTTCCATCAGGTAACTCACCTCACAATTTTCTGTTGGAAGTCTTTCCCTGCATTGTTATCTCAGAGGTCAGCAACAATGTGTATTTTAAAATGCACATTCTAGTGTCTGGCACATAGTAGGCCCTTAGTAACGATTTGCAGGTTAACAAAAGGAAAGTTGGGGTTTAACTGGGCAAATTTAACATCAGTAATAATTTAAGAAATTTTAACCAGTGATTCAATTGAATCAGTGATTTATTAACAATATATTCTTTTTTGATTTTCTCTTTTCTAGTAACTTTGTGAGGTTGAAAATAGAGTAATATATATAGTCTCTTTCCCCAAAGAGAAATACTTGGGGAAAATACTTGCTAGAAGATGAGATAAAAGTAAATAACTTTAGCACACTTAAGCTATAGGCACACATTAACCAGGTGGATGATTCTTTTCCATTCTTTTTTTATTTTTCCCTTTTCATTTCTCCTGTGACTATGATTAATACAGATACCTAGTATGTGTCAGGTATTCAGAGCTCCTCTAGGGGTTTGGACCTTTTCTCCATATCTAGGAATAATTGGTCCTTACTTGCCTTTATTGCCCTATACCCTAAGGTGCTACCTCTCACCAGCTCAGCATCTCCACTTTCCTTTTGAAAGCCTAGTTATGAGGCAGGGAAGAGTTGGGAAGATTCTCTACTGTTCATGATACATGGGTCCTGGGCCTATCTGCCAATTCCTTCTTGGATTAAAGATAATTGGGGCATGACTGAAGATAAGAAAGGCTAGACTGGCATCAGATTTTGAATTACTTTTTGAAGCCAAGTTCCTGACTGGGAAGAGAGAGCAGCTTTCCTTTGTTGCCAACCAGGTATAAGGAAATGGAGCCATTGAAAGAATCTTGTGGTACCTATTTTGCTGAGTTGGGATGTGCTTGAGGTCCTGCCTTTATTTTACTTTTTTTTTTTTTTTTTTTTTTTAGCTTGAATCCCCTGTAAAATTCTGTTTGTCTGGGCAGATTAATCCTTATCATCAAATGAATTGGTTACCGAGGTAGGTTTCTAGCCACAGACTCATGTGAGGTGAGAATCACTCCATACTTGAATAGGGAAAGGGACATTCAAAGGGACGCTTCACAAAAGGCATGTTGGGGCATCTAGAGTGGAGTGGGGAGGAAAAGTATGCAAGGGGGTAACCCTCCAGTACTTACTGGCAGCTTCAGTTCGATGAAAAAGTACTGGGCTTGAAGTGAGACAAATCTGACTTTGCTCCTGAACAGCTAGATGACCATGGGCATGTCACCTTCCTGACCCTTGATTTCGCCTCATTAAATGAGAATATTTCTTACTTGACAAAGTATGATGAGGCTCAAAACAGGGAATATGAATATTTTTGTAAATGTTAGCACATGAATCCACTGTAAGGTGTTGTGGTGGCAAAGTATTAAGTTGATGGGCTCTGAGTCTAAATTGTGGTTAAACCACTTATAACAGCTTGACCTTGTAAATGGGAGTGATGAGTATATTTACTGTGTAGGACTGTGAGAACTTAACAAGTTAATGTGTCTAAAACTCTTAAAATAATCCTGAAAAATTGGGGCCCTCCCTGGTGGCGCAGCGGGTTAAAGCACAGCGCTGAGAATCTAAAGCCGCTTCAGCATGAGTTCGATTCCCCCCTGCCCCGGAGGTGACCACATGGCGTGGCAGACCTCTCCTGACCCGCCCGCTGCTCCCCTCAGCAGTGTACTTCGTTGATCTGCCTGTTCTGCTCCCCACTCTGTCTCTGGTGAAGCCTCTCACCCTCCACAACTCTGGCCTGTACCCCAGTTCTGTATGAATAAATAAATAAAATCTTAAAAAAAAATGTTTAAAAAAAATAATCCTGAAAAATTGTAAATGTTTAACTTGATAAAATTTAGGTGTATTGATGATAGTAGTGATGATAATAGGAGGAGAATGAGAGTGGTAAGGGAAACAGAAACAGCAACAATAGGTCAAGGGCAAAGATTCAGGGAGCCCTCACTGTACATATCATGGTCGACACCTATTATAGTGAACAAGATGATCCACGTCAGGGTGATTGTGTTTCCTCATCTGCAAAATGAGCTGAAATGATACTTAACAAACAGAAATGTTGAAAAGATGAGTATAACACATATAATTAACCAATACATTTTGGCTATATTATTATTGAAAAGTGGCTACTAACAAAACTGAGAGCTAAGAGAGTTAGGGAAAGATGAACGTAGCATGTGAAAAATAAGAAGGATGTTATATAACTTCCTAGGTATCCTAACTTTCTCTAGTCTTTCATCTTAACTCAGCACATCTTGCCCCTGCTCCTCCAGTTCCTGCTTGTCCATTTCAAAGACATATTTTGAGAGTTTACTGTGGGGCTTAACACTTTATGAGGTCTATGTCATTTGATCTCCCATGTCCTGTAGGGTAACCATGATTTTCGAGTGAGGAGCATGGAGTATAGGAAACTTTAGCTGCCTTGTTCAAAGCCACAGGGCTAAAAAAGAATAGAATCCTGGCCCCTGCACTCCTCACCAGCAGGCCACACGTCCACTCATTCAACTGTCCACAGAGCTTGCAAGTCAGTCAGGGTCATCATCTAACTTCTCCCAACTCTGACTTCGACAGTGATATTTTCTGCTCATGTCCTGTATGACTTATTGCTTTTGCTGTACATGAAATTAGGTGTTTCATTATATTTTCTAATGATCAGGCCCTCCCTGGTGGCACAGTGGGTTAAAAAAGCACAGCATTGTAAGCTAGCTGCAGCCACTTGAGTGCAAGTTCGATCCCCCACCCTGGAGTTGACCCACATGGCACAGCAAACCTCTCCTGTCTTGCCCGCTTTTCCCCTCAGCAGTGTACTTTGTCAGTCTGCCTGTTCTGCTCCTCACTCTGTCTCTGGTGAATCCTCTCACCACCCCTGTACCCAGTTCTGTACGCGTAAACAAACAAATCTTTAAAAAAGATTTTCTAATGACCAAGGTGCTTCAGGGTTACAGAAGAATACTCTACTAGAATGCAGAAGTACACAGTTTTCAAGATTTCAAAGATCAGCTAGTGATAAGATGGCTGTGACATGGAAGGTGTGTGGAGAAACTGATCCTCAGTTTCTCATAAAATGTGGGTAATCATACTTATAATACTTATGCTAGGGAGCTGCTAAATCACTGAAGGAGTTGTTTGAGTGCAATGCTTATACCTAATAATACCAGCATTTACAAGTCACACATTTCAGTAGGACATGTTCAATTTGGATTAGTTTGTATTGCTACTAGATAGTACACTTCACTGGAAACCCAGAATGTGGCCTGCATTTGGGTGTTAGCATTTCCTCTGAGGGGAAGTATTTCAGAACTTGCAGGATTTGCTCATGTCCTGTACAACTTTACACCACCATGTTTGCTTTTTAGTTTCTGGACTTCTCCTCTGGTTCATAAAGAGGGATGATGCTCCCCAGGAGTGTTTCCATAAATGCATAAACAAAGTGACCATCTGCCATGAATTCAGCAGAGCTTCTTGTGGGATTCAGGCTCCCTTTAGAGCATGAATTGTACAATGTGAAGGGGTAGGGCCTGGGAGTCAGGAACCTGGGCTAACCCCAGCTCTGTTAGCACTTGTGTATCCTTACACTCCATCTGTGAAATGAACATTGAGAAAAGAAAACAAAAACCACCCCCATTTGTTTGCAAGCTGTTAACTCCCAGCAGATACTACCAAACATCTACTGTATGCCAGGTACCATGCTAGGCACTAGAGGGACAAATATAAGGGAGGCTTCTCTGCACGTTGATGGCAAACTGCCCTTCACTCTGGAGGGGAAACTGCAGTGCACCTTTTCCTGCCTGCCTGTAGTACACCTGAAATTGTAATTGTATGACAAAATAAACAAATGGCAAAATAAATCAGCACCATGATCTTAAACATGGCCTCATTCTCTCTATATCTTAGCTAACTCATCTATAATTACTACCTCTTAACAGTGTCTGTCTACATTTTGAGAGATGATGTATTTTTCACAAAAGTTATATATTTATTAATCATTATTAAGTTTTTCCTTTTAGTCTTTCAGAGTGCTTCTAAGTTGGGTGGGACATATTTCTTGGGAAGTACTAGTAAGAGGAGTGAGGGGTGAGAAGTGGAAAATATTAGAATTTGTAAGGAAAACCAGAGAATAGAGGTGTGATATTTAATCTTTGACATTCAAATAAGATCATTTAGAAATGTTTGACTTGTTTCCTATTTGTTGTCTGAACATTAACTATGGGATGGTTTAAATTATTAAGCTTGAAATGGAATTGGAACAAAAGTTGTTATTTTTTCCCTTCTTAACTAAAATATTGGATCTTGGAAGAAAGACCAGATAAATTAGAGACAAAGTGGTTAAACTATATTTGCTCCATACATCTGGGTTAAAGCTGAATGAACCCAGAGAGTTAAGATGGAGAGTTATTAGAACATAATAAATACTTACAATTATTATTAAGTCTGCTGTCCAACAATACTAGAATAGAAATATACAAGCAATAATTATGCAAAGTCCAAAAATTACTTATATTTAACTTTTCTACTAACACGGTGAAGAAAATCTCATTAGGTAGAGATTCTCATTGGAGGCTGA
Source organism: Condylura cristata (assembly GCF_000260355.1). NCBI lineage: Eukaryota > Metazoa > Chordata > Mammalia > Eulipotyphla > Talpidae > Condylura > Condylura cristata. Next base: position 33,025,078 of record NW_004567122.1, on the reverse strand, counting down.
AGTTATGCTTTATTGGTCTTTGTGCCAGCAGAGATACCTTAGAAGAGAGTTGGCATTCAATAAATAAGTGAATGAATTAAAAAACCTCTCCACCTGAGGACATATCAATGTCCAGTTCTGGAAAAGTAGAGCTATTGACTTTCCCAGCTTAGCAGGGGTGATACTTGGTTCTTATAATACAAAATCAAAACCCCTGATTGGTAGTTATGTCTGTGAACTATTTGTGTAACGCTGACCAAGTTATTTAACTACTGTGTATGTCAGCTGCTTCTATCCTCAAATGGAACAGATTATTTGCCAACTTTTCAGGTTTGTTGTGAGAACATTGTATGTGAAAGCAAACAGAACACTAGAAATATGAAATGTTATTTATTCCCAAGAACATTAAATATGAACAGGCCACCTGTGGAACTCTGAAACTTGGCTGTTGTTTCATTCCTAATAGAACAAAGGCATTTTAAAGAATTATTTCATTATTCTTCCCTGGCTATGGTAATGTACAGTCTTTTTTTTTTATTTTAAGATTTGTTTATTTATTCATAAAGAACTGGGGTACAGGCCAGAGGTGCAGGGACCGTGAGACTCTTCACCAGAGACAGAGTGACAGGGCAGAACAGGCAGATCAATGAAGTACATGGCTGAGGGGAGCAGTGGGGGAGACAGGAGAGGTCTACCCTATCATGTGATTCACCTCTGGGTTGGAGGGGGGGTTTGGGAGGGCTGGGGGGATGTGGGTTCAAAGTTGCACTGAGTCAGCTTGTGGTGCTGCATCCTAACCTGTGTCACCAGGGAGGGTCAAATTACAGTCTCAATGACAACTGTTTTTACTATATTTTTCATGAAACTGAGTGATTAGCAACTTCCCTCCTTCCCACCATGAGAATCCATGAAGTCAGCTAGAAAGTATGCTTTGCAATCATTGTTCTTATTGATAATCAAGACTTTGCTTTTAAAAGTTCCTAAATGTCTGGCCTTGATTGGCTTTCTTTAAAACTAGACTGAAATGAATTGTATGACTCCATGACAGAGCTAAGTAAGCATCTACTCTTACAAATTCAGTCAAAAACAGATGAAGCAATAAGAACAAACACTGATGTAGATACTGACCTGGAACTAACTAAATCCAACCTTCTTATGGCATCCATATTGTTTCTACTTTCTCTGTGTCTGTGACTTAGCTGTATATGATGCCTTTGTCCAGGTACATTTGGTATATGCAATAACAGAAATTTTACAATAAGTATAATAAAACCCACAGATCTTTTAAAAATCACCCTAAAACCAATGGCATAACTTTCAGTGGCTCATTGATGTGTACTCACCCCTATTGCCAAGCTGTGTTTCCCTTAAAATTTCCCTTAAGTCAACTGCCCCTCCCATTCAATCTTCTCTCTCCCAAATACATGCCTTTATTAAGCCATTAGTTCTCAGTTATCTGTTCCATATACTAGTGAGTCAGGATACTACCAAAATTTTTTTTTTTGGCTCCCAGAATCCATTCTTTTCTACTTTGGGATTTCCTTCTGTGTTTACCCTTTTAGTTCCCATGGTTTAGTGGGCCTGACCTCAATTTTAGATGCTCGTGATTTAGGAATAGCTAACTGGCACGTCTTTCAGTTTGGCATAGGATTTGGCTCAGAGATGGGTGCATGGCCGACTGGGACCAGTAAAAATGGGCCCTTGTTTAAATTGTTGGGAATGGAAGAGAGAAACATTTCCCTTTTTTTTTTTCTACATTTGAATCTGGGAAGATTTATGCCTGGAACTGATACATTACCATGTAGGGTTTGAAATTAAAGCCAGTACAAGATAGGAGTAGGGAAGAGGCTAGAGGAAACTTTACCAAGAGATGAAAAGAGGCAGTATTACATGGTCTTTGAACTTTTGCATCTAGTCATGCTTGAAGCTATTTGATTTCCCTACATAAGTTAGTGGTTTCCATTTTCAATTAGAGCCTTACTTGGTCAAAAAGTATATGATTTCCTTATAGTTGAGGCTATATGACTTACAGTGCTGTGCATGAGAAAATATTGAACTAAATGCCATGTGTGGGTAGGATTGGATACAACTTAAAGTAAGAAATAGGGTGGTGGTACAAAGAGAAGAAAGAATAAAGTCAAGAAATAAAAGAAAGAATGTCTCTTCACTGGGACTTCTGAGGACACTCTGTCTCTAAAAGTATCAAAAATGTCAGGGCCATAGCACTAAAGAGTTGGCAAGAACTGAAGAGTTGATGATGCCACTTCTTGAAAACAAATTTTCATACATTGGTAGGATATTTTTCCTGTAGTATATTATTGTAATTATCGTGAACTCATTTGAATGTTATTCTGCAATTTTTCATTAAGCCATTAAAATTCTATTTTTTTAAATTATGCCATGACAATTGCAGGATATAGAATCACTGACTTGACCATTAATATTTTCTCCTTTGAAATATAGCCTATGGGCCCTCCCTGGTAGCATAATGGGTTTAGGACACAGCACTGTAAGCTGGTCACAGTTGCTTCAGTGTGAGTTTGATCCCCAGCCCCGGAGGTAACTCACATGGTATGGTAGACCTCCCCGTCTTGTCCGCTGCTCCCCTCAGCAGTGTACTTCGTTGTTCTGCTTGTTCTACTCCCCACTCTGTCTCTGGTGAAGCTTCTCACCATTCCTGCACCTCTGGCTTGTACCCCTGTGTCAGAGACCAGCTATTATTGAGGTGTCTGGAGGCAAGACAGGCAGGACTCTAAGGTGGGAAGTGGGAGGTTGGCTAGTAGAGATTCCTAAAAAGGGGGGAAGGAGAAAAAGGGGAAAGGGGGGCGAGGAAGACACGGGAGTTGGAGTTGGGTGCAAGTCTTCCTGCTCTGCCTTCAGTAGAGGTTATTTTATACATTAGGAGAAAGCAGTGGGATGACATCAGCACAGGAACTGGGCTGAGAGATTACAATCATCTTTTTTTTTTCTAGGAACAGTTTAGGGTCATATTGCCTTTAGCTGAGATATAACATTCCAAAATCAATCAAAGTTAAAAACAGGTACATAGGTGCACAAAGTTTATGACTAATATTACTATAGTGGAGATCAACTAAGATAGTAGTCCCTTAAACCTTATCTACTACTTAATGGGTTTTTGTTTTTCTGCCTGAGTCATCCTGGGAGACAGAAGAGGAAATTCCTTGCTAATCAAATCTCTGAATAGGTGACATAGGTGGATTTTCTTATCCGAAGATTACATAGTAGAATCCTGAAAGACTAGCCAGAAGACTTTTGTGGACTCCTTTAAGGTGTAGCAGGTAGAAAACTTGACTAGTTTAAAAATAGGCAACCTCTAAAGGCCAAACAATAGGAAGTTTGAGTAATTCTTTAGAAGCTGAATAGAAGGCTAGGTGAGATAATGGAATGATAAGATTTGGGTTTTCCTCCATCCAGCAGTGAAAGAGACTTTGTAAAAACAGCCCTTTTGCTTTTATTTATCAGTCAGTAGTCAAGTCACTTGACTTCAGGGGAATTTTTCACCCTGGTGCAGTGCTTGCTTGTCAGGGCAGGCAGGCTTTATGTGGCTGAGGCAATCCAATTGTAAGCTGAAAGTTGCTCAGAATATTTTGATACTACGATTATACAAAAAAGGGAGGTCATAACATAAGTTAGCAGTAGAAAGTCTGATTTTTCAGAGCTTTTCCCGATCTACCCAGAATCTGTCAGACGATAGACATTGCATAGCTTGTGTCACCCCAGTTCTGTATGAATAAATAAATCTTAAAAAAGAAAGAAAGAAAGAAATATAGTCTGTGTATATGTGTATAGCCTTACTTTATCTTTCTAATTTTAAAGACACTCAAGGGCAGATATAATGTTTGTTTATCTTATGCTTCTTCTGTAACAAATGCAGTTTGAATGTGGGTGACTGCAAATATTTTTGGAACAAATTAATCTGAACTCTTATTAGTGCATAATAATTTTATTTATAGAATTGAAGGAGTTTAAAACACTTTACTGAATATATATATCCTTTCATTCATTAAAGTGAGATGTTCTGAGATGACTGGCTGTATTTTCAAAGGTTTGAGTTGTCCACTTAAAACTGGAAAAACTATACATGATTTATATATGCAGAGATGGCTTGTATTTGCTGCAAGGAAGCTTTTCAGAGGTGGCAGATTTTTTTTTTTTTTTTTTGATACCAGTGGGGGTGAGATGTGTTAGGTAAAGAAATTATAATAAGATTTCTTTTTTTGGAGAGAGGAAAAATAAAGATGGTTAGAGATCCAGAGAGGAAGAGAGAATATGTCACTCTATAAAAAGTCAAAGATCTCTTTCTGTTCTTATCAGGATCAGTAAATAATTTTGGGGTTGAGAATCAGAAAATTCAACCCTATGACAAGAGGCTTATTTAATTTTTATCTTTACTGGAATTCAAATGAGTCAAGAATTTATGACTTTAAATTTTAACCTTATGTGATATTGTGAATTTTAGATTTACCAGGATCTTATACTCAACTCACAGTATAAGGTGTTTATATTGATAAATTATATATGCATAGAAATATATCTGTCCATTTATATATATGTATAAAAATGTATACATGTTAACTAGAGGATTTTTCAACAACTATCTGTAGCTTACTATATTTATAACAAAACACAAATTCTATCAGTGTGACTCAGCAGAACTGAATATCTCTCTGATTCAGAAACTCAGAGGAAATGGAGATTTAGAATCAGATTAATTCTGCTACTTGGGGTTTCATATTTTATTAGGATTTAAAATCAGTTCATACAAATAGTCTTTCTCAAGGATGGGGAACTGCAAGCTTCTGCATAAACAAGGCTAGTGTTTTCCTCCTTGTCTATAATATCCACATGTATTAATTTACTTAATACCAAACACCAGTAGCACTTGGGCCGTTTTACAGAAGGCAGGGTTGAAGTACAGAATGGTTAGGATTCAGTCCAGGAGATCTAGCCCAAGTACACACTTCTAGCTACTATATATACTGCTATCATGTTGTTAAGTAAATAAATAAATTAAGAAGATAAATGGATAGAGGAATAGAGAAAAAGAGTAGGCTCCAGAGAGCCAGTGCCTGGCTGTCTGTCTCACAAGGTCCAGTTCTTGCTCATGAATTTAGTGGCATACCCTGGTAGCACCTCATATGTTCTCCTTCTGCTCTATCTCACTGTATTTGCTGACTTGGTACTTGGAGTTCTTCCTGCTTAATGATGAATGGAATTCTCAGCTGACTCAGGGAACATGATACATACCTACACAACAGACTACATCCTATGGTCCTGAAGACGCCTGTAGCTGGTTGATCAGCCCTCTAACATAAAAGACAGAAGAAAGAGCTCTGGTGCTTGATATCAGTTTAAAGAAAAATTCAGGATCCGTCCAGCCACAGCAGAAATAAGAGGCACAGGTTATGGTTGAAAATGAGTTGAAATAGTTCCTTCACTGTAGAACTCAGTTTGTTGAAGAACAAACAGCTGGTGCCAAAGAGTAGTTTCTGCAACTCACTGTCACCTCAGATAATTTGCATCCTAGCTTTCTGGTATCTCAAAAATATTCTTTCAGAGCAAGCTTTCACTTAAAGTAAATGGATAGTTTGAATTGGGCAGTAGATATTTTAAATTCGTAATTCAGACATCTCCATGGAGATCCAAGATACCAAAATAGGTCAGAGTCAGGCTATGCATTAAAAAAAAAAAATCACTGAAGACTTGGGGGGAGGGGGGTAAGAGGGAGACAGCTGTGATGTCCCCAAAAGAAAGAAGCAGCAGCCTATTTTCTTTTTCATATGAAAATGCAATTCACTAAAAGCTTTGAAGAATTGAAAATATTATATTCAGTGACCTGATTGCTTCTCAGTGGTGTCATGTCATTTAAAGAAATGCCTGGAGGTAACAAGAAAAGTTTATATCTGAGCCATAAAATATAGGGAGCCATTCAAAGGGAAACACTGACACAGCAGTTCTCTGAGTCCATGTAGTTTGCTCTAGTTGCCCCAATATTTTACTTTGTTTTTAATTGTATCTAAGCTTTGCTCAAGTCCAGGTGTACTGAAAAGTCAAATTCCAGGCCCACTGATGGTGAGATTCATTCCTCCTCTTGTATAAATTCAGTTTCAGAATGAATCTCTACCAGTTTAAAAGAGCAGGCAATGAAATTGGAAATTTGTACAGCTTACTTTTTATACAGATTAAGGAAGATGAACTTGGTGAGTTTGGAATCACAAGATGAATTTTCCCCCTAGGTATTATAAAAAATGAAATTCATAACCACAATAAATGTCAAGCTAATTTACTATTACAAAGCACTATTTTTCACTATGTGTATAAATCCCTTTTATGAACAAAACTAATTAGGAATCTATAAAGGTGCTGTAAAAATCTAGGGACTTTTGAGCTATGGTGATTGCTGTCTTCCCCAGTGTAAGCAAGCATCTATATTTTCCTGAATGCCAGACTTTGTTTTCTACCATTATTGCCAAATTTTTCAGGATCTGAGCTCACTCTGTCCATTATTCTCTCCACTACGTCATTTTGCCTTTCCTATGTTGGATTAGTTTTACTTTTAAAGTTGAATTCAAGATAGAGAGATGTCAAGATTGAAGAGAGGACTGGGGCATGTTAAAGGATACATGAGAAAGAAAGTGGGTTTGGAGGTGGCAAAGAATTTAAAGGACAGACTTCATAGGCATGTGGCATTGACCCATGCTTAGAAGGGACCCAGTTTAATGCTCTGTTGTTAATAGCTTGATATTTTTAATAATTTTGAACAAGAAGTGATATTTTTAATAATTTTGAACAAGAATCATCACATGTTCATTTTGCATTGGGCTCCATTAATTTCATAGCTGTTTCTGAGGGCCTTTGGGAAAGGAATTCCTAGTAAGGTATCTCTGAGGAGTGGCAGGAAAGTAGCTTGTAGAAAAGTTTTCCAAGAGAACATGGTAAACCCATGAGGTCCAAGTCATCAATGCACCAGAACTGAACTCCCTCAACAGATGAGGGAAAGATGCAAGAAAACCAGGATATGCCCATGATCTGGGAAACCACTATTCTTCCCTCTTTCTTTCACCTAACTTACCAACACCCTCAATTTCATGTATACAATTAAATTCCATGATTTTGAATTATGCATGATTTTAGAAAAAAAGTACATGATGCTGTGGTAGTTATTTACATTTATTTAATCAAGAAATATTATGTATTTCCTATAGCAAGTCATTCTTCTAGGTACTATGGATATGATGGTGATGAAGACATCTAGAAGCCTGGCACTCAAGTTGATCACAGTCCATTAAGAACACAGAAAAAAAAATCTATACTTATTTTTAAATAAATAAAAATCATAGGCCCTTCCTGGTGGTGTAGCAGGTTAAAGCACAGCACTCGGAGGCTGAAGCCACTTCTGCCTGCCTGGGAGGTGACCACATAGCGTGGCAGACCTCTCCTGGCCTACCCACTGCCCCCTCGGCAGTGTACTTCGTTGATATGCCTGTTCTGCTCCCCACTCTGTCTCTAGTGAAGCCTCTCGCCACCCTGAGCCTCTGGCCTGTACTCCAGTTCTGTATGCACAAATAAATAAATCTTTAAAAATAAATAAATAAATAAATAAAAATCATAAACTGTGAATCTAATTAGAAGGTAGAGACTGGGCAGGCTGCTGTAGTTTGGGTGGTCCAGGCAGGGTGGCTTCCTTGAGGAGGCAACATATGAGTTGACACCTGAGTGAATAAAAGCCAACTCTGCAGAGACCAGAAAAAAGAACACACCAAAAAGAAGAATCAACATATGTAAAGATGCTGAAAGAATGACATTGGTGTGTTTGAGGAACATAAAGAAGACTTGTTTTGACTGAAAGCTAGTGAATAATAGAGGAAATGAAGGAACATGAGCACAAAGACACATGAGGTCATATCACCTTGTAGTTCAAAAGAGGAATGTGTATCTTATTAAAAAAAATAACAGGAAACCAGGACCCTCCCTGGTGGCACAGTGGGTTAAAGCACTAAGAAGCTAAAGCCACTTCAGCGTGAGTTCGATCCCCGCCCCAGAGGTGATACACATGTCACAGCAGACCTCTGTTGATCCATCCGCTGCTCCTCTCAGCAATGTACTTCATCAGTCTGCCTGTTCTGCTCCCCACTCAGTCTCTGATAAATCCTCTCACTGCTCCTGCACCTCTGACCTGCACCCCAGTTCTGTATGCATAATTAAATAAATCTTTAAAAAAACAAAAACAGGAAACCATTAGAGAATTTTATAGGAAAGGAGTAGTGTGATCCAATTTATATTTTAGAAAGGAAAACTGCATGTGTAGAGGATGATTTAGAGGAGGTGTATCAGCATGAATGGATGATGTAGATGTCATGGATGTGACCCAAAGCAGAGATAGGTAGCTTCAACAAAAGTGGCAGCATGGGGATGGTAAGAAGTGGTAGGATTCAGGGTAGATTCTAGAGAGGAACTGACCCAATTTGCTGCAGAATTGAATGTGAGATGCTGGGGCTACTCTTAACAGATTGGCCTGAAAAACTGACTTGTGAAGAAGAGGGTTCTGCTGTGTAGGGGGTGGGGATGGAAAGCAAAATTCTATTTTATCCCCTTTACATTTGAGAAGATCACTAGATATGCAGATAGAAATGTTGGGCAAACAGTTAGATATGAATCAGAAGAGTTCTGGTGTGCACATACTGGAGAATTATTAATGTAGAAATGGTGTTTGAAGTCATAGGATAGGAGAGAATCAACTTAAGGAGAAATGTAAACAATGATGATGAGGCAGCTAATGACAGAATCATGAGAGGGATAGGGAAGAAAAGAAAAACATTAGTATATAGAAAGAAACAGGGGCAAAGAAGAGTTGATTTAAATAATTGTTTCAAAAGATTTATTGTTTTAAGGCTTACTTGTATAGAGATGCAACTCATTTAGTAGAGAAGAAACATCACGCGGACCAACTAAGCACAATTGAAATTCTCTTAATTATCCTCTCCTTGAGACTGGATTTACTAGTCTCCATTTCTTTTAGAGTATACTAATGATCCTATAGCTGGTATTTCATACTTTTACATGTCATGAACTTCAGGTTCTGTTGTTTCGAAGAAGGCAATTGTGTTCATCCCCCAAACAGTTAATGCCTATGTTTCAAACTAATTTGTGCTCCTCCCATCCTGATCTATTTATATATGATGAAACTCTAACCCCCAGTGTAACTGTATTTGAAGATAGCATTTTTTTTAAAAAAAAGATTTATTTATTTATTTATGCATACAGAACTGGAGTACAGGCCAGAGGTGCAGGGGCGGTGAGAGTATTCATCAGAGACAGAGTAGGGAGCAGAACAGGCAGATCCACTGAAATACATGGCTGAGGGGAAGAGCGGGCGAGACAGGAGAGGTTTGCTATGCAATGTGCGTCATCTCCCTGTCTGGGTACCAAACTCTTGCTGAAGTGGCTGCAGCAAGCTTCACAGTGCTGTGCTTTAACCCTGTAATTATTATATAACTTAATAAAATATAAAATCAAGACATCATGGAAAACTTTTTTTTTTTAATTTAACTGAATGCTTTGGAAAGGACATTTTAACAAGTCATATTCCATTGTTATAGGCAAGAACACTAAAAAGAATTTTGATTTTTTACCTGCCAAAGATTTGCAAATTAATTAGAATTATTTTAATAATACCTAACTTGAAGCTGTACATGTGATTTATGGACCAGATGTGTTTTCCAGTTGTGTTGGATAATAAGACATTTGCCTAATGGTATTTTAGAAGATGAGATCAGATGGGACTTAGTGTTGGAGGTGAAGCCTGCACTTGGATGGTAGCAGGGGCCATGCTTCTGTTGTCAAAGACAGGACTGTAGAATATAGAATGCACGAGGTGGGTATTTGGGCAGAACTGGGAGTGAAAAAATGTTTCTGTTTTGATCTTACTGCATCTTTTCCTGCTATGATATTCTAGACAAAATGGCAACCGAGGGCAGGGAGCAAGGTATGGTGGGGATTTGAGGAAACAGAAAGTATGAATTGGCTATCTTGAAGAGTGGGGATGTTAGTTTACTGCAGAAGTATATTGAACCATCTTGTAGTACTGATTGTCCATCTGAGATTCATGATCATAAATTTAAAGTGAATTCAGTTAGCATGGTTGCCTAATTCTCACCAATGAATTTTCTCTGCACAGGATAATTTTGAGTCTAATTATAGCTGGTGTTATCAAGCAAGTAAACAAAAGGAAAGTGGATCAAAGAAGTGAAGGTGTTCTAAATTCTTTAATGATGTATCACTGGCTGCATAAAGAGGAAATTTTAGGTAACAATTCATAAAAATAGCATTAGTTACAATAGGATAGAGAGTACAATTGATCGAAGAACTATTGAAGAGGGAAACAGAGTAAGCATGTTCAAAGTTTCAAATAGAGCTTTCACAAATGGTATTTTCTGGTGATAGAAAAGTCAAGGAAGTGACCGTGAATGGCAGAGGAGAGGTGGTAAAACGATCATTTTAGCTAAGGAAACAAGATGCCAAATTAATGTCTCAGCTGTCATGTGGGTCCTGAAGCACTTGGACAGCCAGAATGACAGTATAGTGCTGGAAGAAAGGTCAGCTAGAAGTTAAAGTCACTGATGACTGAGGGAGAGTTATGACAAGTTCAGAGATAGCAGAAGAATAGGAAGTGTCATGTCTGAATATTTTATTGTGAACAATTTTTCAAGAAAAGGTTTTGATTTGGCAAGTGAATGCAGGCATGAGAACCCTTCAGTCCCAGGCAGTGTGAGAATGTCATTTTAGTCTGAGGACAGTCCAAAATGCAGAGGGCAAAGGTAGTTACTGAAAATAAACTTGCCTGCACATGGTCTGGTATACCTGCACTGTTGAGCCGTGTGTGTGTGCGTACATGTGTGTACACAATCATGGGCATGCAAAGACATCCTCTGGGGATGGCAGACATACAAAAACTCAACCAGGCAGCCAGAGTCCACTCCAAACCCATCCCTAGAACATTGGCCTCAAAGCTGTGATGCAGATATCCTCTGAGATGGTAAGTTTAAGGATAGATGAAGTTTTCCTTAGCAGTTGAAAGCTGCACATTGGAGGGTTTCTGAGTCTGAGCCCAGTTTGTGGTCTTCATCTACAAAGTCATTTATTGGCTTTCAGTTTCCTTGAGTGGTGCCAAGTCTTGTATCAGCCCATTTTCATAAAATAAGAAGGGACATGATGCTCTCCGGGCAACATGTGGTCACTTACTGGGAGCCTTCAACCTGAAAATTAGGAGTCACAGTGAAAGTTCTTAGGTAAGTAGTTTAGTGTTACATTTAGTGTGAAATGCTAGTAAGGGCAAAGGACAACAATTCAGAAAGAATTGTACAATTAAAAATAAAGACAAATTTATGTAGAAGCTTTCTAGATTCTAAGCAAGTTAGTCAATAATTCATGTTGGAGAAACAGCCTAACGTTCAATTTGGAACTGGATGGATAATAGTTTGTGTTTTTACCACACTTGGCTCTTTCTCCAATTCTTTTTGAGTTGTGAGATTGTTATCTCACATCTTGTCAGTGAAGGTGACAGTGATAGGCAAAATGAAGTACAAGGCCAGTTTCCACGGAAAAATGATTCACAAGATTGTTATGTCTACTGTAATCTGGAATGGTGTTTGGGATGAGCTGCTCCATCCCATGAACCGCTAATCATGTCAGTTTATCAAGAGTGCTACAACTAGGTGACACATAGACAAAACAACTGGTTAATGTCATGTTTTGCTCCACATTTGTGGCAAAACGCAGACCCTGAATTAGTCCAGCTGTTTGGACAGATTGGAAATACAATGTCAACATACAAGTTTTCAGTGTCCTTATCAGATGAATGGTTGAGTTAAAAATTATTTTCCCCCTATTTTTTAATAGTATTTTTTTTTATTGAGGTAACATTGGTTTACAACATTGTATAAGATTTAGGTGCATGAACTCACACGTCTTCAGATACATATTTCCGCTACATCACACCTACCACCAAAGCACCAGTAATCTCCACCACCGCCTAGTGGCCTCCTCCCCCTTTTGCTTTCCATACACCAACTCTCCCTCTTACAATCTCAAGTCTACAGTCAGATATCTAATGTTTTTGTTTAGCTTTGTCTGTTCTTTTATATTCTGCGTGTGTGAAGTAATCTAGTATTTGTCTTTCTGACTGACTTTATCATTACTTCATCTAGTTTCACTCATGTCACAAATGGCAAGATTTTATCTTAAGTATTTTTTTTAAACTGGAGTAATATTCTATTGTGTAGATATATGCCACATGTTCTTTATTCATTCCTCTGTCATCTGTTGTTAGGTAGGTTGCTTCCATAACTTTTAAGTTATGCTGAAGTTAACATAGGAGTGTATATCCCTTCGAATTCCTGCTTTTATACTCTTTGGATAGATAACAGGGAATGAATCATATGGTAGACCTACTTTTAATATCTTGAGAAACCTTCATACAGTTTTCCAAAGGGGCTGCACCAGTCTGCATCCCCACAGTGTACAAGGATTCCATGAACACTTGTTTCTTTCTGATGTGGGCCACCTTATAGGTACTTGGTGGGATCGCTTTGTGGTTTTGATTTGGTTTCCCTTACAAGTAATGATGAGAGTTTTATCAAGTATGTCTTCTTTGGAAAACCCTCCACCCCATCTGCCCATTTTTCATTTGGTTTACTTTTGGTTGAGTTATTTGTGAATCTTGGATATTAGCCCCTTGGGGAATATGTGACACTCAGATATTTTCTGCCATTTGGTAGGGTAGCTTTCATTATAATGATAATTTATTTTATTGTGCAGAAATTATGTTAGTTTGATGTAATTCCATTTGTTAATTTTTGATTTTGTTTACCTTGTTGTTCAAGTCAAGTCCTCAAAAATACTTGAAGTCAGTGCCATGGAGTGTTTGGTAATGTCTTTTTCTGTGTATTTTATAGTTTTAGACCTTACATTCAAGCCTTTAGTGCATTTTGAGTTCATTTTTGTGTATGGTGTAAGATAGTGGCCTAGTCTATTTTTTTTTTCATGTGATAATGCAGTTTTATTAAAGAGACTTCTTTCTTCATTATATATTCTTGTAGATTAACTGTCCATGTAAGTGTAGGTTTATTTCTGGGCTCTTAATTCCATTCCATTGATCTGTGTGTCTTTTTATTCTAATGCCATGGTGTTTTTCTTGTTTTTTGTTTTTGTTTTGTTTTTTAAATCACTACAGCTTTATAGTATAGCTTGAAGTCTGGAAAGGTAATACTTTTTCTGTCAGCACTGTTTTGGCTATCCAGTATCTTTTGTGATTCAATACAAATTCAGTAATATTGAGCTAGAAATTCTTTGGGTTGCTACTCCAGTCCCCAATAATAGATTCAGATTTCCTACAACTTCAAGGGCCAAATTTGCATGTGTTTGCAAATAAATAAAGTCACTAGTGAATGTGACTTTAAATTGAAAATGAGGAAAGTATTTCAAATATTCCTGTAGTTGAACACAATAAATCCAACCTCCCAAATTTATTGTGCCCATTAAATTAGATAGTATGTGTAGAACCTGAGACTTGGAGAGTATCACTCCACTGATAACTAGCATGAGCAGAACTCAAATCCAGGTCGTTTGCTCAAATCCAGGGGCTGTTTTCCATGTCATAAAATCTTCTGAAACATAATTTAAATGCCTTCCAAAATATCAAATATAACTTAACTGTATCTTATTGGTTGGGCATATCACTAGAGTTTTGCTATTATAAATGGCAGTGATAAATAGAATTTTTATGTATGTTTTAAATAGATATATTATCACAATAAATAGTATAGATTATTATATAATTCTTAAATAACATATGTATACAATATACATTTAAAATCATCAACCTCTTATTTACCAATTATACAATTATATTTATTGAGGTAAAGTTGGCTTGCATTATTGTGCTTATTTTAGAAGTTGTAGGTTCAAAGACCTGCAAATGTATGTGTTCATACCATGCCCACTACCAAAGTCCCAATGATACTCTCACATTCTCCACTTGACTCCCTTCTTCTTTCACCCCCCCCATGCTGCCATCCTCTCTTTTGGCTGCTTCAAAAGAGTTATGCACCAATTATTTTATTAAGAAATTCGTCAGAAATGCAGTTCCTAAATAGTATGGAATGATGAGCTGTATGTGAATAGATTGTTTCTCTGAATGTAGGTCAGTTTGACTACCGTTTGCTGTTTTTTGTGTATTTTCACATGAGTATTTTTGTTGGGTATTTTCTTTACCTGGGTAACTACCAGTGTTTTCCAAGGTGTATCTGGACATGGACTTCTTTTTGTTATTCTGGGTCTGTTGTGTAGGGAGCACAGAGTCTGACATCAGACCACCTGGCATTGAGACCTAGCTTTGCTATTTGCATCTTTGACCTTTAACAAGTTAAGCTTTCTTTACATCAGCTGCCTTATTTGTAAAGAGGAACCATCATTTTATATAGTTGTAAGTTAATGAAATTAATATGCATAAAATGTTTAGACAAATGTCTGACACAGTAAATGCTAAAACCCTATTTCTATACATATTAGTTTTAATTGGTGAACTCATTTTTTTTTCCATCTCTGAAATTTTCCTTTTACTTCCAGTTGTGAATGCATATGTTCTATTTATTCCAGAGAATTTATGTAATTCTCAGTATCTCTCTCTTCCTTTTCTCTTTGCACACCCCCTCCTTTTTTATCCAGATTTTTCTATTTCTCTCCTGTATCCCCAGAGAATATGTCTACTGAATCCGTTTCCTATACTTTCAAACCTCATGTTAGCTCCAGTACAGACTTTTATGATCTTTTTACAGTTTTATTCTTCTTGAAATTCTTAATCACTTTCCAGCTTCCTTTTTATTTTGGATTACTCTATACACATGCATATACTTTCAGCTTATTCTGATAACTTTCTGCTCCTATTTCATTTATATTACACTGTGTCTTTTAGTATCATATCAATGGTTGAACACACATTCTCAAGTTTTCTTCTTAAGGCTGTATAAATATATATATTTTTTAAATTTGAGAGTATTTTTTGCTTTTCACTGTGCAGTTTTATTTCCCTAGGTCTCGGGTAGGTTTTAGATTCTCTTTCAACCTCAAGCAAGGGAAGATCCTTTGGATGCTGGTCTTTGTGCCTAGGCAGGTTGTGTGGATCACCCTTATCAGATTCTCCTAAATTTTTCTGGTGGTTCTTCCTCACTTTAATCTCAGTTCCCAACATCAAATAGCTGTGCTTCATTATGCCTCTATTGTACTGGACTAATATTTTGTTCCACATACACTGTCTGGTTCTTTGATACTCTGAACTAATACAGTTTTTGAGCAACCACAATTCCTGCAAGCATTGTTCATGGGTTTTTTCCTGTTTTTATTAATTGTGCGTAGATGCACAGTGGTGTAAGATAGTGGCCTTATACCACTAATTTTTTCTTTATTCAAGTTTATAACACTATATGCAATTTCATACCTTCCCAGATGAATGTCACTATACCACACTTATCATGAAAACAATCATAGTCCTCCTTCTTACCTCACTTTTTTTTCTGTCTTTATAGGAACCAGGAGATAACAAACTCAGTCTTTATAATTTCTTTCTAGCTATTTAATGGAAATTGCTTACCACTGCATTTGGAAAAGTGGGAACAATGAGGATCTTCAAAAGTTGCAGTCATATTTTAGAATCCGACCAATTTTCTACTAGGTAGATATCCCAGGTCTTATGTATATATATAATAGTTTATTTTTACATATTTTTGCGCATTTTTCCATCTCAGTTGCAATCCCCTTGGGTTTCCCATCACCAAATCACCCATATGCCATCACCATAGTACAGTGCATTTTCCTCCCCCCACTGTTTTTGATCCCATTCCCCACTCCACCCCCACAAAATGTCTCTGGTATATAGCTGTTCATCGTTATCATTATTTTCTTGCCTGTTCCATTATATTCCTGCTATGAGAGAAACCATCAGGTATTTTTCCTTTTCTTTCTGGCTTATTTCACTAATCATGATCTTTTCGAGTTCCATCCATGTTGCTGCAAAAGACATGAGTTTCTTTTTTTTTGGTTGCTGAGTAATATTCCATTGTGTATATGTACCACATCTTTTTAACCCAGTCGTCCATATTTTGGGCATTTGGGCTGTTTCCATGTCTTTCCAATTGTGAATAAAGCAGCAATAAACATGGGGGTGCAAGTATCTTTTTGAATCAGTGTTTTTGTGATATCCCAGGTCTTTTAACCAAGTAGCAGGAAGTGTTTAAAATGATGGTCCTTTTTACTATCTTTCTGATATTGAAAGGACTGTTTCAAGAAGTAAAGTATACATCTATTTTTCCTGCGTTTTCTAACCCAGCACAATTCATTTTAGGCATAGTAGAAAATTATCCTAGATAAGGCCATCCTTTCAATAATAGTTTCAATGTAGCTGGTTTTCATCTTTTTCTGTCTTCTTAGGTAATAAAGTAGGGAGTCAGGATAAATGGTTGTATATACACCTCTTACGAAAAAATGTCTCATTTTTAAAATGTTAAATATAAATACTAGTTTCTAAACATAAATCAGCAGTTTTTTCTAATCATTGGTTTTATCTTTTACCATATGATCATAGTTTGTTCCATCTCTTATTTATCTCAGTGTGTAACATTTCTTTTCCATAAGCAGGAGTTCTTTGAGGGCGGCAGCTTTGTCTAGATCATCTCTCATATCTGTTGGCCTAACAGAGAACAGTGTTGTGGAAATCTCTGGATAAACAATGGCAAGGAAGCACAGAGAGGTTTTGCATGAAAATACCTGTAATAGTAGAAGGTTGTCTTCTACTTAGATAATACTCAAGAGGGTTAAAAGACATTTTGTCTGACATAATGCAAAAGTATGTATTGGACTCCTATTCGAAGGTATTTGGGACTCCAAAATGAGTTAAGCCTTGTCTGCTGCTCTCTTCAATCTGGGTAGAAAGCTCTTCATGAATAAGCAATTCTAATAGAGGGCAGACCATCACCATGCTTTATTAGAGTTTCAAATAAAGCATAGAACTCCAATGAAGTAGATTATTCCCACTTGCTCATCCAACATTTATTGAGGACAACTCCAAGGCAATGCATTTAGTACAAATGCTCTCCTAATTCTGTGTGGCAGTCCATGTCAGAAAGAGCCAAGAAAATCTACTTGATGGGCCTAAGGGAATTGAGAGAACACCCACATTCCTTTGTGGATATACACTGTTGGGAAACCTTTGCTCTGGATCCTCAACAATTAAGCAAATAATGAGAGTTCTATAATCAGGTGTCAGTGTAATCCTGTCTATTGTGGTATTTCATTTGCACTTCAGTTCCCAGTGTCAAATATGAGTGCTGTAGGTGACTCTGTTATAGGGCACTAGCATTTTCTCTTCCTGTTTCCCATCTAGTTAAGAAAATGCTTTTTCTTTTCTTGGCAACACTGTAGTTCACTACAGGAGGAATGAAGATGTCACTCAGGGCATCTATATTTGTACATTACTCGAAATAGCCTGTGCTTTCTTAAGCTGTTCTTAGTTATAACTAAGTTTTATCGCTGGAAACAGCTTTGCCTTTTTTTTTTTTTTTCTGATGCCACAGTTTGCTAACGCTTACTTGGTTTTTAATTTCTTTTCCTCTCTAATAAGAAGATAGACTATTTTTCAAGCCACCTAAGTAAAGCCAATGATGTAAAAGGAAGGAGTGGTTGATAACACCAGGGAAACAAGACTGGTGAATGATACAGTAATTTTTAATGACTGCTTGTTTGTAAGGACAATAGGAAGTATTGTGTTGTCCATTTTAAAGATGAATAAACCAAAACACGGAGCAACAAAAGTATAGGTAAGGATAATGCAGTAGACTAGAGAAAGGAGGCATCGTGGTTTTTTAGTCCAAAGTATCAAGTATCTAATTGAGATATCAAGTATATTATCTAATTATAGATATCACATATTTTCTGATGGGCAAGGATTCTAATGGTAACTAACTAAATTGTCTAAGAATTGTGCTAAGTACTTTTCTCATTGTCTCATCTAATCCCAAAAAAAAAAAAGGATGCTGTAAAGTAGGTACTATTTTCATTCTAGTGGTAAGAAAATGAAGGCTTTAAGGTGATAATTGCCTGAGCCAACTTTGTACATGTACATTGGCATTTGAACCCAATTCTCTCTGACTTCAGAGCTCAGGTTGTTTAAATCACCTTGTGCTATCTTAAAACCATCAAGTCTCAATCTTGACTTTCACCAACTCAAAGAAACTATGGCTCATATAAAGTATCACAAAAGGCTGGTAAAAAGAGGAACTAAATATGTAAATGTCTTGATTTCCAGACTCTGTTGGGAGTTAAAGGGGGGCATTTCTTTGTTGTAGATAAATGCTCTTATCTGCACCATTTAACTGAACAGCAGAGCAGAAGCAGAGTGTATCTATCCTTTTTTACAGAACTGACATAGAATATCTGTATTTAGGGAAGTTATTTCCTACTGTGTCACCTATTTCAAATTAAGAGGTTGGCAGTTTTAAAAAGTGTGGTCTGAAGGCTATTTATTGCAACCTAAGTTAATTTTCTTGTGTAGAATATGACAAGAATTTCCCAATTTCTAGATAGATCATTAATATCCGGATGAGAATATATATCCAGGGAATTTTATGCAGAGAAAAGGGCTTAGGATTTGGAATCAAAAAGGGCAAGGTTGAAGTCCCAGTCTTCCTTTTCTCTCTGGATGAGCTCCATTTAGTGATTTAACCTCACTATTCTCAGTTTCTCACTGTAGGATAGATATAGTTATAGCATTTATAGATCACTTACATAAGGAATAGTTAAAATAAGGCATGTGAAAAACAACTTGCAAATGGGAAAGGGTATATAAATGTTAGTTTCTGTTCTGAATAGATACTATTTTCATCCTAAGTTTAAAAAATCATACTTATTTTAACTGGTTTCTCTACTTAGAGTCATAGATTCATTCATGCATACCTTTAGATGTACATACATACCTTACATACCTCCACCATTTATTAAGACATATGCCCTGCCTCACATGGGGTAGGTTATAAGGAATATATGAAACTTACAAGTCACACTCTGCCTGTTTATCTTCTATTTTGCCATCTAATATATGTCTCAATTTCACCTATTTAAAGCTGAATCTCTAATCCCAGCTCTACATCTGCCTCTGCTCATCATTCTCTTTAGTGAATAACAACTCCATTTTTCCAGGTGCTCAGTATAAAAATGTTGGCTTCAAATTTGCTTTTCCTTTTTCTCCTATATGCATAGTCACTTTGAGGGAATATTATTAGCTCTGTCTTCAAAATATATTGAATATGCATTTTCTTGCCTCTGCATGCTTCCGTGCTCAAAGCTACTAGTGTGGGTCCAGTTATTTCTTCTATAGAGATACATTGAAATTCTGGCCTCAGTGCTTGTGATCGTATTTGGACAGTTTCTTTTCAGAGGTCAATAAGTTAAGATGAGGTCTCACTGGGCAAAGGTGACTCTGAATCTCTTAATAAGAGAAAGGAATGAGAGATTTCTATACAGGGATGTGGAGGGTCACACAAGCACAAAGACAGCCATGTTAAGGCAGGCAGAGATTAGAGTGGTGCTGCCAGAAGACAACAATTCTGTGAGACAACATTGAAAGATGCCAGGAAGGATTTTTTTCTAGAGAATTCAGAGGGAGCATGACCCCACCAATACCTTGATTTTAGGATGGTAGCTTTCAGAACTTTTTTTTTTTTTTAAGATTTTATTTATTTACATACAAGAACTGGGGTACAGGCCAGAAGTGTTGGGGTGAGAGGATTCGCCAGAGACAGAGTGGGGAATAGAACAGGCAGATTCACTGAAATCCACTGTGAAATACACAGTGGGCAGGAAAGGAGAGGTCTACTGCGCCATGTGGGTCAACTCCCTGGCCAGGGATGGAACTCGTTTCACAGTGGATTAAAGTGCAGCATTATGAAGCTGCAGCTACCAGGGAGGGCCCAACCTCCAGAATTTTGTGAGTGTTTCTGTTGCTGCAAGTCACCTTCAGCTCTCTGGTAATTTGGTATGGAAACTCTAGGAACTGTAACAGTCAGCCTTAGGCTGTACTTAAATAAATGCAATAGCATGCTAATTAGTTTCTCTGTTTCTACCTGTACTTCCTGAGTATAGCCTCAGACAGCAGTCCAAGGATTTTTCTAAGTATAAGTAAGATCATGTCCAATTCCAAATATCCTAATGACTTCTGAGTGCAAACCCCACATTTCTTCCCATGGCCTTTGAGGTTCTACAGCAGGTGTAGTTTCCCCCACGCCTCTCTCCTTGTGCTCTGTATGACCCTCTTTCATTCTTTTCCTGCAGCTATTCTACTTTCTGCTTCTGTGTTTCTAACAACCAGGTACCTGCTCAGCCTCAGATATTTGTACTTGCTGTTTCTTTGGATCAGATGAGGCACTCTATTATTTAGCTAGCAGTTCCACTCAAACATGGGCAAAACAGAAGAAATGTTGGTCAGAGAGCTGGCGCTGATACCTGGGGCCCTTTGCTGACAAGGAGTCCAACTTTAGTGTTCTGCTATCTGGTTATACCAAACAGGGCAAACATATTTCAGTATATTGGTGAACTGTTTAACCTTCCAACCTCTTATATAAATGTCAGCTTTAGTTCTGCTATTTTTTCTCCTTTCCTAGAAATCCATAGAATCCCTTTCCTGCTCAGGTCTTTGCTCAAATGCTACTTCAATCACTCTGTTTTACATTGTAACCCCACACTCCTTATCTACTCCCTCTATTTCTATTTCTACATGGAACCTACTGCCATTGACATATATTTTGCTTACTTACCTCATTGTTGTCCATCTTGTGTAAAATAGTATAAACTGCGTGGGCATAAAGTTCCTGTTGTTTTGTTTGTTCTGCTTTACTGTTGTTGTTCTATTTGCCTGCTGTGACCCCAGCACATAGAACAGTACTTGGCACATCATAGACACTCAATGATCATTTGTTAAATGAATAAATAAATGCTTTCAAGTAGCTCACAGGGTGACTATATGTACATCTGTGAAAACAGAGAGGAATGCTGAGCAGCCACATGCTATAGGGATGTGGAATCCCAAGCTAAGGGAGGATGGTGCCCTCCCTCTAGACTCTCATCTCCCCTAACCCAAGATGGCCTGTTAAACATAATAGACCCAGGATGGGCCCTCTCCAGCAGCCCACTTCATTTATATAATTGTGATTAAAATGGCATTTGTGACAGAATCCCAGAATCCTTCTTTGTGGCAAAGTAGTTTTATTTCTATTTTGTCAGGTAAAGTATCATTAACAGTTTGCCTTGTTTTGACAGCATGGGTCTATAATTAGTTTCCACAGGAAAATGCACCAATTAACACAGTGTTTGCTTCTTGAATCTAAATGGAGGGTAGAGGAATCTAACTGAGAAAATGTAAAAAGAGTTTAATTGACATTAGCCAGAAATTCACCTGCCTGTGTATTCAGGAAACTGCATGATAGTATAGTGACCCTTTCTTCAAGGAAATATCTCCCCTCCATGCATTAGCCCTTCAGGATATTTTATTGATGCCCATCCCATCTACAATCTCTCGGATCTCGGGAATCCTTTCTTATTAACATATTCCTAACACTTGGAAATAGATGATAGTCTTTTGTTATTTTTTATATGTTACTTACAATTAAAGCTAAAAATAATTTGGAATATTATTCAGCAGATAAATAATAGATGACAGACAGGTACATAGGTAGAAAGATGGTTAGATTCACATTAGTTAATCTCTAGGCTAAGTTTAGACTGAAGAACAGTGTATGCGATGTCTTTTGTGTTCTATATACTGGGATGAAAACAAGACTACATCCTTATATTTGTTTTTACTTGTGTAATCAGCACTGAAAAAATAAATTGGAAACTAATAATTAATAAAATGATTATATTTCGGGGTGGGGTGTAACAGGTAAAATGGGGATGGTGTAGGAATGAGGTTCACAGTGTATACCTTTTAAAATTATTTTGATAGTGAGAGGAGGTGAATATATTGCCTACTCAACTTTTTGACTGTTATTTTACAAAAAGACTGTGCTATAACACATATGCAAGCCCTCATATGATATCAGTGATACCAAGTGCTCCAAAAATGAGGTTTACTATAAGTGGAGCAACAGGGCAGTTGTGTTTTGGGGAGCCAATCACAGCCCGGTTGCTTTCTGTACAAAAGAACACACTTCCACACAAAACACTGTGTTGAGATGACCAGGGCTCATCTCCCTGTCATACTGAACCACCCTTTCACTCTATTTCTCCATTTCTTCTGGGTCTTCTTCATACAATAATAATCAGCCTTAAGTACAGGTGTTCAGGGTTAAAGTCGTATGTGCTATCAAGCTGTCACTAGCAACAGTGGAATGAGTACCTCAGGGAGGTAGCCCATATGGCACAGCAGACCTCTCCTATCTTGCCCTCTACTCATCTCAACAGTGTATTTCAGTCAATCTGCCTGTTCTGCTCCTCACTCTGTCTCTGGTGAATCCTCTTCTTCACTAACCACCCACCTCACACCTCTGGCCTAGACCCCAGTTCTTGTATACATAAATAAATAAAAATAAATATTTATATAATAATAATTAAGTGTACAGTGTTTCACAGTTTATCTGACTCTTGTAAAGTGTTCCT
>NW_004567122.1:32972421-33002280 GCF_000260355.1 Condylura cristata | reverse complement strand
GACTCTTGTAAAGTGTTCCTTTGGATTGTTAGCTGGAGACTATGCCTTTTTTCCATTAGTCCAAATAGCAAGATGTCACTGCTGATCTGGGTCAGGTGAATCCTCTTCTTCACTAACCACCCACCTCACACCTCTGGCCTAGACCCCCAGTCTTGTATACATAAATAAATAAAAATAAATATTTATATAATAATAATTAAGTGTACAGTGTTTCACAGTTTATCTGACTCTTGTAAAGTGTTCCTTTGGATTGTTAGCTGGAGACTATGCCTTTTTTCCATTAGTCCAAATAGCAAGATGTCACTGCTGATCTGGGTCAGCCTAAGAGAAAGCATGCAACAGAGCATAGGTGGTTATCTGAGTGATTCTGAATTAGAAAGAACTAATTGTAATCTTAGGTTCATTTTGAATTTGCTATGTGATCTTGAAAAAGTTACTTAATTTCCTGAACATTCATAAACTAAGCATAGTGATTCTTACCTGTTAGGATTGTTGTGAGATTTCAGTAAAATAAACAAAGACAAATTATTAGTTATCTCTCATAGAGTACACAAAAACTATCATTGTTACCATATGTATGTATCAGTTCCAGTGCTTCCAAAAGATTCCCCCATCTACTTTAAATCTCTCTTGCCCCGTGGCATAATGCTCACTAGGGCTTTAAGAATACATAACTATGTTAAGTATAAAGTATATACTCTGCTAAGATGTTCTCATTAATCAGCTGATTTCATTAACATATCTTAACTTTGATATCGATTGTTTGTTTTTTTGATGATGACTGAGAGC
Organism: Condylura cristata; assembly: GCF_000260355.1. Classification (NCBI taxonomy): domain Eukaryota; kingdom Metazoa; phylum Chordata; class Mammalia; order Eulipotyphla; family Talpidae; genus Condylura; species Condylura cristata. The sequence goes on along the minus strand of NW_004567122.1, from coordinate 33,001,491 downwards.
AGATACAAAAAGAATGGAAAACAGTGAGGGGATCGGAAAAGAGCAATTTCACAGTACAGGTTTCAGAGCTGTGGGAATGAAGAAAATCTGTGTAGCCTGAGAGATCACGCAGGAGGAGGCACTAGAAGTAGTGATGTCATTAAAGCTAGGATGAGAACTGAAGCAAGTTTGGGGAGGACCTTATTGAGAGTCCCCAGACACACTCACCATCTCCAATCATTACATTCTGAAATGTGTCAGCTCAAACCCATGGTACCTGCATTTTTGCATGTCTGAGTATATATGGCCTTGAGATTGGGTCCTGTCACATGATCTGAGTATGTGTTGAAGTGAGATTGTCTACCACACAGCTCCCTCTGCCCTAGTAAATCACATCCAGGTTTTGGGCCATGAGTGTGACAGAAGAGATTACTCTAATTGATTTGGTAAGGTGAGTTGGAGCAAAATGAGAATAAATACAGCAGTAGGAATGGGAGATGCCAGGAGTGAGGTAAGGAGGGCCAGGTAGAGTAGAATATCAATGCTTTCTCTCCAGGGATCACACAAGTCTAGGGCCATGCTTCTGCTCAACACCAGTACTAAACCCTAACACTGACTCATTTTTGTCATTATATTGAGAATTTCCAAATCATAATCAGTTTGATCTTTAAGTAGTTACATTTTGGGTGTTTAGCATCTATGGCTTTCTTTACAGTTTTCCAGTTTATTTCAAACTAAATAGGCATGCTGGACAAACATGTTTCTCTCCCTGTGCCAGTAGGTGTCACTATTGATCAATTGGAAAGAAACATGGTAGCCTTATGGCAGAGTAGGTCCACTTCTGATTAAGAAAAATAAGGTTGTAATTTCAGACTAAAGAACTGTTGGCTCAGATCTACTGGCTTCAAAAGAATATATACTCATCACTGCTGACTACTTATAAGGCACATAGAGGTCTTCGTGGAAGAGGGTTGAAAAGAAATCCTCATGTTCTACTTTACAATAGCAATGCTGTGAGAGTTACTTATTATTTAATCATTCTTTTTTTATCATTCTTTTTTTATATAAGTAAATGTAGCCAATTTTTGCAAAAATACTATGCAAAACTTTCATGATAGATTTTTTTGGTCCAGGATGGCTTTCCTTGTTTAATCTGTTTTTGAGATTTTAGACTTAACTTCAAAGAAGTCTATGCCAGACAAAGTTCTACGTACTAATAGAAAAACCAACATAAGACAATTTAGTGTGTCTACACATATTCTCTTCCCCACAAATATATAATGAATTATCTTACGTAAACTACTGCCTATGATAGCATATCATTATAAACATGTTTATCATCAGCATAAGCTTCCTCTGCGAAATTTAACAAACCTCCTCTTCTTCTAGAGAATTAATTCTCTTATATAAAATTATCCACCCTTCATTTATTTTCTGTCAACTTTTCTAAACAATTTTTCTTGTTTAGTTTGTGGTACACCCTGACTTCTTGATTTAACAAACACACAAAAGTGTTAGCTGTTATCTAACCAGAAACTACTCATTTCATATGTGGGTTATGATGATAACTAGTATCACTTGATTCACTTTTGTCATTGAAATACATAGAATAATGCTATGCGTAGAAAAGATCTCAATAAAAATTTGAATGTCAGGCTTTTTAGTGATGAGAAATGCAAGAACAAAGATTGCTTCTCTGCTCTCACTAGACTTTCTATAGCCTGGTAGTCTAGTGTACTACAATTAGGATCTCTTGTATACTACAATTAGGACCTCTTGTCTTGTCTTATGTCCTGTGTAACTAGTATATATGAAGTGTATTGGGAGCTCAGAAAGAAAAAGTGGCTGACTGATTAGTCTTAGAATGATTGAAGACAAAATGGGTTTTAATCTAGAAAGATATATGCTGTTAAAAAGGGAGTTAAAGATATTTGGAAGGAAGCAAACATCAGAGCTCAGGTGGGCCAGGGAAGCCAGGTTGCGCTTGTTGCTCAGATGGATGGAACCTTGACTAGGGAAAATAAATATGAAATATGACAAGATAAATAGTGAACACATTTAGGCTGTGAACACACTATTTTTATGAAAAGAAATGGAATTATTAAGTGTGGATGAGGAATATAACATTTATAGAAATGGGTATACAACAGTCCATGTTTTTTTTTTTTTTCAAGTGTAACCTAATAATTTAATATTTGGAATGAAGGTTTGAATAACAAAATGAATTACTCTTGTGCTTCTACTAGAAACTAAAATCTGGCCCTCTCGGGTGGTGCAACAGTTTTAAGCACAGCACTGTAAGTGAGCCTCAGTCACGTCAGTGCGAGTTCGATCCCTGGCCCTAGTGGTGCCCAGTCCTGGAGGTGATACACATGGCACAGCAGACCTCTCCTGACCCACCTGCTGCTCCCCTCAGCAGTTTACTCCATCACTGTGCCTATTCAGCTCCCCACTCTGTCTCTGGTGAATCCTCTCACCTCCCCTGAACCTCTGGCCTATACCCCAGTTCTGTGTGCATAAATTAAAAAAATCTTAAATACAAAAACTAAAATCCTTAACACAACCCTCATGAATTTCCTAAGAAAGTGAGAAACTTTTCTGCTTAATACATGCATCCTAAAGATTTTTGGGTTAAAAATTTCAGATAGAGGGCCCTCCCTGGTGGCGCAGCGGGTTAAAGCACAGCACAAAGAAGCTTAAACTACTTCCGCATGAGTTCGATTCCCGCCTGTCCTGGAGGTGACCACATGGCGTGGCAGACCTCTCCTGACCCGCCAGCTGCTCCCCTCAGCAGTGTACTTCGTCGATCTGCCTGTTCTGTACCCCACTCTGTCTCTGATGAAGCCTCTCACCCTCCGCATCTCTGGCCTGTACCCCAGTTCTGTATGAATAAAAAATAAGTATTTAAAAAAAATTTCAGATAGAGGGATGAGCAAGAGCTCTGTGAAACAGAATAAAAAGACAACTATTGATGGGAAATGAAGAAAGCAGGGTAGAAGTGATAAGTGCAGGAATGGTCTAACGGCGAATAGCAGCTTGACCCTGGGACCACCGCCTGCAGTTTTGGAAGGAGTATCTAATTGATTGTCCTTCAGTTATCTGTATTCCAGCTCAGCCATGGCGATGAGAAGAATTCCTGAGAGTACTCCAGAGACCTTGGTTTTGGCAGCAGTCCTATAGCTTTTCATTTCACCCCAATACTGCCCAATGGGTAAGAGGTAAAGCCCCAATGAACACTATAGTGTTGTAAGGGAAAAGGAAGTTTTGCTGAGTGGCCTTAGAAATGACAAAAAGCCTCTTCAAGGGAAGAAGCCTTGATGCTTTCAACAGAAAATGGCTAGTAAAGAGGATGAAGCAAAACATTCTTTTTCTTTTTTTGTAAGATCATATTAATCAAGAACGAACCATGGAACGATTTTTGACTTTCTCAATTCCAGTATATTCAAATTTCCATTGAGTAAGATATAAAGTATGTGTTTTGAACTTATATATACTTGAAGAGGGGTAAGAAGGAATTTTTAAGATAAGAGAGACATTGAATACATGGAGTTGGAGGAAATTCCTTCTATGGCAAAGGATTACTTACATACAAACTATATCTTGGAAGAACTTTTCTCACCTCTGTCTCAAGATTTTAACACTCAATCTAAGCTGGTATCTGATAACATTACCTAATAAATCATGCTTGCATATTGCCTTACTTTTGCTCACATGATTTTCTCTACCTGTCAAAAATTTCATTTTATCCAAATTTCAATTTCCATATGATTTATTCAGTCATTGATCCTACCAGGTGGAAATGGTTTATCTTTCTAAATTTCCATAAGGTTATAAATGTTCCTTTCATAAAGTGGTCATGTTCTTTTACTTTCTAGTTAATTTCTTAATTCTCACATTTCTCCAAAATAATTGTTAATTTATCAGGTAAACTAATCAAAATCTACATAAACACAGCTTGATGCTATTGTGGGTTCATTTCCAAAACATTGCAGTAAAAACAAGTCACATGAAGTCTTTGTTTCTAGTGCATAAGCAAGTTATGTTTGTGCTGCACTGTACTATCAAGTATGAAATAGCATTGTCTAAAAAAATCAGTAGGATAATATATATACTTGGATTTAAAAAGGCTAACCATCATCTGAACCTTAAGAAAGTCATTATCTGGAGGGTTTTGTTTTGCTGTTTGACTTCAAAGGGATCAAGGTGGTTGAGGCCAAGGGTGGGGATGGCTGTGGTGATTCCTTAAAGTAAACAACATCAGATTGACTTTTCCTTGCACAAAACGTTTCTCTGTAGCATATATTGCTACTGGATAGCATTTTACCCACAATAGAACTTCCTTTAAAATTGAAGTCAGCCCTCTTAAACCCTACTTCTGCTTTATTCAGTTGAGTTTGTCATATTCTAAATAATTTGTTGTCATTTGAGCAGTCTTCATGGCATCTTTACCAGAATTAGATTCCTTCTCAGGAAACCACTTTCTTTGCTCACCCATGAGAAGCAACTCCTTATCCACTCCAGTTTTATCATGATATTAATAGTCACATCTCCAGGCTGAAATTTTTCTGATTCTCTCGCTATTTCAATTACATGTGAAGTCTTCCACTAAAGTCTTGAAATCTTCAATGTTAATCATGAGGGTTGGAATAAACTTCTCCCAAACTATTGTTAATGTCAATATTTTTATCTCCTCCTATGAATCACAGATGTTCTTCATGGCATTTAAATGATTGTTTCTTCTCAGAAGGTTTTCAATTTAATTTTCTCACATCCATCAGTGGAATCACTAGCTATGGCAGCTATAACCATAAAAAAAAAATTCCTCTCTTTCTTAAATAATAGAAATAGACGCATGGATTGCAGAATGCATGCTGTGTTAACAGGCTTGGGAACAACATTAATCTCCTTGTAAGTCTTCATCACAGTGCATAGGTGAACAGGTGAATTGTCAGTGAACAGTAATAGTTTGAAAATAACCTGCAGTTTCTGAGCAGTAGGTCCCAACAATGAGTTTAAAATATTTAGTGAACCATATTGTAAACAGATGTGCTGTCATTCAGGCTTTGTTGTTCCATTTATAGAACACAGGCAGAGTAAATCTAACATAATTCTTAGGGGCTGAGGATTTTTGGAATGCTAAGTGAGCATTGGCTTCAACTTCAAGTCACCAGCTGCATTAAACCCAAACAAAAGAGTCGGTTTATGCTTTGAAGCTTTCAAAATAGGATTCTCTAACCATGAAAGTCCTAGATGGCTTCTTCCAACAGAAGACTGTTTCCTCTACACTGAAAATCTTCATCATGCAGAGCAGCAGGGGTGGTAGCACCAAGGGATGAGAGAGATAACTCAAAGTCCATGTGGAGCAATGAGAAGCCTAGAGGGACTATACAGGGATGGAATTTGCAACCCATATCTAAAGGCAGTCTCCTGTGTATTAGAACCAAGCACAAAGGTGGGGCAAGTACTTAGGGAGTGTAAGTGCATGAAGGAAGCAGATATTAGGGATGTAAGCTAGGGTGGAGTAACTAGAGGCCATTGCCTGGGGGGAGGGGGCTCCATTGTTCCTGCAGGTCACAGCATGTTACCTCTCTTCTAGTATTTGCCTGCTGTTTTTAGCAGATACTGATTTTCTAATATGCTCCTCATACAAGGACTTTTGCTCTGGTAAGAGGCCCCCAGCACCACCCTATATTTAGCTAAAAAGCAGGAACCCTGGGTACCAAACAATCTCCCCCAGAATAAGGAGGGTCAGGTATCCCACATTAGATTTTCTGGATAGCTTCTCTTTTAGCAGTTGCTGATTCAGCATACACTTTCATGCTATAGCAACAGCATCTTTTCTTAAACCCCATGAACCAAACTCTGCCAACTTTAGACATTTCTTCGGCAACTTCCGCACCTCTCTCAGTCTAAAAGAAAGTTAGGGTCTACCCCTGGATTAGGTTTAGGCTTAAGGGTTTGTGGTTGGTTTGATCTTCAATTCAGACCACTAGTTTTGGCCACATCAGCAGTAAGGCTGTTTCACTTACTTGTCATTCACATCTTCACTGAATTAACACTTTCAACTTCCTTCAAGATTTTTTTTCTTGCATTGGCTAACTGGTACAAGAGGCCCAGCTTTTGGTCAAAATATTGGCTTTTAATATTCTTCTTCACTAGGCGTAATCATTTTTATTTTGATTTAAAGTAATATATGTGTGACTCTTCCTTAAGTTGAACACTTAAAGGGGTTATTCGGTGGCTTAATTTCAAAATGGTTGTGTCTAGGGAGTAGGGAAGAGAAGAAAGAAAAAAAGGGGGTAAAAAAGGGATAGCCAGTTCACCAGGCATAACACACAAATTTATCAATTAAGTTGTCATTTTATATGGATGCAGTTCATGGAACCCCAAAACTATTAAAATGCTAACATCAAAGTTCACAGATCACCATAACAGATACAACAGTAGTAAAAAAGTTTGAAATGTGTGAATGTCATCAAACTATGATAGAGTCACAAAGTGAGCACCTGACATTGCTTGGCTCGGGGTAGGAGCAAACCTTCAATTCATAAAAATGCATGAGAAATTTATACATTTCTTTAACTATGAAAGTATACATTTTCATAATAGGTCTGATTTACCTCAGTAAGCAGACAGTCACTATCTCTGCATGAAGCATCTGCCTTTAGGTGAGTGATCACTTGACAGTTATTTTTTTTTATATACATGAAATTGTATTGAGTTGATTTAACTATCTATTATGGTGGCTTCCAGAAGACAGACTGAGTTCTGCAGTTGTTTATAAGTCTTATGAGAACTGCTGACCACTTTTAGATTATACTTTTCCCACTTGTATAAACATACGAGTATATGAAAGACTGCAGTTCCTTGAGGGGTAGCTCAGAACAGCACCTAAACATGGTAGCCAATAGCAACTCAACTCTAAATCAATGAATTAAGAGTCTGAGGTAGGGTACTATAACATTAATCTCTGTCCTAGGTTATGGTTAGCTTTTAGTGGAAGGTTTTTGGAAGCCAATAGACATTGAAGAAATTCTTATATGGGGATAATGGTTCAACCTTCTCCTAAGAGGCTGAATTCTTTGTGGTATGTTATTCTGTTGTGTCTTTCAGAATTGCTGGGCTATTAAAAAAAGAAAAAGATTTATTTACGTATGCATACAGAACTGGGGTACAGGCCAGAGGTGCAGGGGCAGTGAGAGGATTCACCAGAGACAGAATAGGGAGCAAAACAGGATGACTGACAAAGAAAGTATACTGCTGAGGGGAGCAGCGGGCGGGTCAGTAGAGGTCTGCTGCACCATGTGGATCACCTCTGGTGTGGGGATTGCATTCATGCTGAAGTGACTTTAGCTTCTTAGTGCTAAACCTGCTTAGTGCTTTAACCTGCTGAGCCACCAGTAAGGGCTGCTGGGCTCACTTTTAAGCAGAGCTCTTGCAGTGAGTAGTCATAGGTCAGTCCAGCATGTCCATCTTATTCAATAATAGCATCTCCTGTGGTTACTTTATTAGTTACCCAAGTGGTAGATAACATAAGTTATAGGACACTCATGGGTTACTAGCTTAGCTGATTCTGATGCTTTTTCAGATTAGAAAGGGGATTTCATGTTATGAGCTATACAAAACTACTTTACATAGTACTTGGCCTTTCAGAAATCCAATTTCTCACTAAAGTGTATTTCAATGGAGATAGTGAGTGATGAGATACCACCAGCTAAAGGCTCCATACTCATATTCTCTCTCTCTCTCTTTTTGATATGAACAGCAATGTCAAAAAACAAATGAGGGAATAGCATATTTACAAATAGTTGGTTAAAGTTCTGGTGTCAGACCTGGTTTTAATCCTGGCTTTGTCTTTGAAACAGGAATTTCTTTAAGCCTCAATTACTTTGTATTATGAGAATGATAATAATATCTTCTTCATGTTTTCATTAAATTTGGATAAAATAAATCATATAAGATGTTCAGCATCATGCTTGTAAAATGCACAATAGAGTTAACTGTTGCTGTTGTGTTGTTCCCACTGTCTGTGATTTCTCCATATTCATGAAAAATACCCATGTAGTGTATTTAGGTGATCTAATCTTTTTTACTTGATGGTAGGTTTTCTACATGGATACGAACCTCTCCCATCCTCTCTCCATTCCTCCATCTCTTTCTGCCTTCCTCATATAATGAATATCTGGCTAAAGTCAATGTTAGGTGTCAGAGTTACAATGATAAACTTAATAACTGTTCCTCAGAATTTCTCAGAATAGAGAAACAAAGAAATGAGCTACATTAATAACTTGACACAGTGCATTGTGATAATTGCAACAGTGAGTGCACAGTTCATGATACAGCATGAAAGAAGAAAAGAGTAACAGGGAACAGGGTTTTCTGGGGAAGACCATTTTGGCAGACAAGAGGCTTTGGCATGTGAGCATTCCACATGGTACCCAGGGAGGTCATGAGCAGTTTCAAAAACGCAGCACAGTGTAATCAGTGGAAGATTAGAATGTGGGTTGGAACCCTGGCACAGAGAACTGTATCGAAGTTTAGAATTTAGGAAAATGACCTCCAAAGCAATGTGTTAGAATAATCACTCTGGTAGGAGTGTGGAAAGGAGCTATTTAATTCCACATATTCCTAATAACAGATGTCTCCTCATTTGATCAACTGGGATTACGTCACATACCCGTCCCTGAACCAGTCATTTCAAAGGGAATGGAAAAATGATTATTGGCTTACACTAATCAGGTTTCAATATGTCTCTCCTAAAGCACATGGTAGCTAAGTACTTGAGCAAATAAAGAATTTTCTTAGCAAGAAAGAAGGAAGACTAGAAGAGGTTGTTGGATAGACAATGAGAATTAGTTGCCACAGAAATCAAATAGATAGGCATTTGTGATCAAGTACATGGTAGGGCTGAGAATAGAGATGACTTCCTGGTTTCTGGCTTAAGCATCTCGATAAATTGTATCTAATTATTATTTACATAAACATGTTTTAATAGGTTTAGATTCAGGAGGAGGATTGTAGTATAGTATATTCATATGTTCCAAAGGGATAAAGAAAAGCCTTGAAATGTGAGTTTATCTTAACTGCTCTATGGAATTGGTTGTGTTTTGAATAAAAATTGAATATTTTCTAAATTATTGTCCTAAATTGAGCACATTTGGGAGCAATATGTGCATATCCAATGGTTTGATCTCATTTGTCAAAAAGATAAACATAGCTATGAATGCCAGCATTAATACAAATTAAAATATTCAGCTTAGAAATTCTTAGTAGGGCAGAACTAATTTGTGTTTTCATCTATATAAAGTCCCTCAATAATTGTCGCACATATCATTTTCTCTTTATAGTTTCACTAAAACTTATTTTTAAGTTTGAAACAGTGTATTTACCATCAACTGAATTCTGTTTCCAAAGCAGTCAATCTCTATAGTCATCCTCATCAGTCACTGAAAAATGATGTTCAATAATGGCAAATTTGGTCTCTCCCTATAGTAGAAGGCCTGTCTAGTTCTAAAAATATGTTGCTATGTTACAAATGCACCATCTTTGTACTATAGGCAGGAAAATAGCTATTTGAAATTAGCCTATACAAAGCCAATAATGGAAATAATAAATCCAAAAGAGAGTTCTAAAAGCATCAGTCCTGGCTCACATTTTTCCCCCTTTCTTTTCAAATAAAAATAATTTTCTTCCTCCCTTCCTCCCCACCTTTTTTTTTTCCCCCAGAGAAAACATGTTCAGTGTTCTTAAGTAATTTCACATACGGAGAACTTGATGGTAGATTACATTTCAATTCATAAGCCTTCTATCCTCTGAATTTTAAACACATTTTACATAAGAGAAATTTAACCTCAGCACTTTGCACATAAAATTTATCTCCAACAACATGTTAATTTCAATTTGTGGTGCAAGTAGTTCAAGGGACATTCTGAATATTGATTCACACTGAAGGCAGACTCCAATTAGAGTAAACATCACAGAGACATTTGACACTAATTTCCAACAAGGGTGTTAAACTTAAGCGGAAACACTGAGTCCTTTAGAGTTAGATTTGATAGTGCCAGCCTAAAGGACCAGTGATGTGTTCAAAATGATTCTGTCAAAGAACAAAAGGACTTGGATGTCTGGCATGGAGAAGAGTAGTTATAGTTTAGTTTTCAAATTGAACATACTGTATTCTGTTTTGTATTGAACATACTGTATTCTGTTTTGTATTGTATTCTGTTATGTTCTAAGATCATCTTAGAATATATTTAATTTGGGGCAATTATATTTATAAAATAAGGTTGTCTCCTCTCCTTAATAGTCATTTTCTGTTTACCTACTATGCAGATTTTTATCTCAACAGCATCAAATTCCTTATCTACCACAATAATCTCCTGGTTATCTTTCTGGTTATCTTCTGTCTCCCAACCTAGATTCATTTTATACATTATTATAGAACAAAGCTGATCATCTCATATAAATGTTATTCCCTTAATGATGGCTGTAGCTTGGATTAAAGTCCATACCCTCAGTCAGCCACTCAAGGTCCTGGGATGAATGGCTTAAATTTAACTCAGCTCTATATGTCACTGATCTCCTACTTTTGTTTGTTTTTAGATTTACTTATTTAAGCATACAAGAGCTGGGGTACAGGCTAGAGGTGAAGTGTGAGGTGTGGGGAAGAGGGGTGGATGAGAGGATTCACCAGAGTCAGAATGAGGAGCAGAAGAGGCAGATTTGACTGAAGTGCACTGCTGAGGGGAGCGGTGGGCGGGGGCAGAGTGCTCAGGAAAGATCTTTCACACCATGTGGGCCATTTTCACGGTGCTGCACCTTAACCAATTTTGCCTCCAGGGAGGGTTCAGTTCTCCTACTGGTATGATTTGCATCAGTAACCTCTCCTGAAGAAGAATCATGCTACCCGTATGGCTTCTTCTTTGAGAATAACTTATAAGTGGCTTCTTTGCTATGCATACTTTACATGCTCTCTTTACTATACATATTTTTCCTGCCTCTGCATATTTTTCCTTCTTCAGAGAAGACATTCCATCTCTCTCTACCTTGATATTTTCTGTTGAAAGACTTCTGGAATCTCAGATCTTAGATCCCATGTCCTGTTTTGCTTATAACTACAGTTTCCTTCTTCATGATAGCATGTGACATTTATCTTTATGGCACAGATATGGCTTGCCCTTTGGGTAGAAATCTTAACCAGAAAATCTGCAGATAGTCTATTCTCAGTTCTCTAAGAGGATAAGTCACAATAATTTCTCTTTTACGTTAAATCAAGAGTCCTTGCTATAGGATCCCGTCAACTCTCTTACTGCTTTATCATTTCTCTGCTTCACACTCATGCCAAGCCACTCCACTGGCCCCTGTTCTTACAGTTTTGCAGGCACACAGGTATTAACTGCACAGCTGACTCTTCCCCAGGATGTCCACTGGCTGGCTGCCCCCTTGTCTTTAGTTTTTTGTTCTGATGTCACCTTCTCATTGAACTCATCCTGATCACTTGAGACATTAAAATCAGACCAACTCCACATGTTAGTTTAATTACAGAATTTTATTTAAAGGGATAGCCAGCCTGCAGAGAAAAGAGAAATGAAAGGAATGCAGTCTTTACTCAGTGTCTAGTTAAAAACAAAAGAAAACATAGAAGCATATTCTTAAGCTTTTTCTTCAGCACTTTTTAAAAGAATTTTCTTTTCCTGTTCTCTTAGTCTCAGCTACCTTCACAGTCTTTCTATCCTCTCTGTAAACCCAAACTTGTTATTTTCCACTCTTCTTAATTCCAATAAAAGGCGACCTTGTCCTTCTAGGTGATTATGCCAACAACCTTGAAGTCATTCTTTTTCTCTTTCTCTTGCGATCCTTGTTGAATTCCTCAGAAAATCCTGTTTAGAAACCTCAAAATATATTTAGAATCCACTTACTTCTTACAACTCCTCAACTACCTGCTGTTCCAACCTATCATCATTCTTTCCTAAATTAATCCATGGACTTTTAAATGATTTTCCTGTATCCATTCTTGGTCCTTGTCAATCCATTCTTTGCATAGATAAATGCACTTTAAATGTAGGTCAGACAATTTATTTTTCTATTCACATCATTCTAGTACATTTCCCATAAAAATGAAAGAATAAGATTCCATTCCAATAAGATTTGGCTCTCTGGTTGCTTTTTCTCCTACCATCCCCTTTATTCTACTACAGCCATGACAACCCCCTTATAATTCTTAAAATACAATTGAAGTGTTCTTAACTCTCAATGTTTGCACATATTCTTGCCTCAGGCTGAAAAGTCCTTCCTCTTGTTCAACAAACACCTCAGTCTCACTTTCTATGGATCTCCTTCAGTCATGTCACCTCAGGGAACTCTTCTCTGACCATCCTATCTAAAATAGCCATGCCTCATCTACTTCATGTCCCCCTGCCCTCTTATCCTGCTTTCTTTTTCTGCATGGCACTTTTAATACCTGAAACTCTATATATTAATATGCTGTGCTGGATTTCCTTTTTGCTTCTCCAGATTCACTCTTCTGTACCCACTGTGTCCTGAGAGTGTGGACAGCATTACATGAACCCTTGGCTTTTTAGATTCCAGTAGTGCTTGCTATTTACTCGAGATCAGAGCATGGAAGGAAGACAAAGGTGGAACATTAGCTCCTGGTCTCCATTCCTGCCATGTTGCTCTTTGGGAGTGTTTCTGTCTCCAGTGGCACAAGCTCCTACAGAACGGCTTTTTCATAGCAACAGGTGTTTTTCTGGGTTCTTGTGACTTCCCTTTTTCCCCAACCTTGAAGCCTGCACAAGTAGCAGTTCTGGCCTGTTGCTAGCCCCAGGGTTTGTCATCATACCATGCTGGTTTCCCTTAATCCTGTGACACGTTTATATTCGGTCATTTCATTAAGTTAAATTTTCTCCAATCAATTATCCTGCTTGACTGAGTCATCTGTTTCCTGCAGAGACCTCAATTTGTTTACTGGCTTATTGGCTGCCTCCTCCTCTATGCACACATGCACACACATATACATACACACACAATTTATTGGCTGCCTCCTCCTCTGTATACACACACACACACCAAGCACCGATACACAGACATAAATAATTACTAAAGAATAGGGATTTTGTGATTAGAACAATACCTGTTACTCATTTAGCAATTGATATATTTGTAAGTGGATGGGTAGTGAATGATTAAATATTTCCTTTCTTATTCCTACATGAAATTAGTGAGATATGAATTACTGTCTCCATTTTGAAGATTAGGAAATTGAAGTTCAAAGAGAAGTAACTTGTGTAGATCATTCAGCTGATATGAGATAATGACATTTGGAATGCCTATGCTGTGTTTATGTTGCTACTTTACATTATTTATCCACTAAATGACATAATATTTTTCATATTGCTATTACATGAAAGGTGGCTAATTTTGTTCTCCTTGTTCCATGATATGGTATTATATTACATGGCTAGTAAACTCCTCACCTGCTACCGCAGTTATGAAATAGCCACAGAAAAAAGTCTTAGCTTTTAGCAAACAGTAGAAGGTTTAATGGTCCATGAGCCAATGAAAAGAAGTTAATGTAAAAGAAGATGATGTAAAATCAGGACATATATTAAATTCAAACCACATATAAATGCCCTTGGCTGATAAGACTGTTTCTTGAGCAGACTGCTAGAATTGCTTCATCAAAGCTGCATTAAGTCTTGGATCAGCTGAAGAACTGGAGTATGGGCTAGAGGAATGGCTGATTTAGAGCTAGCTAAAAAAATAACTGTCAATTCAGAGGAGTTTGCTTATGTAGGTAAAGAGGGACCCATCCAGCCACTAGAAGCTAGGGTTCTTGTCCTTGTTTTTGTGCCAGACTAGGTGATTCCGGTGACCAAGGTCTTTGTTCCTCTGAATATCAAATTTCGACCTTCCTATTCCTCTGAGACCTATCAAGATACTTTCCATTTCTCTTTTATTCTCCCTTATCAAAGGTATTTTCCAAAGGTATCAAGGGTAGGAAGAAAACCATGGTTAAAAGTTAATGCTTATTGAGGAAAGTAGATGGAAGAAATCATTAAAAACAACTACCATGAATACAATTTCCAAATTGAAAAAAAGCAAAAAAGGTCCTAGTTCTAAAGGGGATGTTGTATTTAGGTTGAAACTGCTCTTCCAGAACTTGAGGTTCCAAAATGATTTTTTTTTTAAATTATTCTTTGTCTTCTCTCAATTGTCCCAAGGGAAGTAAAGGGGTTATCCAGCATTTTCTCCATCATAAAGTAAAAGGCAGCCTCAAGGGGGACTGCTGCCAGCCAGCCTGTCCACAAGAGGTGACTGAATGTTTACCGTGTGCCAGTGTTGTGTGGGACACAGAGGGTACAGTGGTGAGCCAGATGCACAGGGACCCTACCAGTGGGACTCACAATCTCCCAGAGAAAACAGATATGAAATAAATAGATGAGTTACTTGTGAGTAAGTAAAGAACCATTAAAGTGAAGTAAAGTGCGTTATTCATGCTTATTAGAGAGCAAGCTCATTTGGTTAAAAAAAAAAAAAATCAGGAAATATCCCTGAGAAGGAACAACCTGGAAGGATGAGTAAAGGTGGACCATACATATTGTATTCATAATTATAAACCCGGAGCCAGCACACAACCTGGAAGATACTCAGAATTTTGTTTGTCATTGCTCTGTAATAACCCACATAAATTTAGTAGCCTAAAATTACAGCAATTTATTGTTTTTCATAATTCTGTGAGTTGGTCTCACTCCACTGAGGTCATTTCTGCTCCAAACAGCATTGACTTGGGTTTTAGTCATGTAGGGACTCAGATGAGTAGTAACATTCAAGATGACACCCTCATACTTCTGGAACCTTGACTGGGATAGCTGGAAGGGTTGGCTCAATGGGGATGGCCAGGACCTCTAGGCTGATTTCTCTTTCCTTGCAGCTCCAGAGGCCTATCCATGTTATTTCTCCAGCATGGTAACTGCATATCTTATATAAATGCTGAATTCTTTCAAAAGTGCAAAAGTGGAAGCTTCTATGCCTTTGTAAGGCTTAAGTGGGATAGTGGAGTAGATAATTATTTTAATGTGATCTTGCTGGTTAAAGTGAGTCCCAGGCCCAGGCCAGATTGATCCAGGGACAATCTGCTTCTCTGGAGGTGTGATTCATTAGAGAATCATCTTTAGACATTAATGAGCTTTCCCAATAATAATAATTTTTATTAATGGGAGGAGAAAGAAGTAGACCAATCAGTGTGGAGGGAAAGGCATAAACAGCATATCTGATGATTGGAAGGCAGGTCAAGCAAGTTTTGTAGAAGGGCCTGAGAGAAGCTCAGTTCAGTTGAAATACAGAGAGACAGGAGAGTTATGAAGGAAGAGCCCGGAGCTGACTCCCTTAGTTTTTTTTTTAGTTATGTCAATCCATTGCCTTCCTACCACTGCTAGTTTGAGCAGATTTTCTATCTTTCAATGAAGAGATCTAATGGTAGGGAGATGGCGAATCATGCTACACAGGGGAGGGAGGTCCTGGAGGCGACCTCACCACTGAATCAAAGCCATTTGGAAACAACCTGTTCTGTACAATTGTGGAGCATTATGATTATCCATGATGTGCAAGCCACATGCTCACCCGGAGTAGGACAGAATCTGCCCCTGACATCAAAAAGAGAAAGGTCTGTGGGTGGATGTTCCTGATGGCTTCAGAAAGCCCTTTCCACATGCATAATTAACATTTATAGGCAACCATTGCTCAGCATTCCTGCAGTAACTGCTCAAAACTTTAATGTCTCTTCTCGGAGTCCCACAGTGTAAATTTTCTGGTGTTGGTTTCCACTAGCTACAGTTTTAGCTGTCTGGATCTAAGGCCCACACAACCTTGTGGGTTTCTATATTATAAATTTATGCAGCAGATTTAGTAAGAAAGAGTCATGCAAAATGCTTTCAGCACAGTACTTAGTCAGAATTCAATAAAACCCAAGTGTTATTTTTTTATTTTTGTTGTTATTTGATCTTATTTCTGGAATACAAAGTACTTTGATTAGTGGGTTTTTTAATTTTTTTTTTATTTTTTGAAAAAGGTCCTACCTTGGCCCAGAAAGATAGGGAAAGATTCATTAAATGGAAAGAGTGCTTCTCTAGATTCCCCTCCCTTGGCCAGAGATAATTATCATTGTAGATATGATGTCTGTTGTAAACACGATGTTCTAGAGGGCCTTAGAACAAGGATGCATACTTGGTCATCCTTCTCACCTGCAGTGAGAAAGGGATGTCTTCTCTAGGTCTCTGATGGGGGTTGAAGCCAGGTGACCTGAGTTCCTCTTGTCTCATAGAGTATGTTCCTTGTAAGTACCATGTCCTCTCCTGCCACATGACTTTTGCTATGCCATACTTTCTACACAGAGTAATCTTGTCTACCATATTCAGTCCATTTCTGCATGGTGGCATATGCTGCCATCCGCTCCTATGGGATTCTGAATTATAATTTGTGTCTGTCAGCATGAATCTGATAAGTAATGGACTTCTTCAGTTTACTGTAAGCTTCATAAGGAGAGCATACAAGGGATTTTTGTTTGTTTCCTTTCCCTTAAGCAGCCAATATATATCTTGACATAGTACGTGCTCAGCAAATCCTGGTTAAGTAGATGTATATAGAGAACAATGCATGCTATCTATTAGGATTAGCAACTGAACCCATCAGTTTATTCAATCAAGCAAGGCCATCTCAGAGAATTATTATTTACCAGAAGAAAGGGAAGCAACGGATTCCAGGACACCACATGAAAATGGGCCATTGTTCCTTGTCTCACCCTCTAATCAATTGATTGTCTTTTAGAGATTGGTTTTATCAAGTGTTTTCTTCCTTGGAAATGGATTCTTCTCCTAGAGTATCAGTACTTCCTCATAGGAGAAATATATAAATGGCTAAGACCGTTTTCTTCTGTCCAAAGGTACAAAACTAAGTCCACTCTACACATCATATAAACACAATGCTCCCTTTTCTAAAGCCTTTCTCTGAAAAGCCTTTGAAAGAGGCATTATATAAGGTCTAACAGACCTGGTTTAATCATACAAGTTATCTAAAAAACTACTCATTTGAGTGTGTATGTTTTGCAGTTTATTTTAAGGAAGAAGCAATAATATGTAGTGGTTTAAAGAGTGATCTTTAGTACCAAGTGAAAATGGTACTCTCTGTGCAGCCTTTGGAAAGTGAGCTTACTCTCAGTCTCCTTGCTCATAAAATAGAAATATTTGTGCTACGAATTCACTAGGAAGATTTAGTGAGCCACACCAGATAAGAAGCACTCAGTGCCAGACATATAATGAGGGCCCAATTAGTGAAAGTTATATCCTTACTCTTCTGGCTGGTTCTCTTTTTCATACCATTGTCAAAAAGTAGTGATGGGATTGTGAAGAGAAAAGAGTGAATTAATTTTCTCCTTAGCTGAAATAAATGTTCTCTCTCTAAAGGACTAATGTGCCCTTAAATAGATAAGCTTGTGCTCTTACTAGTAAATTAATCAATATTCTGCACCCTTTAATACATATGTAACCATACCAGTCTTTTTATGGTGTTTCTAGTAGAAAATGTCTGTACTGTTTTATGTCCAGTGAATCAAACCATGCCCTTTAAAAAAAAAAATCAAAACTCTGGAGACTCCTCTGTTTGTAGGACATAGCATGTTATTACAGAAGATTCTCACATTGGAACCAGAAACACCCAGTGTCATCTTCTAAGTCTACATTTGGTACCAGTTGGTTCCAAGGCACATTTCTCAGCTTCTCTGCACATCATCAGTGTCCTAGATAGGATTGTTAAAGTGAAGTAAAATGGCATCAACAGTGTCTCGCATATATCCACTGACTGTCGTAGGAGTGTTAGCAGGAGCGTTCTAATTTCCCTCTAAGAGTGAAGTTTCCCATAACTATACTGAGACAGAGTTATCTTCATGGAGTACTAGGTCAGAATTGTGTTCTTTTGCTGATGATTTATAGTTAAGTGTCACTATAAAATTCTGTTACTTTGTTGGGCTGCTGTTACTCCATATTAAAAAACTGAATTATTCTTTGAATAAAGATCTCATTGAATCTAACTTTATTCTCATTTCTCACTTTACAATGTACTAGGAAAGAGTAAAGGTGCAGCTTATTATAAAGTTCTACAGGAATCACAGTAGACCTTTCTTGCCCAATGTCCAAATGTCAAGCTCTATAAAAACATCTCTGTAAAAACAATCCATACTGGTGCTTACCATCCATCCACCCACCCATCCACCCACCCACCCACCCACCTACCCACCTTCCTACCTACCTACCTACTCACCACGAATTCACCTCCTGGTTTCCGCTTATAACAACATGCCATACACCATGCTAGAAATGGGAACAAGAGGGAAGACAATCAAGGAACTGATGATTTTGGGAAAGCATTAAATGTACAGTAGAACACTTGGAGAAGAGTACATGTGAGGTTAAGGAAACTGTGGGACCCAGGGAATGAAGGTGGAGGAGCTTACTTCTTGAACTCAGATACAAAATATAAAAAGGAGAGGACAGGAATGTAGAAGATGCTAGAGCAAGACAAACCACAATAAAAATATGCAAAGCAGGAGTTTTCAAAACTTAAATGAAAGGTAAAGAGGGTACAATTACCTTTTCTGAAGAATATTCCTGCAACCTAGTAATTACTACTTTCTAAAATATTCCAGGAGGAACCAGATCCATTGAGCAAGGGTATATGTGGATTTTGTTTTCATCTCTCTAGTTTGCTCAGCCAGAGAAAACCAAGCCAAAATATTTAGAAAAGTCAACTCAAAAATGTTGAGGATTGGATTATTCTATTGACTAAAATATAGAGTCAGTTATGTACCTGGGACTCAATAGGCTTGGCCTTAAAAATGCATAAAACAATATTCCAGGAAGCTTCCCTCAATTTTATAGTTTTGTTCACGTTGTCATAAGCCTAGAAATATTGTGTGATCAACAGTCACTTTGCCACTTGTCCCCCCCCCACTCCTGTGGGTAGCAATACAAACAATGTAAAACCCCAGACCATTGCAGCTTTTCCAGAAAACATAAAAGATAAACCCAACTTATTTCTCCATTTCTACAACTTAGTTTCAGGATCCAGGGAACAAAATGTCCTGATGACAATTTCTGAGAGAGCTCTGTGTGGGCTACACATTAAAATGCTTCATTAAGTCATCAAAAAGTAAGTTGACCTTTTAGCAGGAAAGAATGTCTTGTACCAGAGGCAGAGACCTTGCAATCCCGAAGTCAAAATTATTCAAAGAACACATTTCTGATATTCAATAATACAAGTTAATAGGAATATCATTCTAAAGTCACCATGATGATGTCATATATCCCTCTTGCAAGAGATGTGTAATTCTAGTCTTATATTTTCACCATATTTCACAACTGTGATAGGAACACCAAACCAGGCAACATTACTCTTCTCATGGAGCTTACATTGGGGAGAGAGAAACAATAAAGGGTGGTTGCAATAAATAAGTCAATGATGTTTTGCTGTAAAGCAGTAACAGAGTATTAAGAATGCCATGGGAGTGGGGTGAGGGCTCAAGTTTTCAGTAGGTTAATTATGTAGGTTTTACTTGGAAGGTGGTGTTGGAACATGAGAAAAGAAAGAGGTGCAGAAATCTATGGGGACAGCATTTTAGGGAATGGGAATAGTCCTAAGGCAGGAACAGTGTGGCTGAGATAGAGAGCAAGGTAGGAGTAGCAGATGAGCTAGGAAGATAATGGCAGGGTAGGAGCAAGTCATTTGGTACTTGTAGACAAAAGGAGAAACTAAAGGTAGGTGTTTAGTAAAAAGTTAAGAGATTTGGTGTATTTTAGTTTATGATTCTGGTTTCTGACTTAATAATAGAATATGTAGGGCAAATTAATATCAAGCCAATGAAAAAGTTGTTACAGCTAGCCAGTCATTCAGCAGCTGACTCAAGCTAGAATGGTGTATGGGTGATTAAGAACATTTGGGCTCAAGATTGTTTGGAAATCCTATCAATGCGGTTTGATGATGGGTTATATGTGAGACATGAAAGTAAGGGGAAGAAAAAAAAGACATCAAAGATGACACTACTTTTATGTCCTGAACTACTGGAACTATGATAACTTTGAGATGGGGAAGTCTGTGAGTAAAGAAAATATTAGAGAGAGGAAAAGGATATTTTATAGGGTTAATTTTGGATAGGTCAAGCTTGAGATGTCAATTAGACTTCCAATTAGAGACGTAGAAGGGGCAACTGGATATGTGATTCTGGAGTTCAGGAGAGAAGTTTGGCAAAGAATTTAAATCTGGGTGTCTTTGGCAGAAAGATGGTACTTATAGCCATGAAATTTAAAGAAATTCCAAGGAAAAGTAAGATAGAAAGAAAAAGAACAAATGATTTTTATCAGAATGTCATGTATATGAGCTTTGTATTGTTGCTATAACAAATCATCAAGAATATAATGGCTTAAAACAAAACAAATTTTTTAATCTCAATTATAGAAATCAGAAATATTAAATGAATCTCAATGGGCTAAAATCAAGTTGTTAGCAAAATCAATAAATTCTTCTGGCTCTGAGGAGAACCAATTTTCTTGTATTTTCCAACTTCTTGGCTACCTCCTTGGCTTGTGCCCCCTTCTTCCCCTTCTATCTTCAAAGACAGCAATGGCCAGTTAAGTCTCAATCACCACAAATTTTAGATTCTTCTTTTGCTTTCTTTTATATTTATGGACTTCATGATTAAAACAATTTATCTTCATAATCTAGGATAATATCCCCACCTCAAAATCTTTAACTTAGTCACATCAGCAAAAGTTCACTTGCTATGTAAGGTAATATATTCACAAATTCCAGGGATTAGGATATGGGCATCTTTGGGGGTTTATTTTGTTTAGAACATTATAAAAGCCTATGACTAATGCAATATCCTGTTTAAATATCATAATACATAATGTACTGATTCAGAAATCTCAGGGAATGGTGTCTAAAAATCTGTTTTATACATAAGCATTGGTAATTCTTGTGTAGTTCATTCTTGTGTGCTTGTGGATGGAATAGGCTGCAATTAAAAGGAAATTGTGAGCATCAGGTCTCACTCTTCTCCAAAACATAGTCTCTGTGGACCAGGATGAGTCTAAGATAATCTATTTCAAGGCCACAGTCTGTGTTCATCCATGTTACATGACAGTAGGGGCAGTTCTCAGCAAAAGCCAGGCTACAGTTCAGAACCTTAGTGGTTCTGATCAGGTTGGAAAAAGGCAGCATGCTTTCTGAATCCTTCTCTGGTGAACCCAGAGGCAGACATTGAAAGCTATTGTTTTAAGGTTAACTCACATAGAACCAGTTGAGACTGGCTTGAAGAGAAGTGATATTTCACTGTAGACACATGCTTTGGGGTCAACGGCATTATAAGAGTGAGTATTTCCACAAACATTAAGGAAATTCTTAGGTCATATGACATGATTTTAAAATTAAAATAAACTAAAATGAAATGGCTTATACCCAGAATTGGTATGAATGATGATTCACTTTAAGGTAGGAAAACGTAAATCTACGTTTTGATTTTCACTCAAATTGACTTAAAGGACTTTTTGTTTGTTTGATGACCTCCCACTGTGAATTTTTCTTTATAGGAACACAGACCTTAAACTTTTGTTTCCTAAATTTTTATTGTACATGGACTAGAAGAAGGCATTTCCACATAAAAATATTAATTCAGAAACAGAGAATAAAAACAAAGTCTCCCTTCATCTGCTCCATCCCTGAAAGTAACCACTGTCAGTGATTTGGAGACCTTCTTCCTTGATTTACATTTACCTACATATGTAAACTTATGCATAAACTTACCTTTTAAGTGGCTAAGATCCTACTTGTCTTTTTTGGCTATAATGTCTTAGAGTTACCTATTCTTTTACTTTTGCATCATAGTTCCCTGTTTTGGGTAAGATCACAATATACTGAGCCTGTTTGTATCAATGAACATTTAGGCACTTCCTCATACTTACTGATTGTGAGACATTAGGCAAATCTCGTAGCCTCTCTGGATCTTAGTATCCTCACTTAAAATGGGAATAATAATTTTACTTACTTCGTAAGTTTGAGTATGGCTTAAGTAGATAGAAACTATAAATCACTTAGAGCATGTCTAGCATACAGGGAACCTTCAATTCAAGTTGACTATTTTTAATTTTTAATGTTATAGACAATGTTTAAACAAATAACTTCTGTGCATGTGTGTACATACAAAATTATTTTTGCAGGACTCTAGAAGAGAAAGAGCTGATCGTTGTAAATGATCAGAAATTGCCTTTCAGAAATCTTTCCCCACTTGGTACTCCTGTCAGGATTTTATGAGGGCACCCAATTTCCATTATTTTTATCAAGAGAAACTGTTATGTGGCTGTACTAAAAACTTTGGAACTTTTCTGTGTTTTGATAATTCTATGTATTTGAATTCCTCCTTTCCAAAATAGAGTTCAAATAACTACATTTTCCAGCTTCTTTTGCAGCTAGAAAACTGCCAGTTAGAGTAGTCATTGAAACCATTGTCAGAAAAGTTACCTGAGGAGTGGCTCCACACAGCTTTCTTTTGGTGGTGCTGCAGGTGGCAGTGTGACTTAAGTCCAAAAGAATAGCTCTTTTCTCAGAACAGTTCCAAAACTTTGCTAGTTGTTATCCTGGAACACTTAATTTAGAGCCTATGCAGTGATCCTAATTTCCTGAGCATCTAATAATTCATAATAAATTTTTCTCCTTAAACTAGTTATAGTAGATTTTGTTATCTGCAAACAAGAACTGAAACACATAAAATTTAACAAATAGCATTCTTCAAATTTTTGAGATCATGTGGGCAAAGTATATTTCAAAATTATTCATATGCCTAATGACTTTTTACATCCTTTATAGGAAGTCAGGTCTGAATGTGATATTAAGAGAACTACAATTTTGTCTAGGAACAAAGAGGCAAACTTACGATACCTTCACCCCTTTTTTTTCTGCCACTTCTTTAATTAACATGGTTGTTATTAGTCTGAATAACAAGTTTAAAGTTCAGCTGCTTATTTTAATTTGCATTGTTATTAAATAATTTACTTGCAAAAATTCCTTCTGTCTATGATATAAACATTTTTTTTTCTACCTCTAGTTTTCTTTCTTTCCTTTTTTTTTTTAAAGGTTTATTTATTTGTGCATACTGGGGTACAGGCCAGAGGCTCAGGGGCGGTCAGAGGCTTCACCAGAGACAGAGTGGGGAGCAGAACAGGCAGATCGACGAAGTACACTGCTGAGGGGAGCAGCGGGCAGGCCAGGAGAGGTCTGCCACGCCATGTGGTCACCTCCGGGGCAGGTGGGAATTGAACTCATGAGGCAGCGGCTTTAGATTCTCAGTGCCATGCTTTAACCCGCTGCGCCACCAGGGAGGGCCTCTTTCCTTTTTTTAACAAGAAGGTCTAACTCTAGGTTTGTTGTACCAAACACAATGTTATGAGGACACATTGGCACTACATTGTATCATTCATTGCTAAAGGATATGTTTGGGGTCTCTTCCTGGTGGCACAACAGGTTAAAGCACTACATTATGAAGCTTTCCAAAGCCACTGCAGCATGAGTTTGATCCCCAGCCAGGGAGATGACCCACATGGCGTGGCAGACCTCTCTTGGCCCGCCTGCTGCTCCCCTCAGCAGTGTATTTCAGTACAACTGCTTATTATGTTCCCCACTCTGTCTCTGGTGAGTCCTCTCACCCACCACACCTCTGGCCTGTACCCCAGTTCTGTTAAGCATAGATGGATAAATGTTTTATAAATAAATAAATAAATATATATCTATATTATATATATATGTGTGTGTTTGTACACATAAATATATACACATATATGTATATACACATATATGTATATACACAATATTTTTATACACACACAGATATATATATATATACACACATATGCGGGTAGTTTTCCTTCTTTGTTACCATTTTAAATTTCCCTACCAATATATTTCCCAAGCATGCCAAAAGTAAAGTATTTTAGTATGAGAATCAGGGAACACTGGTTATACTGTTCAGTGGGGCAGAAAGCTGTCATTTTCAATGATAAAGCCTGTAACTTGTCAGAAAAAGTGAAGTAATTCTAGATACAAGGGCATGAGGTTTTTCTCTAGCTCTTTATGCAAAAAAATTTCAGGAAGCGAAATCAAATCAATATTTACTAACCTAGTGTAATTTTTAGATGGAGTCTGGCACAATGGTAAGATGCAAGGCTCACCTTCTCCATAAATTCACAACTAAATTGCAGCAGAACACAGTTAATGACACTGAAAGATAAGACAAGTGAGGCATGCAACAAGTGCAGTGGTTCCAATGACAGTAGGAAGTCTTTAACTGAACAGTGTTTGAAGAGACATGGGGCAGCATAATCTAAGAGAAGGAGTGGTCACTGCAAATAAAGTCCCCATGTAGTCACTGACTCAGGATTATGTACCCACATCAGATACTTTGGAGACTTGTCATGGGGGGAGACTGGACAAGGGGGAGAACAGAGTTGGCATCCAGGACAGACAGTGCACTATAAGAGAACTATAAGAGCAAACAACCCTCAGTGTGATAATTACTGACTGGAGACTGAAGCTCCCAATTTAGACAGCAGGAGCGCAATCAAGCAGGGGAAAACCAGGTTGGATCACCATCACCTGTGTCTCTTCATAAGGAGACTACTGTCTGTAGCCTAAGGCTGTGATATTCTGAACACCTGCTGTCCCTCTACCCAGTGTCAAAATGAAAACAACAGCTGAATAACCGAACACTTTCACTAAGCAGTGTTTTAGCACCTGTTTTTGTTTTTTGCTTTAACAATAGGAGTAAACATCCCAGAGTAAGGCTTTGCGCTGGCAAAACAAAGAGAACAACACCCGAATTGCAGCCTAGTCTCATGATTGTCATACCCAGTGCTGCATCCAGGGCTCAGCCACAATCTAGAGTTGAGCCTGGCTTGACGCTATAGAAGACACTTAAGCCCAGGTGAGGGGTCACTAGTTCTCACCACACATATCTGGAGCCCACAGCACAGTAGGAAGCTTGGATCCTTGGTGCTCACTAGAAGGGTCCCTTCTATGCCTCGCTGCTCCTATTCCTTCTACCAATTACCTCCCTGCTCCTACCAGTTTTCTGGCCACTGAAGAGGTGTGAAGGCAGACAGATGTCTGGAAGCTTTTCACTACTACAACCTGTAAAAATTAAAAATGGACAGACAGGAGAATAAACCAAAAATTCTTCAGCAAACATTCCCTGGGATATCTCAACCCGGCAGAGCTGCAGAACAGACCTGAAGAGGACCTCAAGGTAACAGTAATGGCATTATCTACTGAACTAATATAACTGTATCTTTTAAAAGAAAAAAATAAAAATAAAGCTAGTGTCTTAGCTAGGGCTGCTGTAATACTATACACTGGATGGCTTAAAATAACATATATATATATATATATATATATACCTTGGTTCCTGGTGAGCGGTCTTGCCGACAGCTGCTGTCTCACTCTGTCCTTGTGCCTTGTGTCCTGGGGACAAGGGGGAAAGAGAAAATATTCTGTCTTCCTATAACGTAATAAATACCAAGGTGTTATATTCTCACCTCTCCTTCAGCATAGTGCCATGTGTTAAGAAAATACAGAAGATATGGGACAGGTGATACCCAGGATCAGAACGGGAGTTAGTAAAGTGAGCTCCTTCTATTTGGCTGCAGGGCTCCTCCAAAGAATTTTTTCTGGTAGTTTCTACCTAGAAAGTCAATTCAACTTACTGTCTTGTTTACTCCACATTGACATTTCAACACCCACACATTCCTTCTTTTTCATGCTTTGACCATTCCTAGATTGAATATAAACTTTCACTTGAACCTGTTTTGCCATTTCAAAAGTGACTTGTGAATTTCTCTCTTGATGAGACTACTATTCTCACTGTGCTCTTTCAAAAGCAAAGGCTGGCTTTTTTTTTTTTTTTTTTTTTAAGAAAAAAAGCTTCTCTGTTGTTTC
Source organism: Condylura cristata (assembly GCF_000260355.1). Lineage (NCBI taxonomy): Eukaryota > Metazoa > Chordata > Mammalia > Eulipotyphla > Talpidae > Condylura > Condylura cristata. The sequence goes on along the minus strand of NW_004567122.1, from coordinate 32,975,484 downwards.
CTTGCTTTCTTTGTCTTGGAAATGCCAGACCATGCTCAAGTCCTATAACATGGATTTTAATTTTTACAAAATTCAAGAGTATAACTTCAATATTACAAATTGTATGTGCTTTTTACTTACTCCATGGATGAACTTAATGCATTATTCATTAACTAGTTCATTAGCATAACATTTATTAAGTGTTGCTCTGTGCAAGACAGTATGCTAAGGTGTGGTGATAAAGAGTTGAATGAAGCTTCACATTGCATCAGTGTCAGTTTTAGAGGAGAGGGCGATGGTGCAGTCAATAGCAAACCACAGATGTATGGTTTACAGTTTCTCTTCCTCTTTTTATAAGGACACAAATACTATCATTGGACCTCCCTCAACATGACTTTAAGCTAAGTATTCCCCCAAATCCCCATCTCCAAATAAATACCATCACCTTGGGAGTCAAGGTTTCAACATATGAATTTGTTGTCCTATATAAAGAATAAAAGCCATTAGACATAAATGTTCTGTCTACAGAAGCTTAATTGCAGACTGAAACTACTGAAGAAGCTTTTTAATTTATCCCCAACTGACCAAGATAATTTAAATTCCTTAACTTTACTCTGCATTTGTTTTAACACTGTATTAAGTTAGAGCACATTGATAAATACAATTAATAACAGATTTCTGATTCTTTATTAAACTTTCTAAATGAAATAAATGATCTATCTTCATGTATCAATAGACCATCTAGCTCTATGTGAAAACCAACACAGAATCAACCTTGTCATCCATATTTATTCATTATCCTTAATTAATTTTCTTATAAATAATAAAAATATAGGACCTTTAGCCATCTTTACCAATACTTGAAAAGTTTTATCTCCTTAACTGTGTGATAGAATAGGACAAAAGAGCACAGCAAAGTATGTATCTAAGAAAACTTGGTTGCTGGTCTGCTCTATTGTACCATTCTCATTTTACAATTAGGGAGGGGGCTGGGGGATCAGCAGAATATGGATTTTAAAGGACTTTATGAAATTACAGTTCACATTCCAGAGATTTGAGTTTGTTGCTTAGTCAATTAAGTTCAGATTTCCAAAGCTATTCTTGAAATTCATTCTCTTAAATTATTTCCCTTCCCATTTTAGCACCCAGTATTATCCTCAACATTTGCATATACCAGGATTGTTGAGTTCAAATAAAAAATAACAAATAATTTAAAGAATACAATTTTATTTGAGTGAAATATATGTAGAAAAATTAAAAGTCATTATATCACCAAAACATTACATAATTCAACTTTTTTACAAAAAACCAAGGTGGAAAATTACTTGGCAGTTATCGTAATTTAATGAATATGAGCCAGGCAGTATTCCAAGCTACCTCCTGCTCACTTTTTACCTTAAATATCACTTTTCCTAGTGTCTTGAGCTGATTTAGTTCTCCCTTCTAGACACACCCAGGACCTTCCACTTCTTCATATAATTATTTATAATGGTGTGCTTTGTGATTTACTGTAAATGCCATGAGGAACATGACCTCTGTTATTTTCTTAGTAGATAAGTGGCTTCTGATAAATATTTGTTAAATAAAAGATTGGAAAAGACATGGCATGACATCTTGGAAAACCAGTATTACTTAGAGATTTTGGGTATTTTTAAGTTAAAATAAGTATAGCTCTGTTATGAAATGAAATGCAAAATTCATGTAGATTTTCAAGGTAGAATTGTAGACTTCTCCAGTGAATGCTTATTTTTTTTCTATCATTAATGCTATTTGAGAGAAAATCAGTGGTGCTTTGAAATAGTTTGTGTGTAAAGCTCCAAGGATCAGGTAATTGAAGTTTCATTATGAAAGGAGAAGCGACTTCTTCCCTTCCATGGAGTAAAGACGAGTCAGAGTAATGAAGTACAAAGTGTGCCTGCCTTAGGCAAGTTATTTTAATGCTTCAGATTTTCCAATTGTAAAATGAAAGCATTAAATCGGATGTTCTCCAATGGTTCCTGAATCTCTAAAATTCCATTGTACATAAACTTCTGGGGTTTTGGTTTACCATATATATTTTTTTTAAGTTATGTTTAATGATGTAGCTTTGATGTACAACCCAATATATGTTTAGGGTATAGGGTCACACTTCCACAACTGTATGTTGTCATACCCACTCCACCTTCAAAGCCTCAATAATCTGTTACTACAGTTCATTAAGCCCCCTGCCACCTTGACTTTTATCTCCCCCACCAGTGATTATACCCACAAGAAGAAAAAAGGGAATACACTTTTTTTTTTTTGCTTTCTTAAGCTGCTAAATGTCATATTTGCTTTTTGAATGACACCTATAAGAAATATGTAGTTATTTCTTTCCCTTTTTTATGTCTAAATGAAAAGTAGAATCTTAGTCAAGGATGGGAGTATGTTTTTTTTGCATCAGCCTCGCAGATATTATTAGATGGATGTTACATACTTTGTCATCACAACCACATGTAATGGGAAATACTGATTTGAAATACTCCATTTAAAGAGGTAAACTATTTTATAATATCCCTTTTTCTATCTCATCATTTCACCTTTTCTTTTTGGGGGGTTTGATCTTTTCTTTCCATCAAAAAGTTTCCAAAGGCCCTCCCTGGTGACGCAGCAGGTGAAAGCACAGCATTAAAAAGCTAAAGCCACTTCAGCATCAGTTTGATCCCCACCCCGGAGATGACCCACATGATGTAGCAGACCTCTGCTGCTCCCCCCTCAGCAGTGTACTTCGTAGATCTGCCAGTTCTGCACCCTTTCCTGTCTCTGGTGAAGCCTCTCATCACCCTTGTACCTCTGGCCTGTACCCCAGTTCTGTATACATAAATAAATAAATCTTAAAAAAAAAAAAAGGTCTTCAAGACTATATGAAATAAGTATAGCATGAATAAAATCCCTCAAAGGTGATCAAATGAAACAGTTTCTTTGCCTCTGTTCCAAGCAAAATAGTCTGTATACAAATAAAGGAGATTAAGTCATACTGGTATGGTATCAGCACTTAAAAAAAAAAAAAAAGTGGTTGATATTGTGAAAAAAAAAAAAAGGAAAATTAGTGGTTATATTTTCCAA
>NW_004567122.1:32969692-32972321 GCF_000260355.1 Condylura cristata | reverse complement strand
CTTAAAAAAAAAAAAAAAGTGGTTGATATTGTGAAAAAAAAAAAAGGAAAATTAGTGGTTATATTTTCCAAGTCTATGTGTGCTTATTGTCCAGCAATTGGTTGATTCAGTAATGCTCTATCAAGAAAACATTACTTTTTTTCTATTGTCTCATGAACAGGTACATTTATGCATCTGCTATAGATGTGACCTTAACATCAGTGCTATTTATATTGTGTTCTTTGTTAATAATAAAAATTACTGTCAGTAGCATCAATGATGTAGACCATGGCAAACTATAGACTGGAAAAATAAGAAATTAAAATCAGGACTAAATTCAAATATCAGAAAAATTCAAGTGTTTGTAAGTCTATTGGAAATAGGTACTCTAGTACATTTGTGGGAGTGTAGAATGCTATAGTCACTTGGAAAGTAATATGGCAATTATCTAGTAAAGTTGAAAATGCAAATGCCTACAATCCAGCAATTTCACTCCTTGGTATAAACTGTAGAAAAATATGTGTACTTGTACACAAGAAGTCATGTTTGTAAAAAATAAATAAACAAAAAAGTAAGGACTGGGGAGCACAAAATGACTTTGATAAAGAAGTAATTAAATTCCATTTGAAATGTAATACTGTACAGTGGTCAATATAAATAAATTTATATGGATAGATTTAAGTTGGATAACACACTTAGTAAAACAATGCAAATGACAATGCATAAAAATAAGTTTTACAAATATTTAAAAAATTAAAACTCATGAAATGTAATAGAATATTTTGTTTCTAGCTATCTGGTAAAACATACAAGCATGGATTAGAAAAAGATACCAACCAAGTTCCAAAGAAGCTGTGTTTGGGGGAAAAAAGAGGAGTAGCATGAATATAAATACTTCACTTTTTTTGTAGTTTTTTTTTTCTTTATTTAAAACAATTTTGGGAGTCCATATGGCTAAATATTAGTATTTATTAATTCTGTGGTGAGAATTAACAGTGATGTTTTCATACTATGTAGTTTTTAATATTAATTGCTTTTCCAAAGGGAAAAACAGAATGAGTCACTTTGGTCACTCAGTACAAACTAGAAAACTGTAGTACCTGAATTTAAGGAACCAAGACTATATTTAAATTATTTAATACACTGTATTTTATTCTTTTAAGGTGTTTATATTGGATAAGTAAACTGGGATCTTTGGAAGAATGTCCATGGAATTTCACTTTAACTAGGTCTCATGTGCTTGGTAAATGTAGGCAAACTAAAGTTTTAAACATTTGTTTATACAAGGTATACAAACCAGAAAGCATTTGCTTTGATTTGTCCATGTCCATGCCGTGTCAATGTGGATATTTGCTTTGATTTGTCCATATCCATGCCGTGTCAATGTGGATATTAGTTTATAGGAGAATTTATCCCCACTGAGAGACACAGGGCTAATGTTGTTATGAAAATGTCATGTCAGTCCCACTTTAGTGCAATTTATATATTCACACAACGTGCAAAAATGAGATCACTTTAATCCAGAGAATCTTAATTAAGTATGCAATATGGAAATCACTCTTCCTACTATAGAATTTTAACTTCCTCTCTCAAATTTCCTATATTTGCACATCATCTTATCTGAGTCCCTAGAGATATACAGTTCAGATACTTGGGAGAGGACCTGGGAATGGAGGGGGAAAGATCTTTGACCTAAAAGTTGATTCAGATTCTGACTCCATCATTTACTCATTGTATGACTTTAAGCAGACAACTGAAATCCAGTTCCAGTATATTTTCAGCAATAAGAAAGTGATTCTTCACAAACTGGGTGAGAATTAAATGACTTCTGTGCTTAAAGTTCAGCACTGCCTCAGTTGTGAGTGTTGCTATTATATTTATTGCTATTGTTGCTATCTCACCATAATCTAAAGAAACTAAATCCCTGCTACCATTTAGCAGATGCAAAGCCATTTCTACCAAAGACAGAAATTAACAAGCTAGTGGTGTGTATGTGTGTGTGTTTAATTTGTTTAGTTTGTTTGACTTTGTAATTTTAGTTTTTTTTTTTTGGTTACTCTTAATTTTTTGTTTTCTGGAGAAGGGGAAGATGTTGGGTTTTGAGAAAAAACAAAAACAAAAACCAGATACCCTTTGCCATTTGAATTCTCTTTCACTTCTCTCTCCCTCTTCATAGTTATATTCTGATTCTCAGTTTTTCCATCTACTGAATTAATCTCATGCTTCAATATATAGTACCATTTTTTTTCATTCAAACTCAAGTTTGAAAAAGCTTCGAATAAATCAGCTCCTCTTTAGATTTTTAGTGATTATGGATTATGCCAATTATATTTCCAAGAATATGGAAATTATTTAGTATCTTAAAAGTTTAAAAATAATTTTAATAATAAAAGTTCTCAGATGTCTTCATGAATTAATGAATCCTGAATTACAGAATTGAGACAGGAGAGCAGGCATACCTTGTTTTGCAGCGCTTCACTTTGTTATGCTCTGCAGATACTATATGTTGTTTACAAATTGAGGGTTGTGGCAACTTTGATTGATTAACTTTATTGGTATCATTTTTTTTTAAAGATTTATTTATTTATTCATACAGAACTGGGGTACAGGCCAGAGGCTCAGGGGCGGTGAGAGGCTTCACCAGAGACAG
>NW_004567122.1:32967688-32968842 GCF_000260355.1 Condylura cristata | reverse complement strand
GCTGCATAGGGTAGTGAGAAGGATTGTTTATGTACAGATGTAAACAATTACAGGACTATGTCCTCTTCCCAATGAGGTTTTTTTATGTTTTAGATTGATTTTAAGCTAGAAGTAGAAAACTACTCCAAACATAAGTTGCTGAGGTTATTTTTGTTCTCATCAGTTGATCTAGCAAGAATCGTTCTCATGATACCATGTCAGACAGAAAGTGTGATGTCGGTTTAGAGCCTGGCAAGGTAGATTTAGATGTGGTGAAGAACAGAGGGATCTAGGTAATCTTGAAATTTTGAGTCTTGGTAGAAAAACAGGTCCTAACAGATACAAGAAAGTCAGTAGAAGAGAATAGTTGTTCAAGAGAACAGAGAAAGAATTCAGATTTAGACCTACTGAGTTTGAAAGACTTCAAAATAGAGTGTGCCTTGTACTGCTTGGTATTTACAGGCTTTGAAAAATTTAAGGGGAAGACATTGAAATCATTGCCTTTGATGGGATGTTAAGAAGTTACATTGCCTTGTTTCAACTTTATTTACTATCTGACAGATATTTTGAAGGGTGCCAGAAATTGAGAAAGGGAAGATCTGGTTCAGCATTGAGTTGCTGGCATTCTGAACAAATATGAGATGGTGAAAAGAAAATCTGTATGGGAGAGGGAAAGTGATTTGCGAATGGGAATCTGTATTTGTTGGTGGGACGATAAGCTTATGCATAATGTGTATAGAATTTTAAAATAGGTTGAAAGAATAGATATTTACTTCTAGAATGGGAAAGGGAAATTATGAAAGTTCTGAGAGGTTCCTAAGGAGCTGCTACCATCTTCCTTTTGATAGGTTAAAAAGGAGCTCCACTAAAACTAGAAGCAGGTTCTATGTAAAACAAAACAAAACAAAACAAAACAAAACAAACAAACAAAAACAACTAGCAAGCCACTGAAATGAATGGTCAGAGCATAATTTGATATCTGATAAAGGCATTTCCACCAGTTCAAAATTTGCTTGAAATTTCAGTAGGATTAAAGCAGGGGTGGGAAGAGCATAAGGGACTATGGTGATGGTGCACAGGTGAATTGGTGGTGGGAAATTCATGGGGATTACGCCCAAGATGATCAAGCCTTCAGTGTATAAAAATGAAGACCGATGTAAACAATAAAAAAAAAA
>NW_004567122.1:32908656-32967078 GCF_000260355.1 Condylura cristata | reverse complement strand
GTGACTAAAGCAGCAATAAACACGGGGGTGCAGGTATCTTTTTGAATCAGTGTTTTTGTGTCTTTTGGGTAGATACCTAGGAATGGGATTGCTGGCTCATAGGGAAGCTCCATGTTTAGCAGTTTGAGGAAGCTCCATACAGTTTTCCATAGTGGTTGTACAAGCTTGCATTCCCACCAGCGGTGCAAGAGAGTGCCTTTTTCTCTACATCCTCACCAACATTTGTTGTTGCTAGTTGTTTGAAGATGTGCCAATCTCACTGGGGTGAGGTGGTATCTCATTGTAGTTTTAATTTGCATCTGCCTTATTCCAAGTGATGCTGAACATTTTCATATGTTTGTTGGCCATCTGCATTTCCTCTTTGTAGAAGTGTCTTTTAGCTCTTCTGCCCATTTTTTTGATGGGGTTGTTTATTTTTGTTGAGTTTCATCAGTTCTCTGTATATTTTTGTGGTCAATCCTTTATTGCTAGTTTTGTGTGAGAATTTTTTTTCCCAATCAGAGGGATGTCTGTTTGTTTTTTGTAATGTCTCTTTTGCTGTACAGAAGCTCTTTAACTCGATGTGGTTCCATCTATTTATCCTTGACTTCACTATCATTGCATTGGGTGCTCTATCTTAAAAGATGTCCCTGAAGTGTATGTCATGTAGTATTTGGCCCATCTTTGCTTCCAGGTATTTTATGGTTTACATTCTTATGTCTAGGTCTTTAATCCACTTTGAGTTGATTTTTGTGTATGGTGAGAGGTAGTGATCTAGTGTCATTTTTTTTTTTGCTTGTAGCTTCCCAGTTTTCCCAGCACCATTTGCTGATCAAACTTTCTTTGTTCCATTTTATCTTCTTTGCTCCTTTGTCATAGTTTAGCTGTCCATAAACCTGTGGGTTTATATCTGGATTTTCTATCTGAATCCACTGGTCTGTTTGTCTGTTCTTGTTCCAGTACCATGCAGCTTTGATTATTATGGCTTTGTAGTATAGCTAAAAGTTTGGTATTGTAATGTCTCCATTCTCTTTCTTCCTAGTCATGAGAATTTTGGCTATTCGAGGTCTTTTGTTGTTCCATATGAATCTCATCAATATTTTTTCTATTTCTTTGAAGAATGTCATTGAGACTTTTACTGGGATAGCATTAAATCTGTATATTGTTTTTGGTAGGGTGGCCATTTTGATGATGTTAATTCTCCCAATTCATGAGCAGCGGATCTTTCCATTTCATGGTGTCTTCTTGTATTTCTTTTAACAGTGTTTTGTAATTTTCTTTGTAAAGGTCTTTTCCCTCTTTTGTTAGGTTGACTCCCAGGTATTTGATTCTTTTTGTTTTAATTGAAAAGGGGATTTTTTTTTTTAAATTTCTGTTTCTTCTGATTGGTGGTTTGTGTATAGGAAGGCCTCTGATTTTTGTGTGTTGATTTTATATCCTGCTACTTTGCTGAACTGGTTGATGGTTTTGATTAGCTTCTCTGTGTAGTTTTTAGGGTTTTCCATGTAGATTAACATATCATCTGCAAATAAGGACAGTTTTACTTCTTTCCCTATTTGGATTCCTTGTATGTCTTTTTCCTGTCTTACTGCTCTGGCTAGAACTTCCAATGTTATGTTGAAGATCAGTGGTGATAGTGGGCACACTTGTCCCTGATCTCAAAGGAAAGGTTTCCAGCTTTTCTCTGTTGAGTATAATATTGACTGTGGGTTTGTCATATACGGCTTTTGTTATGTTGAGTTATGTTCCTTCTATTCCGAGGATTTTGAGGGCCTTAAACATAAATGTGTGTTGAACTTTGTCGAATGCCTTCTCAATCCTATTCTATTCATTCACTTTAATTTTTTTTAAAGATTTATTTATTTATTCATACAGAACTGGGGTACAGGCCAGAGATGTGGAGGGTGAGAGGATTCATCAGAGGCAGAGTGAGGAGCAGAACAGGCAGATCAACGAAGTACACTGCTGAGGGGAGCAGCGGGTGGGTCAGGAGAGGTCTGCCACACCATGTGGTCACCTCCGGGGCAGGCAGGTATCGAACTCATACAGAAGTGGCTTAAGCTTCTTAGTGCAGTGCTTTAACCCGCTGTGCCACCAGGGAGGGCCTCACTTTACTTTTAAGTGCTGAAGTTTCACAGAACAAATCAAATCTCTGTTCCAGCTGATATTTTACTGTTGAAGACAAATCCTCTGTTTCTCTCTTCTCTAGACCTCACTTTCTTAACTACTCCCTATTTACTTTCTTGAGGATAGAATTGAGCCTGTTTTGTTCATTGCTGTCCTCATCTCCTAAGGCAGTACCTTGGCATCTTCAAAAACACTTTAATGGGGCACATGGTTTACTTTATATTCCTTTTTATCTTCATGGTTGCTCTCTTCTAGACACTCTCCATTTGTCAGTTTCTCTTTTATTAAATACTTGTAACCCAAAATGGTATTTATTGATCTTCCTAAATAAAAACAAAAGACTACTCCTAAAGTGTGTCATCTCTAAGCTTCAACAACAAATGGTCTTCTGTATCTTTATTTTCAACATGAGAACAAGAAATAGACTCATATACAAACTTCTGGGACTAAGGTTCTAATTGGGCTTTTTGGATCTCAGCTTTTTTGATGACTAGTTGGCTAAATCATGAGACCTTTCAAATAGGAGCAGCCAACATAATATCAGGGTTGTTATTTTTCCCCAATGTTGGTTAGAACTAAACCCAAAGAAACAGTCCCCTGGGACCTCCCTGGTGGTGCAACAGATTAAAGCACAGCACTTCAAGCTAACCACAGCTGCTTCAGTGCAAGTTAGATCCTCAGTCCCAGAGGTGACCCATATGGCATAGCAGACCTCTCCTGTCTCATCTGCTGCTCCCCTCAGTAGTGTACTTCATTGATCTGCCTGTTCTGCTCCCCACTCTGTTTCTGGTGAATCCTCTCACCCCACATACTTCTGGCCAGGACCCCAACTCATAAATAAAATAAAATAAATAAATAAATAAATAAAAATTAAAAAAATTGGCGGCAACTTCCTTGTGGTCCCCAGGTCTCTGTTCTTTCCCCACTCTCATATTATTCTCTATGCTGAAGCTAACATCATCTTGCAGAAGCAAAATCCCACCCTGTGCTTTCTTCCTGCAGTTATACCTGATCTCTTGCATCCTCATCCCCCTAATGCTGCATCCATTTCTGATGTCTTTTTTTTTTTTTTAAGATTTCTTTATTTATGCATACAGAACTGGGGTGCAGGCCAGAGGTACAGGGAGTGAGAAGATTCATCAGAGACAGAGTAGGGAGCAGAACAGGCATATTGACAAAGTACACTGCTGAGAGGAGCAGCGGGCAGGACAGGAGAGGTCTGCTACACCATGTGGGTCACTTCCAGGGCTTGGGATTGAAGTGGCTGCGGCTCGCTTGCAGTGCTGCTTCCTAACCCACTGCACCACTGGGAGGGTCATTTCTAATGTCTTTTAATGCCATACTGAATTCATGTTCTTTAACACTGAATTTTAAAGGTGTATCTCCTGCCAGAAATAATTTTCATCCAACTGTAATGTATTCATTCACTTAAACATTGCTGGCCTAGAAAGTCTCTAGTGACCCCAAACCCTAGACCAGGTCTTTTTTCAGGGCACGTGAACCCCTTCCCCATTACCATGAAATGACAGTCACTCTGTATCATAATGGATTGTTTCTTGCCCTTAAGATAGGCTAGTACAGAAGGGAGGACTGAATATATTTGCACATGGTATGTAATATAGCATGGAGTTTATAAGAAGGACTCATTTTTGAAAATTGAAGGAATGAATTTTTTTTAATTCTTTGTTTTAATGTTTTAAATTCATGTTGAATTAATGTTTCACTAGGATAACTGCATCAGGAATTGCCACTATCCACCCACTCACCCATATTCCACCACCATAGACCATTGTGCTTCCTTTGCTCTTCATTCTCACCCCTTCTCCACCCCCTCCCACCTTTGGGTGTCTCACTTTTATAATCAGCGTTCAAGGGTTCATTTTTAAGCTTGTGTTTATCTGACACATAATTTGGTTTCTGTGTATTTTGCATATTAGTGACTATCCAGTTTTTTTTTTTTATAACAGTTTATTTTTACATTATTTTGTTTCTTTTCCCATCTCAGTTGTAATCCCCATAGGCTTCCCATTACCAGGTCACCCATGTACCATCACCATAGTCCAGTGCCTTTTCCTCCCCACACTGTTTTTGATCCTATTCCCCATTCCACCCTCATAAAATGTCCATGGTATATAGTTGTTCATTATAATATCCAGTTTTTTTTTGTTTTGTTTTGTTTTTTTTTTTGAAGAATAGAATGTTGAAATATTCTGATTGTCACTTTTATATGAGTGAGATAGATGTAGGGAAAATAGATTTTGTTTTTTCTCTAAAATATTATAAAAAGAAATTTCCCATTGTTAGTATCTTTTTCATGAGGATGAATTATGCTTCAAATTTTGGTTGTTAAACTGGTTGTAAGAATCCTTTCTGTCACACATATATTTTGAATAGAGTGCAAGTGATTTCTGCATGCATTTGGGCTTTCCTTATATGGAATAAGAGCTATGCGTTATTTGCACTCTTTCTTCTGCAGTTACAGACTTTCTGTGGTAGACAGCTGGATGTTTGGACTTTTCCCCCCTGTACATGAAAATCCCAGGAGTTCTAAGTTTGTGATTAGCAAGAGAAACTATGCCTTAAAATATGCATCTCTCCCAAGTGGAATTAACATATTAAATATTTCATTTATTGTATCATAAAATCCATTTTTTTCCAACAAGAGACAGTTCCTATTTAAGTCATTCTAAGTCTACATTTATATTTCCCCTGAACAGAAAGCTTTTTAAAAATAATTTACTTTGATTACTTTTCTTTGTTGGTGTGCCCAGTACCACAAGGTGAAATCAGAAATATTTTTTTAGGTCTCATTTCAGCTTACATTGCAGCAAAATTTCATTGTGCTCTTAGGAATGAGTTGAAAAGCCTCATCTTTTGGAGATCTTATTTTGTATTGAATAATGAAACCTTTGTAAGATCAAAGAACTTCAAAAAAAAAGTTTTGGTAATTTCTTATTTCTGTTACCTCTGGCAGTTTATGGGTCAAAAATAGAAAATTTACACATACGCACATTTATTGTTCTTTTGCTTGAAATGTCAAAAAAGCAGGATGTCTTTAAAAAATGGTCAAATACATTTCAGCACATCTCTCCTATGGACTATCAGTAGCTATTAAACAAATCAAGAAAACTCATGCTCTCAAACCATGCTTTGTTGTTGAATATAAAAGTAACACTTCAGAATAATGTGTAAAATATAGTTCCTTTTGAGAGCTGCATGGCGAGTTGGAGAGAAATCTGTATCTCTAGAAAGAGAGAGATTTATAAGTAGTTTTGAGAATATGAGGACAAAAATCTTAAGCTGTTGGCTTTGGTTATCCAGAAATTTAGGATTAAAAAAATGGCATTCTTTACATATCATTGTACCATTTCACTATTCTAGAAGCAATGTGATAGTTTCTTGAAACGATCTCATCTCCTTCTAACAGGAAGTGAGTGATCAAAGAGAAGAGTAAAACAAAAGGGAACCATGACAAGTTTTCAATGGATTCATTCTATGCTCTGCTGAGGGGTAAGGAACACCAATGGAAGATGCTCTCCTTAGGTATCTTGGGGACAGATATCTGAGGCTTAGGCAATGAAAGAGTAGGAAGCAGGAGAAGGGAATATGTACATAAGAATGTTAACGTACAAAGAATTCTTCAGTGTTCGATTCTTCAGGCTTCTGAGAATGCCAGTCACTTGTTTAACATGTGCTGAGCATTATTAGGTTAAGGCACGATGAGGTGGTGAGGAAAGACTGTGAGCACAAATCTTTGTCCAATGCTGTGGAAGTTATTGAAGAAACAGGGCTCTGAATGGGGTGAGGGTACAGGCACTTTTCCAAATTGTCATGGGAGCAAGGAAGCATTCAAGAACAATTTCATTATACACCAAAAGAAAAAAGAAGAAAAATAAATCACTATACTGAGTAAATAGCCAAGGGATTTCCTGATTTTTACTAGGATTTTTCATCAGAAGGATTTATTGCCAATGCTCTTTCTGAACAGATAACATACCATAAATTAGATTGTGGGGATGCCAGTAGAAGACAAATTTGACCTAGTCATTGTCCAGTATGTTTGGGAAAAATCCTTGTAAAAGCTTTATCTAGAAGCCATAACAATACCTTGTAAAAACATACAATAAGGTCATTTGATGTCCTAGTAGCACTCTATATTTTAACGTGGGTAGTGAGCACACAGGAGTTTCATTTATTATTATTTTTATACTGTCTTACATATTTCAAATAATGTTTGTAATATACATGTGAAAAATACAGCCAAAAAGTAAATTATTTTTAAAAAGTAATTTATATTTCCACAAAACAGCAATTTAACTTGTAAACAAATATTTTTGATATTCTTTTTTCCCCTTGTCAATTAATCTGTGCTATTTCTATATGTAATATTTTATTAAGAAAAATATTGTTTTTGATGAAATATAATAGAAATGAAAGATTAAGAACAAATACTTAACATTCAATTGAGTTGACACATCATGAATCCTCTAATATTTACATAGTGAAAATATCATGTTTGGATAAGAAAATGTTGACTATTGTAACAACTTCATGAAGGTTTGAATATTCAGCATTATCACAAGGCCTAATTGCTTCTCTTTCCTTCCAGAGTAGGAAAGAGATGTCAAAGAAAGTTTCTTAGAAGAAGTGATGAACTTTGTCTTGAGATAATGTTGAATGCTGGCCCCTCAAAATACCACCAAACCACCTATTGACAAGGTTGAGTTTATCGTTTTCTGTGTTTAGTGAAAACACCCTTCAATTTAATAGTATCTCAGAGGAAAAAGGACTAAGTGGAGATGGTTATTGAAAGTTTGAAGTCTAGTCTAAGGTGATCTCTCACTGTAGGGGATTTAGTTCGGATTGGGTAAATATGATAAAAACAATTTAGGATTAGTGAGAACATCAAGGCAAGCATCCTTTTGTTTTAGTTTATTGTATTTCTGTTGAGGTAGGGTTGATGTACCACATTGCATATAATTTAGGAACTTAGGTTTATAAATCTTCAGGTGACTTTGAAGGGAGTTTCAAATAGTCTTAGATAAATTGATAATTGTTAATTGGCGCTTTCTATTCAAGAATCAGTATCTTTTAAGTCTTAGAATGAAGAGTAAAGTCTATTGGCGACATTTTACTTCTTGGTTAAGAGGCTTCTGTAATAGTAAAATAATGTTAATGAAGCCAGTTAAAATAGTAAAGTCATGGTAATAATTGCAGATAAGCCACATGGAGGGTTCTCAGTCTCAGAAGCATAGCAGTGAGCCAGACTGCATTGTGACCACATGTCTATCTGTTGGTCATCAGGTAGCCAGCACATTAGTGGACTGATTCACTGGTGCCTACAGAAGGTTAAAACCACTTTGTTATTGGGAGTTACTAGATGTCTTGTAATCATACCTTTTTCCTGGGACTCATTGTGTCCTCTTTTCAATAATTTGGGCATTTTATTAAATTTTCCTATTGGTACTTTCATTCTTAGACTCTAGATAGGTGGAGATGGTAGTAGATAAGAACAAGGGACTCCACAGTAAGATGATGTGGAATGACTGTCATCTTACGTCAGCTACTTAACTTCTCCACACTTCAGTGTTCTTATTTTAATAATAGTAATAAAAATAAAACCTATCTTGTTGAGACAGCAAAAAGCAAGTGAACTCATGATAATTGCTCATATACTTAGGTGGTGATGGCTCTTATCATTACTACTCTGGATGGTTTCCTTCAAATGTACATCACTTTAACTGTTTTAGGTTTGAGTTAGAGAGTTTGACTTATGTATCAACTAATACAGTATAAGTTCTTATGTGTTGAATTAAAATAGAAAAGTAGTAAAGGATATAATTGAGAACTACTGGTTCTTAATTTTATTAAAATAAACTTAAGGAGTAGTGCACACATATGTGTATAAAATTTACTATGCATGCAAAAACTGGGGTGTAGGCCAGGGATTCTGGGGGGTTAGAGAATTCACCAGACAGAGTAGGGCGCAGAAACTGCTGAAGGGATCTATTGACAAAAACTGCTGAGGGGAACAGTGGGTAAGACAGGAGAGATCTGCCCTGCCACATGGGTTAGCAGCCTGGCTGGGGATCAAACTCTCTTTGAAGTGGCTGGTGATAACCACTTTTCTTCTTTTTTGTACAAGGTATGCTTTCTCCTCTCAGGTGTGGACCCTATAAAATTCCCACAACCAATTTACCTGTGCACCATCACCATAGTTCCTGTACCCTTCCCTCCTGTGTTTTGGTAACTTTTCTTTCCCCATCCCTACAGAATGTCTCTGAGTTACAATTGCCTATTAACTTTTTTTTTAATTTATTATAATTATCTCCATATATATATTTAATTTTGGACTTATTTCACTGTTTCACTGAGCATTACCCTTTCCAGCTCCATCCATGTTGGTGTGAATGACATAAGTTTATATTTTTTGATTCCTGAGTAGTATTCTACTGAATTAAGAATTTTTTTACTCCCTGGTTTACCCACTGTGCCACCATGGGGGCGCTTCAGGAGTTAAGAATACTACTCTGAAATGTTAAGAGTTATAATATTATAAAATAATTCTGAGAAATATTTTAGACCTTGTAGCTTACACACAGACATTTAATTGCTGTGGATTGAACATGTGATTATATTAGCTAATCTGGTGTGAGTCTATAGAATTTGGTCAGTTCACTAAATTCCTCCCTCACTTTGTACCCACCCCTCTTCCAGACTCAGCAGGCAACGACATTTGTATGTTGACTTTTGGAATCACTATTTTGATAGCTCTAGAAGTGGCCAGGAGAGCAGCATGAGACTTCATACCTACTGGTTCAGCCATGCTGCAAAGCACTGTGGCCTGGTTTGCCTTCTAAATGGCAGACCAAGGGTGGGAGTGGTAAATACAAATGAGGGTTAAAGTTGGAAAGTGATTATACTTTTGGGGGGGCTTGGACTTCCTGTGATAGGTATGTTCTAAGGGCTATTTCTACCCATGTAGTGTATACATTTGAGCCCCATGTTTTCATGGCTGGGTATAGAAGCTGGGTCTGTGTTGGAGATTGCCAAGAACCATTTCACCATTTAGAACAAAAACCCATTAAAATATAAGGGAAGTGTCCAAGTCATGATTCTCTCTGTGTGTGACAAACTTTATTCTCATAGATACATTCATAATAAAAATTGAAAGGAATATGCAGACATGTTTTTTTTTATAAATCACCAAAATAATGTTAAATTTTCCAAGAAACTAAATCATACTATTAAAGAACATTGACAGTTATTTAGTTAAATCTTCCAAATCAAGCAGGAATGACCTCTGTAATGTCTACTCACTTAGTATGTCTACCCTTGAGCATTAATTTCTATTTTTAATCAACTCAATACTACAATCTTTGCCTTTGTGACCCCATGTTAGAAATTTCTTCTTTATGTTAAAACAGAATTTTTTGGCTAAACAACTTTAATCCCTCCACCCACCTCCAGTTTTTTGAGCTGTACAAAATATATATAATGCCTCTTTATCTTGATTTCCCCCTTGAAAATCCATTCCACAGATAGATACTGAATATTATATGTTAGGGTATACAGAATTAGAGGATTAACCAGAATAGCCCCTCACCTCACGGGATTTAAAGGTTACTACCATATTTCTACAAGTCTCTTTCTTTCTTTCTTTATTTTCAGACATATCCTCATCACTTCCTTTTCATGTCTTCCTTATAACATAATTCTACTCCAAGTCAAACATCTAAAGCAAAAAACATATGGCTGTATACACTTCTCCAGATGTGCTTTAACTATGATGACATTATGAATAACCTTATCTATGCATCTCTGTTGCACTGAAAGCAGGCTTCATTATAGCTGAGAGCTCAATAAATATTTATGAAAGACTGGACTCCCCACTTTTTCTCATGTGGTCTCAGTGGCTTAGTTCTTGTATTTACTTCTGGTGTGTGGACAATCAGATATTATGCATGATTAAAACAAATGCTTAGAGAATAAATAATGAACCACATAAGGCTGAGAAGTCAGTTTCTTGAAAAAAGAAAAATTTTAAGTGTACCTTAAAAAATTCCTGTGGAAATATTTTCGCTCAAGTGATTCTTCTGTTACAGTGAAGTAAGACTCTTGATCTAAATAGCTATTGTGAAATAAAATGGAGATATTCCTCCTTTGGTGTACAATACAGGGCACATTGTGTCTATTGTCTGAACATTGTACTGAACATGCTAATTGGGTCAAAAATGTGCCTGCATTCTCACTTTGGATTAGATTTTAGGAAATGCTATGTTAATATACTCTCTTAGCTTTTGAAATCCACTTAAGAATACACACACACACACACAAGCTCTTGAACTTAGATTCTTTCCATGCAGGATTTTCCAGACTTACTTATGTCTCCAAGAGTAACTACAAAGTGGACAACGATAAAGGCAATTGCAAATGACTCATTTGACTGTAACCAGCAGTTAAAGGATCTTCACTATTATAAAATGATTCTCTGGCTATTGGTCTGTCCAAAGGCTTTTCTCTATTTCCTATCTGGTGCATCAACCATCTATGCTTATTTCAGTACTGCTTATACTGCCTAAACATTAGTGTATCATAGCTTTTCCAACCAATAATTCATATACTTGTGACATTTACCCACAAGCTTATGAACTTTTATTTCTTTTCTATGGTAAAACTTACTTAGCTTCAGTAGTATATTTTAACCTCTTCAGAAGATGAGAACCACTTTATTTTCTGAACATGTTAGTATTGATGACATCTTACAGTGCATTGACTAGTGTTTGTTTGTTTTTTTAATAGCAAGTTGATTTTCTCTACAAATAATTTACAGTATTGGCAGAATCAGAAATAGCTTGCCTACCATGACTGCTAAATCCCTGTCAGTCAGTTGAATTGATATGTTCTTATCCAGGTCAACTTGAACTAATTTCAAATCATATAACCAATCCATCCATTACTGAATCTGGCAAAATCTGTGATTAGCCGTGATTACCAAGATGCTCTCAATTAAATGGCCTGGTTAAGTCAAAGTCCACTGATAGATTTTTTTTTTTTTATGCATACAGAACTAGGGTACAAGCCAGAAGTGCAGGGGTGGTGAGAGGATTCACCAGAGAGAGAGTGGGGAGCAGAACAGGTAGAATGATGAAGTACACTGATGAGGGTAGCAGCAGGTGTGACAGGAAAGGTCTGCTGTGTCATGAGGGTTACTTACCTCCAGGGCCAGGGATCCATCGAACTTGCACTGAAGTGGCTGTGGCCACTTGCAGTGCTGCATTCTAACCTGTTGCACCACCAGGGATGGCCTATAATTCTTATAGACATTGTTTGTTCTGAAATGACACATTTTCAAAACCCAGAAATGAGTTCTAAGGAAGACGGGGGGATAAAAGGAGCCTATGTACTGGGAATCTATCCTCTTAGAAGATGAGTCTTTGAGATGTAATTCAGCACAGAAAATACTATAAGGAAGGAATTCTAGGCCCAATCACAGTAAACACATTAGATACTGATAATCAAAATTATAATCTCAGGAAATAATTTGTTAAAAAGAGAAAGTGTTGGGCCCTCCCTAGTGGTACAGTGAGTTAGGATGTAGCACTGCAAGCTAACAGCAACCGCTTCTGTGAGAGCTCAATTGCTGGCCAGGGAGCTGACCCACTTGGCACAGAACACCTCTCCTGTCAACTCACCCACTGCTCCCCTCAGCAGTGTATTTCAGTCGATCTGCCTGTTCTGCTCCCCAGTCTGTTTCTGGTGAACCCTCTCACCACCCCTGTACCTCTGGCCTGTACCCCAGTTCTGTATAATAAATCTTTAAAAAAAATAATAGAAGGCAACGTGTTTATATTTATTTTGAGTTAAGGAAAAATATGTCAGTAAAAATAAACTTTAATATTTCTTTCAAAATTATCATATGACTTGTTTACTCACTAAAAATTTGATTATTACTAACAAAGCTATGCCAAAGAACTTCTTATTTTGCTTTCAAATTACTGTATTTGAAAGCAAAATATATTCACTGTTCTTCAAGGATAGTATTTTAAATTAACTTGTGTTTTCTCACCTTTAAAATATTAGTTCCATTTGAGAGATAACACCAGAGTTTGTTATTTTCTTTCTTTTCTTCTTTGTTTGATTCTCTTTTTAAATTCACTTTCTACTTGCAGTTGCTGCCTGTCACAATGAGCAATAATTCATTAAAAAAAGAGGTATAGTTTTCCTATTTTACATATGGTAAAATTAAAGGTCAGAGAATGTAAGAAACTTGTCCAAGGTAAAGGATCTTAAGTGGGTGAGCTGAGTTTTAAACTTGGACTTAAATTGCCTCCAAAGTCTATGTATTTTCCAATATGCCAACTCCTCTCTCCTCAACCACCCGTCTTCCCCTTCTACTTGGTTTCAGGGAGCCTGCCAATCAGCTTTCTTTTTCTTTCATTTCTGTCACATTTTTTCTCATGCATAAAAGAAACATTTGGGGGTAAAGTATAATATATTAAGTTTTACAGTAGAAATTTGAGCTTTTAAGATGATCATTCTCTACATTGACACATTTCTCCAGAATTCTATATTCTCCATATTTGGCACATATGTAATCATTGTCAAAGGTTCTGACTTTAATTAAGGCTATCTCCATGATTTTTCCATTTCCATCATAATGTGAGAACAATAATGATCTTATCAGAACTTTTTATTCCTAATCTAAGCAAAGTATATTTAGGTAATTACCAGTTAAACATGCACAAACTAAATAAAATAAAAATCATTTTCTAGAAAATTCATTTATGTAATAAAAAGTAAAAAGCAAAACAAAATAACAAATTAATACCAATTACTACTTGCAATTTGCCTCATTTTACTGATGAGGAGAAGTTGTGGTGGTAAGATTACAAATTTGCTTTGCCTTCATAGAAACAAAGGACAAAGGAAGTGGTTTGTCCACTGGAGACACATGACCTTAGCTGTGATCTTGACCAAATTCATTATTCTCTCTTGGCCTCATTTTTGTATTGGTAAAATTCGTATAATAAAACATTTACATTATAATGTCTATATAAAGGTTAAATAAGGTGCCTCTTATACAGTACATAACATAGTATATATATTCACTATATTTTTTATGTCACATACTACAAACATTTCAAAATGTCTTTCAGTTACAGAAAATGAGGTATCATTCCATGATCCAAAGACATGTTTCCAGGCTACCAAAGCTTTTATCTGAGCACCTAGTCATTTACTTCAGTTTTTTTTCCATTTGCTCTGTACCACTTCAAATTGTTTTTTTGTCAGTTTAAGCAACAAAAACCCATGAATTTTTAACAATGTTAGAGCATTCGTGTTAGTACAGCACCAAAATAGTTACTCAAAATGATGAATTGTTCTTCCAAATGGTAAGGATGAATTTGTTCCTGTAATTGTTGTCCTAGGTTAGTTAGACTGAAAAAGGCCACATATTTTTTTTTTTAATTTTATACCTAAGGTAGAAACTCATCTTTTGTGGCTTCTTTTGACAGACTAGTTCATGCATCTAAAATTTGTTGGCTTTATATTACACTCTCAAATGCCTGTATCAGTGAAAAACTCATCCATACCTCAGGACATCATGAATTGTAAGCACACACATAATGCACGGCTTCATCCCCACCTCTTGTTCAGGGTATGTAAGAAAGTCAGTTTAATGGCTCTGCCACATCACATGGAAATATCGGTTAAAATAACACCAGCTTCTACTCCCCCAAACTGCACTTTGTTTGCCAAATGGACACAAGCACTGCTGGCTCACCTGCTCCCCACTCTGGAGCCAGTGGTTCCTGAGGGTAGTGCAAGAACTCCCTCTTCAAAGTAGGGGAAGGCAGTGTTCAGTGCTGCCCGCATTCCTGTTCTTTAAAACTCTCCATTCTTTATCCCATGACCTCATTGTCTATATTCATCACCACCTCCTTAACCAACCTTTCAGTCTGTTCTCCACCCTGAGACCCAAGAAAGCATTTTAAATGCTCTAATTAGCAGGCCATTTCCCTACTTAAGACCCCTGAGGGCATGGAACTCTGATAACTCTCATGATCATGTTTGAACTTGCATAAGTGACTTTCCAGACTTCATCGGCTCCTGCCCACTTGGAGAGCCTGCTTTTCTCTCACCCACATGATGCAGACACCTGTCCAGCTCGCAGCTTCTCTAGCCCCTTCATGGTATTCAGAACCGTGCTCTCAATATAGAATGCTTTCCTCCCCTGCTATACAGCTTTTTCTTTACCAGTTAATTCTTACAGACATCTGCTTAGTCATTTTTACTTTCATTGAATGCTTTCCTGGTTCCACTCAGACCAGAGTAGCATTCTGCACTTCTTTGACATGAGTAGAATTACTGAGTTGTGTGATAACTGCTAAATACATGCATCCACCACCAGCACTTAAGCACCACAGCCATCTCCCATTCACCCTTTTATACTCAGCATCTAGCACAGCTCTTAATTGGCGTACCACCTTGCACTGGCCCTCTTACCATGCTCACAAATCACTTGCTAAGTGAACATCTGAATTGATACAGAGATGGCAGGATAAACAGCGTATACTAAGAGAAGCCTCTGTCTGTTCTCTCAGATCCAGATTTGATCAAACATGGGCTTGGTTGTGGGGGGCAAATTGTCAACATGAGGCAGCAGTTTCATGGGAAACTTCATGTAGTCGGGCCACCTCAGAGCTTTTCTGAAGACCCCATCTGTGCCCTCAGCTATGGATGACATGGGTCAATACCTTTCTGTCTCACCAGGAGTGTCTCATCATTCTTAAGACCACAGACTATTCAAGTTTCAGATAATTTTCTCCATTGCATATGAAATTGAGATGTAGTAGGTGCATAAAAATATCAATGAATGAGCAATAAAATACACAGAGAGTTGTATTTTCTGTACTTTTATGAAGGATATAATAGCAGTTCACCCTCTTATCCCTTGACTGTTCATGTTCTAGCTTCCCCATTATTAACCTGTTAACCTTTTCCCTTTCAAGTCTGGCATTCAACAGACCCACTCCCTTCCTCCTATTGATTCAGCTACAATGTTTCTAAGGTACTTTTAGTGCTTGGGAAGAAAAGGAAAATATACAAAAGTACAATTATTATGAATATTATGCTCCTTCTTTCAAATCCTTGAATATAGGTTCTTAGAAAAACACTGTTAAGTTTATTGAATGTAAATCTCAAAATGTACTATAATTTCAAGACAATTCCTAGCCATTTAAATCCTAAGTATATTCATTTCTTACTACTCCATCCAGTATTAATATTTATTTTTTAATGTAATCTGACATTTCTTTTACAACAAAGCTGCCTAATTACATGAAAGAATCATAAAACCAATAGAAGCTCAAATATTAGGAAAGAAATTCAGGTTAAAACATATTTGTTCCCCTCCTACTTAAATACCCTAATAACTGTGATGACTGACAGCATTTACTTGTGTAAATCAAGAGAAGTATGTGCTATCTTAGCAAATCATTGTGAAAAGTCATGGCTGGAACAGAAGAAAAAAATGCTTTTTTAGACTTCTTTTATCTTCTGATATTGCACACTAAACACACACACACACACACAAGTTCTCAACTGGGCAGAACTCTAAAGTCATTTTCCAAAGTGAAGAATAAAAAAGTGAAATAAACTTGGAGGGGACGAAATGCAAAAATAAAGTGAAATTTAGAAGTAATTCTGTGTGAGCACACACATATATACACACACCTCTATCTCTCCTTATGGGTAATCTCAACATGGATAAAAGTTGATTCCCCACTGTCTAATGCATCAAATTCACCAAGTGGTATGCTAGATACTCTCAATTTTCTGTTGGAATCCAGGAGAAACTTTGCTTATTTTATGTTCACTTAAACTATGACAGACTTCAAAAGTTGTCCAGGAAACTCTGAAACTGTGAACTTGAACTAGAGGAGGCAGGATGAAAAAACTTTTTTTTCACAAAGATCAAGGCAACTGAAAGTACTCCTTACATAACTGGGTTGAAATTGCTTTATTCTCAAGTTCACCCCTGCTATCTCCGCTTACATTCAGCCTACAGGCTTTCATCATGGGCCACATTCACATTAATGGAGCAGCTGCTCCCAAAGGGTAGAGTGTGGACTTTTGACATCAAGGAGACCATTAGCCTGTTCAAGGTGACTCCTTGATGGAAATCCATGGCATTACACTTAGTATCAATTTAACTTTGACAAGATTTATAATGCAGCATGCATATTAAACTAATAAACACAGGAATCATGATGCTTTTATTAGGAGAAGCTCCATAATTGGCCCTCTAAATAGAAAAATAACCTGTCAGATGGAGCCTACTGGTCAATAAATAATACCCCTTTGGTTGTCTCTGTTATCTATTTCAGGCCCAGAAATGATAAACAAGAGTGGTGGAGGGAAGGTTAGAGTGCTTACTAAGCTAGGCTATATGCTTTCTCTGTAGGCATGTTCTCATTTAATCCATCACTATCTATGTTAGTTCAAAGTAACACTACTTTACAGATAAGTAAACTGAGGCACAATTAGGCAACTTGTACTAATTCGTTCCTAGAATAGTGCCTGATATACAGTAAACATTGAACTATCTGTAGAAGGGAGGCATGAAGGGAGGGAGGGGAAATCAAATAAGGAAGTCATTATTGTTATCAAAATAATGAGTAAGGAAAGTCTACTTAGAGCAATGAGTGTAGGAGGACCAAGGAGATTAATCAGAAATTTGAAGAAATAGGGCCCTCCCTATTTTTAGTTAAAGCACAGTGCACTATGAAGCTATCCACAGCCACTTCAGCACAAGTTCTATCCCCAGCCAGGGAGGTAACTCACATGGCGTGGCAGACCTCTCCTGTCTTCCACTGTTCCCCTCAGCAGTGTATTTTCGTCATTCTGCCTGTTCTGCTCCCCACTCTGTTTCTGGTGAATCTTCTCACCCCTCCCCCCCACAGATCTGGCCTGTACCCCAGAGCTATGCATAAATAAATAAATGTCTTAAAATTTTTTGAAGAAATAAGATTAATAAAAACAAATAATTACTGCATCCTTGTTACGTGTGAGACACTGTTCTAAGTGTTTTGCTTATATGATTATACATTAATTTACATTGCTAATTTTTATTTATTTATTTATTTACTATTACTTGTATTCCTTACAACTACCCAACTTTACTAATAAGTTGAAATATCTTTTACTAGAGCTTGATTTTTATTTATTTATGCATACAATAGCTGAAGGGTAGGCCAGAGATATGGGGGTGAGAGGGCTCATCAGAGACATAGTGGTAAACAGACCAGGAGGATCCACTGATTTTCATTGCTGAGGGAGCAGGAAGCAACAAAGGAGAGGTCTGCTGTGCCATGTGGGCCAGTTCCTTGGCAGGGTATTGAATTCGTGCTGCAGTGGCTGTGGGTAGCTTCATAGTGCTGAGACTTAAATCCTGCACCTCCATGGCAGCCCATGTTCAACTGTCTTAAGTTAGTTTCCCTAGAAGCAGAGGTGGATTTTCTTGGGCAAGTTATTTATGGAGGAAGTAAGAGAAGTAGGGAGTTCTTTGAGAATCCTGAGCATAAATAATGTCATAGGTTGAAATGATTTGGGGCCACAGTCAGTCATTGACGTAGGCAGGAGATGGGTTTCAAGTAGTTAGACAAAGGGTAGGTATGAGCTATTAGCAGCCAATACTCATCATTAACATCAGATGAGGATGTGTGCACCCACCAGAGGTAGGGAACCAGGTGTGGCAACAAAAAGTTGCACTGTATCAAGAGGGTGCCAGTGCCCTCAAGCTTGAAGGCCATGTTTTTCTGCCTTCTCTAACCTCATCCTTTGATTACAGAACTCATTGCTCAGAGTCTGTGCCTTCTGTATGAGTGGGAGGAGATGCCAGGAACAGATAAGAGGGTCAGCAAATTTAATCAGGGAGGACTTCCTCTAGAAAATAATGACTCAGTGTAGGAAGGGAGCCAGGGTTTTCTTCTTAAAATATAGATCTGAAAAAAATATAGAGAGAGATCTGATCTAGTTCATCCTACTAAGAGAAGCATCCGCAGCTCCATACACTGCCTATAGAACAATGGCTTTATTTTGAATTGTCCCCAAAGGTCATCAAAATCTGACTCCAGCCCGCTGATTACCTGTTCCATGTACCTTTCCACACACTTAGTTCCTGCCACATTGAATCATTCATCTTGAACACTGTGCATGATGCCCTTTCTGAATGACACTTCCTTCTGTGCTCAACACTGTAAATTCCATTTATTCACAACCCCCATGCTCACTCTTCCTTCATTTCAGCTTTCCGCAGAGCTTAGTGGGACTTAATCATCTTTTTTCTACATTTTACCTTCTATGCACATATCACAAACTGTCATTCTCTACAATTATGCATTTCCTTACTAGATGGCAAAATCCTTGAAAGCAGTAAAAAGAACTTGAGTTCCTCTAGTTGAAGTAGCAGAAATAACTTCAATAAAAAGGTATTGTTGGTTCTTAGGACATGGAAATCTAAGACGAGTAACCAGCTTCAGACAAGCTGATTCCAAGAACTAAAATTATGTGTGAGGCTTCCTCTCTCTCAATTTTGACAGACCACTAAACATGGCCACAGCAACTTTGGATTTATTATGCTCATGGCTCAAGTTGCCAATGAAAGTGAGATGTTTCCTCAGCAACCACATGTATCTTCATAGCTAGCAGTTCCAAATAAAGAGTGAGACTTCACTCTGTCAGCCCTGTTGGTCCTGCATCTGGACCATCCATTGGCCACAGTATATGTACTCTGATTGGCTGGGGCATGTTTCCACTCCCTCCTCGTTGAGAGTTTTACCATCTCTCATGGATAGAATTCCATGTGGAAAAGAGAGGGTTCCAAAATAAATAATGTCATAACATTTTATTGATTTGGGAAGAAAAGTGAGAGGGACTTAGCTTTCCACAAGCAGTTAAAATATATTATTTTCAAACTTTTAGGAATCTAACAGAAGTACAAGAACTTGACAAAGCAAAAAAAAGCACATGTGATATGTATTCCCCTTGTTTTAGGTTTTGACTGATTTGTATTTTCTAAAAAAGCAATTATTGCATGAAACAATAAAGTACTGATTATTTTTTCCCAAGGTTTATTTCTTCCACTTTTAATTTTGCTTTTCTTAATTCTTTTTCTTTTTTTCCCTCTAAAGTTAAGGCAGTACTGTGCATTTTAATTTAACTAAGGTTCTTAGTCACATAGGACAAGGTAACAGGAAAGGAAAAGTTGAACCTCTGCACAGAGGAGACAGTGGTGACTCATCGGCCTCACTGGCAGGGGCCTCAGAACTGTTTTCTGAGGCACACAGGAAATGTCCACACCAGCTTCCTCTGGATTAACGGACTCATTCATGACAGAGGAGGATCATGTAGGAGGACATGACGTACTTGGTTGTATGGAGAATTACAATTCTCCATAGACGTACTTGATTGTATGGAGAATTACAATTACAGTTTGACCCATGTCACCAATTTACCAGTGTTAGCCCTACCTGAGTTTATTCACCTGCTTGTTGTCATTGAACAATGCTGGAGTTACTATCTGATTGACAAGGGGTTAGCAGCTATCATGTCACCAGGGGTGTCTTAGGAATGCCCTTTAAATCTTTACCACCTCTCTCAGAGTCAACCGAAGCAATCAAAATTCTGGCAACCCCTTTCAACCACACTGGTGGCCCCCCAAATCCTTTTCATTTAGATATTCTACATTTAGTACAATGATTTTTGTTCCCCTGAATTTCACAGCACTACCCTCCCTGTCTCAAGTCATGTTCCAAGAGATTAGAATTTTGTCTATATGTAGAATTGTACATTTTAATTATACAGCACTTTATCGTGAGCTAGTAGGTCCTCTTTGCAACTGGTGTTGCATTATCAGTTTCTTTGTGTGTGTCCTTACCCAGTTCGCTCATGAAAATTTGCCTCCACTTATTTTTTTTTAAGATTTATTTATTTGTGCATACAGAACTGGGGTACAGGCCAGAGGTTCAGGGGTGGCTAGAGGCTTCACCAGAGACATTGGGGAGCAGAACAGGCAGACTGACAAAGTACATTGCTGAGAGGAGCAGTAGGCGGGTCAGGAGAGGTCTGCCACGCCATGTGGATCACCTTCGGGGTGGGGATCGAACTCATACTGAAGTGGCTTTAACTTGTTAGTACTGTGATTTTAACCTGCTGTGCCACAGGGGAGGGTTCTGCCTTCAATTTTAAGAATTACTTCTGCATCTCTGTCTTATTACCCTTGATTTGATATCTAAAATACTCTCATCAATCACTCTCTCTCAAACTTTAGATGGAGCACAGAAACTCCCCAGAGAACTGGTTAAAAATACAAATTTAGGACCCTCCCTGGTGGCGCAGCGGGTTAAAGCACAGCACTGAGAAGATAAATCCACTTCAGCATGAGTTCGATCCCCGCCCTGGAGATGACCCACATGGTGTGGCAGACCTGTCCTGACCTGCCCACTGCTCCCCTCAGCAGTGTACTTTGTCGATCTGCCTATTCTGCTCCCTACTGTTTCTGGTGAATCCTCTCACCACTCCTGCATCTCTGGCCTATAACCCAGCTCTGTATGCATAATTAAATAAAACTTACCCCAAAAAATACAAATTTAGGGCCCTCCCTGGTGGTGCAAGGGGTTGGGGCACAACACTAGGTAGCTGTCTGCAGCCACTGCAGCTCACTGAGCTTGATTTCCAACCAAGGAGGTGACCCACATGGCATGACAGACCTCTCCTGTCCTGCCTGCTGTTTCACTCAGCAGTATATTTCTATCAATCCACCTGTCCTGTTTCCCACTCTCGCTGTCTCTGGTGAATCCTCTCACACCCCACACCTCTGGCCTGTTCTTATGTGCATAAATAAATAAATAAATAAAAATCACAAACAGACTCACTAAGAATATCTAGGGTATATTTCAATCTGTAATTTTAGCAATCATCTGAAATGATTACAATGCAGTGATTATACTTTGAAATAGGGATGAGAGTTAGGACTTATCATGGTTATTAAGTTTTGGTTTAGTCTATAAGAAATTTAATTCATTGAGTTAATTAATTTTTACATACCTCAGTTTTTCCTTCAGTAAAACATGGACATTAATAACTTCTATCTCACAATGATTTGGGGCAGAATCCATGCAGTTATGAATTCAGTTAAGCATAGTGTCAGTTGACATACAATTTACCATTAAAACTGCAATTGGAATAGAGTAAGCATTCAACAAATGTTTGCAGATTATTATTGGAATAATTAAAATATATCATTACAAGTAGCTTTTTAGATTGATAAAATAATAGCCTGTGCTTATCATGTGCCAAAGTATCAAAAAGAAATTCTGCTTCTCTCTTTAGAATAAATATAGCTCAAGAGAGAAGAGACAGAACTGAGCAAACAAACTAGGCTCTCTTTGGGAAGCAAGACACAGTCATTCCAAGTAACTGCAAAATATCACTGAGTCACAGGGCACACTAGATATAACAGGCCAATATAATTTCTCTCAGCTCTAATCCAGCTAACACTGTACTAAAGTAGGGAAGAGAATTATAGCAGGATTTTCATATCCAAATTAAAATTAAAAGGTGACATAATAGCATTCATATCAGAAATAGATCATGCATCACAAGTTGAAAATACAAATCAAGCAAACAAAGCCCCTGGAGCTTTGTCAAGGGTGCCACTGGGTGTAATGAGGCATTAGTGGAAAAGAGTAATCAGTAAATAATGGGCTCAAAAAGTGAATGTCACTAATGTGATGTTGTGTGTAGCAGATTTTGCAATAGTCTGCTGCTTGATTTTTAAAACTCTTGGGGATTATTTTTCCAGAAAGTTTTTAACTATTTTCAATAGATGATCTATTATAATTTACTATGGCTCTTATAATTACCATGTATTGACCACTTTCTGTGATCTAAACATTTAAGTGTTCATTATTTAATTAACATTCACAATGACTGCAGGATTGGTTGTCACCAGCTCTATTTTACAAATTAGCAAATGAAACTCAGAGGACTTGTATGGCCAAAGTGAACTAGAGATTATGAGATTGTGATCTGAATGCAGATGGTTCCCAGTTGTGCTGTCCTCCCACCACCCCGTACTCTCAATAGTAAATACTGGTGTCTTTGCTCAACAGCCAGATGGGGCATGGACTCTGCACCACATCTGGCCTGCCCCACACCATGGCATTTCTCCATGGAACTCTTACTTTTCAGCTCTGACTCCTTGCGGTGATTAATCAAAGTAGACAGTTGCCCAATTTATACATGGCTCTGGGCAAATTACATAATCTAATTGTTTCAAAGTACATCTAGTGACCCAAAAGATTTAGGCAAGAGGAGGCTTACATCTCTCTACACTGTTTTCTTATTTCTTCATTTACATTAAAAAGAAAAGTT
Source organism: Condylura cristata (assembly GCF_000260355.1). Classification (NCBI taxonomy): domain Eukaryota; kingdom Metazoa; phylum Chordata; class Mammalia; order Eulipotyphla; family Talpidae; genus Condylura; species Condylura cristata. Next base: position 32,944,530 of record NW_004567122.1, on the reverse strand, counting down.
ATAAAAGGATTTGGGCAAGCTCATTCAATGATAAGAACAACAGAAATGATGATCATGGTTAAGATATAGTAAATATCTGTGTGCCAGATACTCAGCTAAGCACTTTGCATGCAATATCTTATTTAATTCCCCAACACTGGGATGAGTTGTTATCTCCATTATAGAGATAAGTAAGTAAAAATTCAAAAACCTTTAGTGGCATGATCAAGGCCTTACAACATAAGTGGCCAGTTAGAATCAGAATCCAGGACAAGTGTATTCATGGCTTTTTAAGCAAGGATGATAACTCACACCTTTTGTGTTATCGCCAGGTAGAGCTGTGGCAAAAGACAAAGACATATATATTTGCAGAAATAGCTAATCAGTCCCAGCATTTTGAGACTGTACAGAAGTATAGTTGCAGATCTTCTGATATTTTTAAAGCTAATAACCTGAATATGTTTATGTGAAATCTCCTAATATTGAAAATACCAGACTTCATTTATTTTAAATATGTTTCTTTATTCATTTCTAGTTCATTCCCATTAAATATATCTAGATGTGGGCAGAAGGTCACCCCTGGCTTCCTGGCCACCACATATGATCTTTAGCTTGTATTCTTCTTAGTCTTTGGGCTACTGGAGATCCAGTGTCTTTTAGATCATCTTTACAAACAACTATTTCTGTGTCTGTCATTCTTATATCTAGATCTTTCTCTTACTTCAGTAAATGGAATTCCATTCCCAGATGCAAACTTCCACTGTTTTGGTCCCAAAATTGAAAAATAGGTGTGTCTACAAAGGTGCAGGTGTCAACTTTTTTTTTTCTTTTCAGAGAAATATATGGTACACTTTGAAGATACTTGTTCTTTTACTTGAAAGAGATTAAGCAAACATACTTTTAGGGACAGGGTTCCTTTAATGTGTGGAAAATGTGACCATATGTGTGGCACCCTAGAAATTTTAATCTCCCTAAATGCCATCTGCCTCCTGTTACCCTGATGGGCCCAGTCATGATGGCAGTTCTGTGGCATGAAAATTGGCCCCATCTTGGTTTCCATCTTGGTATCCAAAAATTTGTTTCAAATGGCAGATTCTCCTTTAGGGTTTTTTCCAAGGCAACTTGGCTCCCAGTGTGTCTAATCTTTACCCAACCTCAGCCAAAGCAGAAGAGGGAAAAGGCTAAGCAGTATCTCTGCATGCATTTCCCCTTCCGGCTCCTGTTTATTAATATCTGGGCAGAAATGTGACAATGAGAAATTTCGGTGTGCATAAGGAGGCTGGAGACAGCAAATGAGAACTTCCAGTTCAATACAGTGCCGACCAAGTGGGCTGTGCTGGAAAAAAAAAAAAAGAAGATGGATCCTAATTCTGTTTTGTACAAATTAATTTAATGTTGGTTCAAATTATCAAATAAGCTACAAAATAATGTAGAATCTATGGATTCAAACTTCATTTCTTTCTGGAGAGTAAGAGTTCTTTGGGCACTCATGCATACTATTTGAGAAATATTATTTTAGTGGATCCTTAAAATTTCTGCGGAATTTGGAGAAACACCCTAGTTACACAGCTGTCATTTCATGATTAAAGGGACACAGTATGGGTTTATGAGTATTCACAGACTTTCCCTTCCTCTCTGCAAAGAGCTTTCTACCTAGTCTCTTCTTTCCTTATCCTCTTAGAAGGTTCTTCTATTGGTGATGCTAAATAGGAGAGTAGATGATGAAAAGAACAAAAGGTACAGGGGAAGTCTTTCTCTCTAGAGAAACTGAGCAGTGGGGAGATAATCCATAGACAGTCCTTTGTGAGAAAAGGAACAGTATGGAGATGGAGAAGAGATGGCAATCAGGAAGTTGAAGGGATTAGATTATGGGGCTGGAGAAGAGAATGAGACATTCCAAGACTTCTCAGTCCCTATACAAGGAATAATTTTAAAAATTTCTCCCATTTTTGTTCTTGGGAGAGGCCCAAACTCATTAGAATTTCTCTTTGGATGATATCACCTTGAAGTTCAAGTTTCTCATGCACTGAACCACACCGGATCTTGGTTTTTATAGGGTTATAGCCATACAGGACACTGTTCATCCCTCATTTCTTCTGTATCAAATGCTCCATTTCCAAAAAGGCATGGGTAATTAACACAGAAATACAAATACCTATGACTTGTCTTAGCTCAGGGGTAAAGGGTCCTTTTAATAACCGTAACACAATTGCTAAGTTCCAGAATAATCTCTCTCAAGGAAGATTAGCAGTTGGTGTAACTTTTAAGTTTATTGTGATCTTGTCAGGATCTAGCTGACTCTTTAAAACTCTTATTCATCCATTATTATTATTTTTATTTGTTGATCAGTAAAGAGTTATTGGCAATTTGTCATGCTTCAGGCACGTGTTCTTGGTCCTGAGGACACAGTAGTTAACACCCCTCCCTCACAGAGCCTACTTTTATTTTTACACAGATCTGTTTTCTAAAGAAAATGTTATCATTAGACAAAGAAGTGTTGGGGTGGGTTATGACCTTCCTATTACAGCAACTGGAAAAATTAAATCATATCTCAGAACCCCTGTACTTGAATTATAGGGAGAAAAGGATAACACCAAATATTTCCTCATCTATCCTTCCAAAAATAACTAAATTTAAAAGGAACCAAAACCATCTACCCTCTCTTTAACAGAACCTGACTTTGCTTATAGCTTTCAAAACCACAGGGAAGCAGAGCACCACAGCATCAGTGGTATAAGCTGAGGGTCCTAGCTTATCACTGTGAGCTTCAGGCTGGTTGCAAAATATAGTTTCATTGCCTGTAATGTGGGGCTAATAATAGTATCTGGCTCTTTTGGATTTGTGTGTGTGTGTGTGTGTGTGTATGTGAGTTTGTATTAAAGGTATTCACTTATGTAACACATTTAGCTCAGAGCATACCATTATTATTATTGAGTGCACTTAATTATTATTATTTTCCATAGATATTGTATTGTTTCCTTGTTTTCAAATGGGCTAGAGAAGTTCAGCTTCTCTTAGGCAAAACTCTCTTTATAAAAGTGATGGAAAAAAAATTGTGTGTGTAAGCCTCACTGACAAGTGAAGAGATATATTGAGCAAGTCAAGTAATGATATATAAGGGTAGTGGCAGGTCTATGCAAGATTTAGGAGAGAAACAATACCCTTAGAATAAGGGTAGAGGCTGTGCTTTCTCCACATAGTATGTGATCGTCTCTGTGTCACTATGTGTGTCTGTAAAAACAGCAACATTATTTCTACTAATCACCACTAGCTCTGTGACAGCTCTAATGAGCTTGTATTCCTGAGGAAGCAACAAGACTCCACCAACAATGCTGGCTGTGCATTCCAGGATCTATTACTAACTCTTCAACTCTGAGAAAGTTTCCCTGATGGGACAAATTATGATCTGAAGGACATGGACAAATAATGCAAAATGCCAGTGTTGCGCTAGCAAAATTATTTCCTAGACTGAGGTCTCATCTCAGAAAGACACACATGACATCTTTATACTCTAGAGAATTTCTAGTGCTTGGATCCACATCTAAGCTTTAAAGCAAAAATTTCTCAATTGTGTTTTCTTGAGGGGGAAGGTGATTAATCATTCCTAAATTTGCCTTTAACTTTTTTTTTAATTGGGTAAATGGTTAAGTCATCAGGCAAAAGTTATAGTGAGTGATCTCTGCATTGTCTAATTCTGACATTCTGTATTCAGTCATAGTTCCATCTTAGTCATCTCAGGGATGGTTCCAATTTTTTCTTTTTTCTTTTTTTTTTTTTTGAGATATAACTTGTCTTCATTCTCTGCACCATTCTGCTTATCACTAGAAAGCAGGATGATACAGTAAATGGATTACAAGTTGGTCACGCACACCTGAATGCAAATGTTGTTCTGACATCTCTGTTCTATGATGATTAACTGCATCTCACTTTCCTTGTAAATAAAGTAATATGCACTCAGCAGCAAGTCTCTAAGGACTGGAGATAATCTCTCCACACTCACTAAATGCAGACTATTGCTATTGCTCAGTCTCTCACATCTCTGCATTGGCTTCACTCTCATCTCCTCTGGAAGTACTCTTTCCTGTGGCAGCATTCTCAGCAATAATGAACTGCAGTGCTCTGGTCGTGCTCTGTGAAGCCAAGTGTCTGCTACTGATTAGCTTTTTACATCGGGTCAATTTTTTAATTTCTTGAGCTTTTATTTTCTTCTGTAGAAAATGAGAGGTGTAACAACAACTACTTTAAAACTTTGCCACAATGATAAAGTGAGAGTCACATATAAAGATTTTATAAGTATGAAAATAATTTTTTTATCAGTTCTGAGCATTGACTAACACTGAATCTTGGTAAAATCATCAACCAGTCGAGTGGGCCAGAAAGACAGCATTTGAGGGACAAAATAGCAGAGAAGTGAGAAAAAGTGAAACCCTTTTCACTTTGTGTCTAAGGGACAAATATTCAGGGACTTTTCACAGCTCACAGGGCTGCCACTCTCCTCATTTTGAGCACCTTGAGGCGAGGGAGTATGCTTTGCTTATCTGTGTTTCCTTAGTGACTGGCCCAAAGAAATTCTCAGGAAAAATTGTTGAAATAATTAAATCTCAGACAGAAAGGGAGTGTAGAATTTTGTGTTATTGGCAGGCAATCAAGCTCTCAGACTTTTTTGATAATCTAAACTGGTAACTCTCAAGGTGACCTGCAACTCTTTACAACTTGTCACTGGAGGACTTAGTACCAGGTTTGCCTGCTCCTAGTAATTTCCCAAATACTCTTTCAAGGCTATAAAATGCTTGGAAAGGTCTGATCATACAGGACATTTGGTCAGCCTGATAAAGCCTATCATTGGGCACAGCTCAGAAACAGTAACCCCATCCTCTCCCTGAAGCAGTATTTCTTTAGGATCATTTTTCTGGCAGCAGAGTGTCCATTCCAAAGGTGGGACTATAATCCATATGACTGCTTGAGATACATTTCTCTCTAGTAATGCATTCAGTGACCTCCACCTGTGGGGAGGGGGAATATGTGTGTGTGTGTGTGTGTGTGTACAGTATACTTGTGATTTGGAAGGGTTCTTCCTCCCTCCTTCTTCAAAATGAATCATCTATTTCTTCTTGCCAGTAGGACATTTCCTTTGTTCATTTCTAAACACCCTTGTAAAGAAGGCACTAAGGGTATAAAAATAAACTCTTCAGAAGCAAAAATGGCTCTTTGGGTAGCTTCCTGCCTTCTTCACAGCCTTGTTCTAATACTTCCTCACCAGCATGGCCATGGAACAGAGTGTTGTGTAGAGTGTCAGCACAGAAGCCAGAGCTACTGAGTTCATAACTTGGTTTTACACTTTCCAGCTATGTTATCTTGGTCAAATTACCGTCTCAGTGTTTCCATTTCTCTGTCAAACGAGGGTAAGAATAGTATCCCACAGCATTTTGTAAAGGTTGAAAACATAAATACAATAAAGCACTTCGAATAGTTTCTTGTACACAATAATAGCTCAATAAACACTATCTGGTTTTTAGTTCTGAGGTTCCTATAAATTCCCAGCATTGAATGTATACGTGAAAAGTCAAATCCAATGACTTGTAAAACAGAAAAAAATTTCTGATAGCGTTAGTATGTATCCATTCTCTTAGTTCCACCCTTCCTGTCTAGTAATTCACTAGTGTCAGGTTTGAGAAGGAAGTTCTTCATTTGTGTCACTAAACAAAAAAATGTCATTTCCTAAAACAACTCTGGAATGAATGAAAATAGCTTATTTTCATTGCCTTTATCTCTGAATCAGTATCTCTTTCCCCTGATAGGGAAGATTGACTTTTTAGGTAGGAATTTTTAAGAGAGAGAAGAAAGGTAGGGTGACAATTTAATTCCTTTGGCGGGGGGAAGTATAATCATCACCCACAGAATACAGTACACTGATCTGAGATTTTGCAGAAAACTACAATTGCATTTTGTGACTTTGTCCAGGGACTTCTGGCTTTACATTTTTCCCAACTTAGAATTGAATTGGCAGGAGCATTTGACCATTAACAACAATGTCAAGGCACTTAGTGCTTACCATCATTATGTTTGTCAAGCATGTAGGTGGCAGAGGTGAGCTAGTGGCACTTTCCTGGATTCCTGATGACATGTGCACCAAGGAAAAAAGCTAAGAAATAAATGATATAAATATTAGCTTAAAGTTTCCAGCTAATTCCAGTATTGGATGGAGAAGAGTGTAGAAACTTCTATCAGTTTGTGTGTTTTCCACACAACCTGATACATTCACTTTGTTCAGACCACAAGAAAAGATGAATGAGGCTTTTTCTGTGTAAGTCTGTTCCCTGGCAAATAAACCCACCATCAAAGAATACAGTATGGCTCCTTCTACCCTGAGTGGTTTGGCAGACACATTTTGGAACCAGTAATGGTGCCAGCAGTTTGCAGCAGCCTCTGCCACAGCAAATCAGCTGTGATATTAAAAAGAAAAACAGCCTGGCAATGTGGAAATTATCCCACCAGCAGTATTTCCCAAAACAAGAGGCTTGATTTTGCTGCCCAAGTGAGAATGACAGAATTGATTAATCCTTTATTATAAATGTCATTCTCCAGCATCAGATTTTGGTTGTTTATTTTTTAGACTTTTATATAAAAATGCAACACTGTGACTACTTAAATAGCCCAAGAAGTGAAGATTTGGCAATTGCACAGTAAATTTAAGCCAGCTAAGCTAATTAGCAAAAAAAAAAAAAAAAAAAAAAAAAAAAAAAAAGAAAAAAAATTGGGTCATGCAAGGTAAAGAAATCTATTGTCCCCTGCACTTTTGGGATTGGCTGACTCTGTTATGAGAGCACTTTCTTTTCTGCTGTAGTCACTCAGGCAGCCATCTGGATTACTGAATCTACACAGACAGCTGGTCTGGATACTTTTAGTCTCAACATGTTTTTTTTTTTTTTCTTTTCCTTTTTGCAATCTACATAATATACAAGGTTGAAATTAACAAGAGAATTTTCAGCTCTTTCCTCCTTTTGTACCAGTTCATCTCTGCCAAGATTATCAACAGTTAGGGAGGCATAGAAGTGCTTTGTGCTCTTATCGATTGTGCTCTCCACCTGGCTGGATGCCAAGAGACTTAAAGTATTCACACCTTGGTGTTCTATTCTGGTGGAGCTCAGAAAGCAGTTATTTCACGAGCTATTGCTCCAAGTTTGACTGCAAAGCTGATACCTGGAATCTAGGGATCTATCAAAGAGCCAGGGGCTAATAGAACCCAAGAGTCCAGTCTGCCCAAAGATATTTGGCCTCTCTGATGTCATGATCAGAACTTTCTAAGTAAGAAAGAGAGCTAGTACCATGGTACTCTGTAAAAACAACTTACTGCTTTTGTAGCCTTAGGAACTAACTAGCTGAGTGACTTTTGATAATTGATTTCTTTGAGGTTCAATTTTTTACATCTACGAAATGAATATGATATCGGTACCTGCCTTATGAGGTTGATGTGAGAATGCAAAGAGATAATACATCTAAAATGCTCAATCCAATGCCAAGAATAAAAAGTACCCACAAAATAATAATGATAGCTACTATTCATTGAGAATTTACTATGTGTCAAATATCCATGGACCTTTACAAACATAGATTGAAGCTCTTATGACAATTCTACAAAGTAGATATTGCTAAATACCTACTAAATAAATATTAAATAATAGGAAGACTAACAAATTATAATAAAAAATGTGGATGACTCTGGTTGCTATTTACAATGCAATCACCAGTCAGTTAACAGATAACTGTTTGGCACAATGGCTTATGAATAATGGGCTGGGGAGTCAAGCAGATTTGAGATTTAACCTCAGTTATTCCACTTAGCGGTGGTGTCCTTGGCAAATGACTTAACCTCACTGGGACTCAATTTTCTTATCTGGAAAATGGGGCTAGTAATTATAATTAATGAGGTTGTTGGGAAAGAAATTCAACATTATAAATGAAAAAAACAATATGTATAAAAGGATTTGTGTATTAGGGAAAACTTTGCAAACATGTTTAGCTCATAGGGAACCGATAATACTACAGTTGAATGCAGCGTAGTAATCAGGAGCACAATTTTATATCCCCAGCCACTCCAGTTACAAGCTGGGTAACCTGGGCAAGTCACTTAACTACTGAGGCCTCGTCTCTTCATCTGTAAGATGGAAAGGGTCTTGTGAGAATTGAATGAGTTAAAGCACATAATGTGCTTTACTTACTTGATAGGTGTTTGATAATAAGCAGGCATAGCTATAGACATACATTTTCATAGCTGATGAGGTTGAACAGAAAGGTCACTGAGAGTTCCAAGGAGGCAGAGGTCAGACACTGAGTGGTATCAAAGAGTTAAGACTGAGTTGAGCCTCAAATCCAGTTCAATGCAGCATTTAGTGTGGCTGGTACCATACTCTGCTCCAGAAATAAGCACATGAATCTGGGTAGTTTAGGCTGTAGGAAAAGCAGCTGCTCCAGAGGAGTGGATGGGTTAGGACCAAGTAACTATGACACTATTTGAGTGTTTTAGTAGATAGAGATAGACAGGAGAAGCCAAGCAAGAAAGATGGGAGCATCAGACTCTGCACAGGACAAAGGCATGAGGCTCATTGGAGGCGAAAAAGAAAACTGTGTATTTATAGCTATTGCCTGTCCGTTTAGTTGTCTTACTGTCTTAAAAGAATCCAGATGGCAATGAACAAAAAAGATGACATTGTAAAAAGTTTGAGGGTCATTTCAGAAGGGCTTCAGAACATGATAGAAATTATGTTCTTCCCTTTGCCAACTGTAACTGCAGGGACCCTAGTAATTCTGGTTTTCTAAAGTTTAACTTAGCCAAGGTTGTCTGGGTTCCAAGCTAATAGCTTCTAGCTCTGCTCTGCATTACTATATTAGGCAAGATGTTTTTTTGGCAAGCACCAGAAACTACTCAAACTGCCTTCAGCAAAAAAGGGAATTGATTGGCTCCCCTTACTGGAAATCCAGGGGTGTTTCTAGTTTAAGGCAGATCTAAGCCTCAAACATACGCTCTTTCTCCTTCCTTATCTTTTGGTTCAGTATTTCTCTGTGTTACAGTCTTTTTTTCCCTCAGGCAGGCAAGATTAGCAACCCCTGAAGAGGGTCTATTTTTGGCAATAATCTTGCAAAAATTGCCAATGTATTTTCATTGCCTTGGCATGTGCCTACGACCGTCCCTGAACAATCCTGGGACCAGAATAATGGAGTGTCCTTATTGATCACAAATGAGCATGACCTGAAAACACTGAGTTATGATACCAAAACTAAATAGAAAGTTAGCTAGGGAGAGGTGGGTCCATGAAAAGATGATGGGCCTGAGGAGAGGGAGGATAAGGGGGAATCCATTATAAAGCCCTCTGAAAGGCTAGGAGAAGAGAAGGAAAAGGAAGGGGAAAGAAGCATGTTTCCAAAATCAGGCTTGCCAGACCAATCAGCTGAGTCATGGACCTGTAGTCACTCTTACTGATTAAACTGTAAAGCTGTTTTATTCTCCTTTTTTTTCTCTTCATTCCAATTTTAAAAATATATTTTTACCTCTTTTTCATGATATTCATAGTTAGAAAACAAAAAAATATAAAATAGATATTTTATAAAGAAGTTTTTCTCTACCCAAAACAATGGCTACCAGATACAATCTAAATTCATCAGAGTGTTACTTTTGGTTCCTAAAACTGTATCAGTTTGGATCTTCTGTAATATTTCAGCTGAAGGAGGACTGCAATGGATTATTCAGTTATTGAATGCTGGGAAGTCTGCCCTGAGTTTGATGCCCCTCTCTGTCATTGAACAAAGATATGTTTACATAGAGGCAAAAAATCAGACCCAAGGATTTTGGGACAGATAAAGGTGGTTTTTTTTTTTTTTCTTTTTTTTTTTTTTGTCACTTTGAAAGGGGTAGAATATTTGGAATATTTTTCTTTTTTTTTCTTTGTGCCCAAATATTTCTTTTTATTTTAACAGTCAGCTTTGATTCTTTAGCCAGCATACCTATTCCAAAGGTGTGTACTTGACACCATGGAAAGCTTCAAAAAGTAACCCTGCGGGGCACACCATAACCCTTTATTCCCAGTCACCTTTCCATTATCATTGTTACTTAAAAGAGTGCCAGACCCAAGAATGGAGCTTCTTAGCTATCACCACAGCTGCCTCCATTCTTCTTGCATGTTTGAAGGTATGAATTTAAGATGCCATCAAGTTCCAAAGCCGTGCTTTTGTCAGGGCCAATATAGTCAGGACCATCTCCCTCACTATCTTCAATCTTAATAGAATTTTTATTTAACAGTTGAAGGGACTAAACACTCTTCCCCTGTTGACTCCATGAAAGAAGGGATCTATAACCTAAAGGTGTCAAAGCCTTAGCATTAGTCAATAGAACTGTCCCAGAAATTTCACTTAAATGTATGATGTCCTGTATAAATTTACCTATACCAAATTGCATCAGAGTGATTGCAAAACAAAGTGAGGCTGAACTGAAGGAATGACCCCAGGAAAAACGCCACCAGATATTGTTTTAGAGCCTAAAGCTGTCAGAGGGCCCATCAAGAGCTTAGCACTGATAGGCTGGATTGTCTAGATGACTGGTCATGCAGGTTGCCCTTTTCCACTGGCTTATGGAAGATTCCTAAAGGTTTTATTTAGAACCCAAAGAAACTCTCAGAGAGTAATGAAACATTTCAATAAATGCTGTTCTTTAATTTGACATGGTCCTTCCCATGGTTCTCCAGGCTTTCTAAATAGTTTAATGTTTTCATCTGGTCACCAAATTCCCTACATAAAGAGAGAGTTCAAACATCTTGTTTGAGAAAGACTCTGCAGCTGTGCAAATACAGTCTGCCTGAACATTAATCCATCTGTCAGGTGAGATTTCTTTCTTCAAATAGCAGGAATTCCAAGTGGGGTGGCTTAGCTGTCTATTCTATAACAGGCCTCAGTTATGCAAAGCTGAGTTGTAGTAATATCCATTCAGAATCCTCTGGGAATTTGATTTCTGGGTTTTCAAGGGAAACAGTGGACAGTCCTCCTTAAACCATGTGGCTCAAGAGTTTCAGCATCATATTTACTTTACAATTAATTCAGTGAGTGGTTCCTTTACTGTTTCAGGCATCTCTTGTTTATTGAAAAACATTAGGTGTTTATTATGTGCCAGTCTTGAAAGCCAAAGAAACAAATTTGGTAAGAATACGTAACTTCAAGGAATTTGTAGTCTAAGTCAAGAACAGGTGTGCATGTACACATTTTGTCATGCAAATGAGGGGAATGAGGCCAACTTTTCACATAGATATGTTTCAGGAAGTTTCAGAGAAGATACCTGAGTGCAGAGATTAAGGAACAAGTAGGAAAGGTGAGGGGTAGGAATTCCAGGCAGAACTGTGTGCTGGATGTAAAACCAAGGTGTAGAAGAAATGCAAAGAAGGGACTCTTGAGTAGCTTGGTAGAATACAATAGAAGTGGAAAGTGGCATGATTGTTAGGAATCCAATCATTCAGGGCCTCTGGATTATTCTAAACTATAGGCCATTTTTAAGTCTTCCATCAGAGAGGTTATCTGGGTACTTCGCTCTGTCTGAAAATTTACTTCTACTTTTTCTACAGCTTGAAAGCTACTTCTTATTAGTTTTCACATCTTTCTTATTAAATCTAGATGAACATCCTTTTTTCAACTGTTAGTAGTCAAACACTTACTAAAAAAAAAAAAAATCCAGCACTTACTGTCAACTATCAACTAATTGAAGAGCATTGACTTGATCATTTTCTCCATCCCTGACCTGTTGCTTGCAGGACCTCATTGTTCTGTAGGTTACTTTGGTCTCTGTCTTTCTTAAACACTTGTCAGAGTAAGTCAAATTAACTTCCAGTGCAACTCTATCTTCCTCCGCTATCTTCCTACTTCTCTCTCTGTTTTATCACTCTGGTTCTTAGCTTTCTCTGACATGAAAGACCTCATACCATGATGTTTTAAAAATATAGAAGATATGCATCGTATTTTCCAGTAGCTCTCTAAGTACCCACTTGCTTGGTTTAAGGAGGGAGGGAAATATGCTCTCCTGTCATGAGGTGGACTTCCTGGAGGTTACTAAAGTTAATTAAAAAAAAAAATTAATTTTTTTCTCAGATTTGAAGCACTTTGCTAAAAACTTCACAAGGTTTTATTTTACCATCCTGCTGTGTAGAGTAACTTGTTCCACTAAATAGTTTGTAGTATCTGGGTAGTAAAGGCTGAAACTTGTGTTTTTGTAATGCACCATGTCCTAGCAGTATGAAATAACCCAAATTTCACATGGACTTTTCTGTAATCATATGCTGTCCCTAGGTCTGACTTGGTTTACAAAAGAACTGAGCATAAGGCAAGACACTTACATGGTACAGACCATTGATGCTGACTCAAAGGCTGTAGATATTATTATGCTAATCTGTGAGTCTGACTTATGTCTGTACCCAGTACCCATAGCTTCTAAATACCTCTGGGAAGAGCTTTATCTGAAGGAACTTCAGCTTTCCTTCAATATCAATTATTGTTTATACCAATGTTTAGGGTAGGCTGGTTATCCCTTTTTGTTCTCACAATAAATAAAAAACTCAAGTTGGCTTCTTTAGTTTTTTCTGTTGACTTCCCCAGATGAATTCCAACATAGCATTCTATGGATGGCCTTAGTTTTTAAAAGAGCATATTTAAGATTAGGTTTATGATTCATTTTTATTTCCAGTCAAAACAATGGGAGAGGAAGAAAAAAAATGAATAAATCTAAGAAATACCCTGGTAAACTGGTAGATTGCTGAACTTGATCAATATTTGGATTTTAAAATGGAAAGATTTTGTTTGGGTTTTCTCTGAATTGATTCCCTTATCAATAAAAATGAGGAGATTGGATTAATTCTTTTTTCCAATGATTCCTATAATTCCATGTAGGTAGTTTTCTGAAATATGGTCACCCTATATAGGATAGCACACTGAGATTGACAGATAGGTGGATGAATATAAAGGCCACTAGTAGTAGTATTAGTAGAAGAAGAATAGAATAATAGTTGTAGGAGTAATAAGAAGGGGTAAGCTGAAATGTAGGAAAAAGATTCTTTTTAAAGTCATGATAAGCAAGAAAAGAAAGGATTTTAAGAAGGAAAGATTAAGGGCCCTCTCTAGTAGTGCAGTGGGTTAAAGCACAGCACTATGAAGCTTTCTGCAGCCGCTGAAGCACAAGTTCTATCCCCGCTCTGGAGGTGACCCACATGGCATGGCAGAACTCTCCTGACCCACCTGCTGCTCCCCTCAGCAGTGTACTTTGTTGATCTGCCTATTCTGCACCCCACTCTGTCTCTGGTGAGTTCTCTCACTGCCCCTGTACCTCTGGCTTGTACCCCAGTTCTGTATGCATAATTAAATAAATCATAAAAAAGGAAAGATTAATTAACAGTGTCCAATATTTTTTAGCAGTCAAATTGCATAAGGACTGAAAAGAATGGGTATTAAGTTTGGCAGCCAGTAAGTAGAAATTAGAGTAATTAATGTGAGAATAGAAAAAAGCAATAAGAAAATACCTCAAAATATTATTACTGGTTCTCTTGGGAGGAGAAGGGGAGTATTAGAGAGGAAAGAACAGAAAATACTAAAATCCAAATCAAAGAATGAATGAGAAGTGACAAACTAGAAAGAGAAATTACAAATTACATTTCCAGAAAGCTTCCGTAGTAAGTATAAATGTTTTACATAAGATTTTATGGTCACAAAAAGGAGCCACAGTAAAAATGAAAAAGCATCAATAGGCAAATTCCTCACATTTAATTAAAATCTTATTTTTCTACTTCCATGGCATTTCTCCCAAAGTCTTTTCACTGAAGCAACAAAGGAAGAGCAGAAAATAATACCTGACATACAATAAACTTTCCACTCAATTGATGGAAATGATTCTGGAGGCAATACTGGTGCTAGTTGCTGTTGTTGTTTTTTTTTTTAATTTTATAATAATTTATTTTTACATATTTTTGTGCAGTTTTCCATCTCAGTTTCAATCCCCTTGGATTTCCCTATTTGCTGGTTTTTTGGGACCAACTTGTCATTTCAAGTATGATGTTTGGATCTCTAATATAGGTTAGGTTGCATCATCATGGCAGTCCTAAAATGAAATCTTGATGAGGTGCATCTCAAAAAAGCAAGGTGCAAGAGTAAGCCTGCAGTCTCTCTTTAACCAGTTTTCTTATACCCTGCAAAACTTCAAGAAACTTTATACCTCAACTCTGGGTATGTTGGGATATCGCACTAAGATATTGGACATCAACCATAAACCCAAATTGGGAGAGGAGATATAAAGGTAAACAGAAATAAACTACTACTTTAAACCATGTTTTAAAGGAGTCTTTTGCCTAGCTAAAAACAGTTGGTATTTTGTCAATCTCCTAGGACAACTTGGAAAAAACATTTGCTGTATAAGTGTGTTTGGAGGAAAAACAAAAACAAAAACAAAAAAAACCTTTTGAGATCAGGAATGAAAGACAGTATTGTAAACTTGGCAACTGCAAGAACATTTAAAAGAATGAGACCAAAATAAAGCAAAACAAAACAAAAAACTGGGGGAGGTGGCAGGAGAGAACCCAGTCACTTAAAGTTTTCTCGTGTTCTTTTAGTGAAATGCTTAAAATCTTTTCTTTAATCTATGCAATTTGAAGTAAAATGTACCCTCTGGTCACTTTAGTGCATTACATTATCTAAGAGTCCATTTTTCTACAGGAAATTTTTCTCTAATCACCAACCACCCACATATTTTGGCTGAAATCTCTAGTGTTCAAAGCAAATAAGTTTTTAGGACACATTCAAACAATAATCAATACAACAAATGAGAATCAGTATAATGAGGGATAATAGAGTATAGTCCAAGTATAGAGAATAGCTATAAATGAGGTCATTGCTCTTAACTGATTATCCTACTGCCTACTTCATACAAAAAAAAAAAAAAAAAAAAAAGCTGCCAAGGATGAATTACCTCTGCTTTCCTGACTGCTCTCAATTCATACTGTTCCCTTCCATTTCAACCATAAAATGATCTAAGACCAACTGTGCTGTACCCCAAGTAATATCTCTACCCCTCTCTTTTCCACTTTTCCATTACCAGACTCTCTCTGAATTGATTGCTACAGTTCCTCTCTGCCCTTCAGTTATTTCTGAATCTTAACTCTAAAGTCCACTAAAAGCACCATGCTTAAGTCACCTGTGACCGTCTAATTGCCAAAGGAAATTTTCAGTCCTTATTAATATTTCTGTTACCTTAGAGATATAAGATCTCCAATTGGATAATTATATGTTCCATTGCTTTGGATAATTGTAATTATCCAATAATGTTTCCCTCTTGGAAGACTGCCTTTCTTTGGACTCTGCACCATTAACACCCTTACTTGTTTCATGCCACTAAGGGGTCTTAGTTCCATTATAGCTCTTCTTCAGCAAGTCTGTTCCAGCCCCTTTTTTCTCTGTATTTACTCTTTGGGTGAGCTTATCATCCATTTCAATGACTCTAGACCTAGATGTTCCTGCCTACTGGAAGTATTCACTAGACTGTCTCAAAAGCTGTTCAGAACTAATATGACCAAATTGAAGACCATTACCCTTCTAACTGAACATAATTCTCTTCCAGAATTGCTTCCCTATCTCCTTAAATACCATCATTGATCCCCAAATTAACTTATCCACATATCGGGAAAATAACTTGAAACCTCCCCAATGCCCAGTGCTCTTTCTCCTACATAGATGTCCATTCAGACTAGCTGCATTTACCTGCTAAATAGCTTTTTAGCACAACCACTTTTCTCCAATACCACCACCACTGTCATATTTCTATAGACTACTGCAGTAGTCTCACTGCCTCTAGACTTGTTTCTTACTAGATCATCCCACTGCAACCCCTAGTGAACTTTAAAGACTACTTAATATCTGTGCTCTGTCCAGATGACCCTCCTTAATTTCTGCCACTCCTTTGCTATTTAATAATTAAATGACTCTGAATATTACTCTATTCTGGGATTCTTCAGGTTCTTTGTAGCTTTTCTTTCTACAGTTTTACACTTTAGAGGCACTGAGTCCTTTCAGGACTCCTTTTGGGGCCCTCTGGGAAGTCAAATGATAGAAAGGGAATACACTTTCATGTATTTCCTCTGCCAGTACTCTCATCCTGTTAGTTGTCATTATTTAATTGTCTCCTCTTCTGGACTCTTAAGTGCAGAAAGCAAAAATCATATTTGACTTATTCTCCAGAGTATCTACTAGAATCAGTACAATCTTATATTGCATTTATTTAATGAGTAAATGAGTGAGTAAGTGAATGTCCTAAAACTCCATTTATATATGAAACAATGGTTTTTGGTCCTAGTTGTTCTGCTGCTAAAATAAAATAGTGGAAATATTTGTCATTTTTAAGAAAAGCTAACTGCAATTCACTTACATTAAACTCAGTATACATACACAAAAGCCCTTTGTACCTGCTACTAGCTGTGCTCTACAAAAGCCTTTGAGGTGTTACATTTTCAAGGATCCCCTTTTGTTGCTCTTTTCCTCACTCTTTCTTTATCTGTCTTTAATCACTTCTCTCCCTGTTTAGATGCAGCCTGGACCCTAAACTCCACCTATACATGCATACTCTGCCCCTTACAAAGATACTCAGCCATGTGAGCCCGTGAGGGTGGACATCCAGCTTCAAGTCCTTGCTCTGGTACAAGACTCTAACAAACCCAGGGGAAGGAATACGATGTTATTTGCATGCCCAGAAGTTTTACCTTTGTGCAATTTACTCCAAGCCTGCCTAAAGTACTAACAGATGGCTTCATGCCACCCTACCCCTAAATTCTTGAACTTCCAGTTGAAACCTCTCCTTGATTTATGGAAATAGCTCAAAGCAGTTATCTCTAATCTGTTTTTTCTACCCTTGGTTCATATGCAGATGATTCAAAAGATTGCTCTAATTGACTACTAAAAGGCCTCACTGTTTCAACATATATAAATCAGTCTCATTTAAGTGTTTTGGATGTGTGTTAAGGTGTTATCTCCTCCCAGCAGTTTTCCTAGTGTCAATTTTAGTAAAGAAACCATTTCTAATAAAAATAGAACTACCAGGCCCTCCCTGGTGGTGCAGTAGGTTGAAGCACAGTATTGTGAAGCTATGGCAGCCACTGCAGCATAGGTTAGATCCCTGGCCAGGGGGGTGGCCCACATGGTGGGGTAGTCTGCCTGTTCAGCTCCCTACTCTGTCTCTGGTGGATCCTCTCATGCCTCACACCTCTAGCCTGTACCCCACTTCTGCATGTATAAGTAAATAGTCTTTGAAAAAAAAAAAATAGAACTGCCATGTGATCCAGCAATCCAGTTCCTGGGTATCTATTTGAAGAATATGAAATTATTAACTCAAAGGTTTTATGCACCACAGTATTTGTTGCAGTATGACTATGTGATCACAGATAGATAGATCATTGGATGAAGAAGTTGAAGTATACAAACAATGATGGAATGCTATTCAGCTTACCAGGGAGATGAAATTTTTCCATTTGCAGAAAAATGGAGGGAACTCTTGGGAATTATGCAAAGTAAAAATAGAATGGTAAATATTGGATGATTTCACCTATCTGTGCAATCAAAGGAAACAATGGGATGAATAAGCAAAATAAAAATAAAGGAATGGGCATTATTAACCAAATTGAGGTTACCAGAGGTGAAGAGAAAGGGAGTGGGTAGTAAAGGTTAGAGAGTATTATAGATGATATCAAGAATGTTTTGGTGTTTGTTTTTTACTTAGAAAAGAAAAGGAAAAAACAAACTGCTTCTATGTTAACAAAGGCAGCGAACAATTTGTCTACTGGTTTTGTGGGATGATCTGTCAATTTCATGTACGTTCAGCGCTGGAAGGAGGGGAGCAGCGCTGGCATTAGCACTAGGAATTCAGTGATCAACAAGCAGGAATGTCCCCAGCCTGCCTTAAAGTGGCATCACCATGACGGTATTTCTTAGTTCACCACAAATAGTGCAAAACATGTGGCTGTTTTCACCCTGTTTTTGGTTTTAATTGTTTAAATGCATTTTTTACATTGTGCTTACAGGGTGTTAATAGGCACTGCATGGAGAAAAAAGTCATGTATATTAGATTTGAGAAATGCTAGATTAAACACAAGCAGAGTACTTTAGTGTAGATTTATTGAAGACTTTATTACACAAAAATAAATTGGGAGTATCCAGACATCAGGGATTATGATGTGACTTGTTCCCTAACATATTTACCAAAGAAACCCCTTTTAATGTACTACTGTTCAAGGACTAGTGTTCTACAAAACTCACTCTGGAGAGCTTTTGACAAAAGGCAATCTTTGGCCATAACATTACTTTCTAGAATTGTTTCTCCAGCATTTTCCTAAGTCTCCAGAGAATCAGCATACCTGTCAAAATTCCTTTTTTAAAATAATACTGTTTTTATTGAGGTAACATAGGTTTACAACACAATATGTAACTTAGGGATATAGAATCATGTTTCTTTACATGAATGTTACCACACTGTTACCCACCACCAAAGGTAACATAACCTTCCACCATAGTTCTTTGGGCCCTCCCCACTTATCTCCCCCCACCATCCACTCTGGTAGCCTCAATTCTATAGACAGATTGTCAGATAAAGATATCTTTTTCAAATTAAAACACAGTATGGAATCAAGGCAAATAATACTTTAAAGTTTAATTTCATTAAAAACAGTAATTAATTGCTCAATGTGATGGGCAGAGATACTTATGCAGGCACAGTGTAATTTAAAATCTACCTGTGTAGCCAGATCCCCTTCATTTTGCAACAACAAAACTCCCGTAGACTAAAATTTAGAAATAAGTGGAATTATCTAGCTACCTGTTGTTTTCTTTTCCCTATAATTCCTCTTCCTTGTGATTAATGTTGACTGACTCCACCTGCATTCCTGGGAACTTGGAAAATTGATTGTTTTATAACTTGCATAAAATTTCTGTGCCCCTCTGTGGTTGATAGTGGCATCAGAAGTAAACATCTACTGATTGCTGAGAAAGTCAAACACCTTGACTCCCCTTGTCTAGACTGCCCGGCACCTCCACACACCTGGAAATGTGAAGCTCTGCTTTCCTCACATTTCTACCCCCTTGTATAATCCCAATGCTTACACCATTTGGGAGCCTAGAATTTGGGTGCCTATCCATCAACTCTCTTGATACCCATCTCAAATAAACTCCAAGTAAAACTTTCCTCAGGTTCTGGGCACAAGCAAAAATACCCAGTCTGGTCATTCACACTTTTATCTAGGAGGATTATTTAAAAACAAACAAACAAAAGTACTGGATTTGGAATTAAATTCCAAGCCTGGCTTAGGTAAGTTGTATTTTGTTTGGTTATTTTCACTTTCTGGACTTTGTTTTGCCCCTATATTTTCCATAATTGCCTTTCCTTCTCCCTCTCCTAATTTTAAGTAGAACTAGTTGTAGGATCGCCTCCAGATTCCTGATCTTTAGTTTTCAAACTTTGATATGTTATCATCATGGGCAAAGGGAGTAGAGGGAAGGAGGTTCTCTGTGAACCCCAAGGCTTGGGACTCTCGATTCAGTATCTGCACAATTACTTAGGCCTCTTTGATGGTTTATTTCATGTAAACTTGTCTAGGTCCTCAGTTAGATGTTGTTGTGAAGGTGTTGTTTTAGATTAAAATCAGATTTGGTGTAAAGCAGATTATCTTCCATAATGTGGGTTGACTTCATCCAATTAATTGAAGTCCTTAAGAAAAAAGACTGAGCACTGTCAAGAAAGAAGGAATTTTACCTCCAGATTGCTTTGAACTTGAGATCCAATATTTATTCTCCCTCTGACTTTCCTACCTGTCAGCCTTCTTCTACCAACCTGCCCTTCTTCTCTTCTCTCTCATGCATGTATAGACATAGAATAATATTCCCAAGCAGATTTAGCCAAGAAACTCCCTTCAAAATGCAATCCCCCATCTAGGACTAGTGCTCCAAAGAATATCAGGAGTACTTTAGGAATGCTTGAATATATTCTCTCTATATCAATAGTCATGTACTGTAGATAGCTATGAGATATTATATTAATATACATAATGGATTATAGCTCTCATATACACAATGTATACATGTATATATGTGCATATGTACACACATATGTACATTTATTGTTTGTGTTTCTTGGAAAACCCTGAAAGCCAGTCTCAAGAACAAACATCCAGGGTTTTGGCCTCTTAACCTTCTGTCCCATCTGTCTATTTATCTCTTGAGTAGAATAGTTTTCTTTAAAAGTAGCATATTGAATTCAAGTGATAGGCTTTTTATATTTGGGCAAGGAGAATAACACATCTTTACTTCTCCAAATTAGTTTCTTAATTGGCCTTGCTCTTGTAGTTAAATGTATCATGTTGATCTTGAACATTTTTAATAAGTAGATTTATATTAGAGACCAAATGTTAAAATTGCTTAAACTTGAAAGGCCCAGTTTGCAATGAAATGAAACAGATTCTGGTGGATGTTACTAAGCTGCCAATAAGGATTAATTTAAACTCAAATGTTCTTTATTATTCGTTAATTATGTAATTGTTATTCATACAACTTTCTTGATTTTTCCTGTTAAATAATCATGCCTGTATTTCACCCTAGCCTTTCTGTTTAGTTAACCAATTAATTAAGGGTAGTGATATTCTGCATTTATTAGCATTACAATGTTCAGATCATTCCCTGTAGCCCAAACATCTACATATGTTCAGGTTTTTTAGCTCAGTTTTACCCCCTTTTAAGTGATTATCATTCTAAATTACTAGATACCAGAAATTAGAAGCCATGCTCTTAAAATTCAGTACAACCCAGCTCATTAAAACTGCTCCTTGAAGACAAAGTGCAAGTGCTGTTAAAAGCACTAGAAAGGAATTGCACATTGCCATAGAGGGTACAAAGCATTACCGGCCAGGGATTCCTGTGGACTGGGCCAGACCTTGGATCTCCAAGGGTCAGTGATTTTACAAGAGCAGCTCCTAGCCTGAAGATCAGGCATATCTATAATTTTTTCTATCCCAAGCAGCATGGAACACAAACCCATAAGCACTTATTAAGTTGTATTGAATTGCATCAATTACTTAAAATCAGATCCCTGAGGCATGGACCAGAATGCCCAGTGAATGATAGCAAGTCAAATATTGGTAAAAAGAGGGCTTTCTGGTTCCTGCCTGGAGAAAACCATGTCATCATAGAGAAGGTGCAAAATAAATAAAAGTATACACACACACACACATACACGTGTATATATAGATATATATACATGTATATATATATTATATATATAATATATATATAAATAAAATGATATATAAAATATATAAATAAAAGGATACATAAATATTATATATTATAAATATTATAAATATATATAAATAAAAGTATGTGTATATATATATATGTATATATAGACACATACACACACACACACTATATATATATATATATATATATATATATACACACATTTTATTCTTCTGCTCAGAAGAACAACCTATCATCTCACTGGTCTTCACTTATGAAGCATAAGTTCAAAGATTAAGCTACTAAGAATTTAATAGAAGGGCATTAAAGTGTGGGTTCTTCTGAGTCACGATCCCTGTGTTTCCAAGAGGTCACACACTTGCAATTCTGACCTTGAGGAAAGGTTAAACTTCACTCCTTAAGTCGAAAGCTTTGATATTAATGTTTTCTCCTTCCCAAGTGAGTTTCTTTGGGAAAAAAGTCCTTTTTATTTAAATACAAAGATGCAAAAAACATCATCTAGGTAATTTGACTCCACTTTTCAGATGTTAGTAAGTTAATTCCAGTCTCACATAATTTTGACTTCCTATAATGGAAGTACCTGATAAGAGAACAATTTAACACTAGGACCGTAGTGATCATGGCTGGAAGTGAAGTAACAGAGTATAGAAGTTGAGAACATGAGCTCTAGAATCAGACCCAGCTGCATTCAAACCAATCTTTCATTTGTAGCTATGTGACTTTTATCATCTTTATTATACTTTGTTTTCTTCCTAAAAAAAAAAAAAAGAAAGAAAGAAAGAACAATGTCCACACCCACAGGTTGTAAACATCAGGCCCAGCCTAGCATATACACATACTCCAGATATCTTTAGGGTTGTCTCTAGGAAGGTTGACCCTAATTGTTTTTATATCACCCAGTTTCCTTGCACTCTCACAAGTTCAAGTTTCCGTGGGCTGCTTTGACTAGGATCCTACTTGAGCTCAGTTGCTGTCGCTGGCTGTCCAAACTACATATGTGACAACATAGCATGTGTGGATTTACTCCTGTATGTACACAAAGTGTTCATTCCAGGTCTTTGTATAAATAGCCAAAGGTAGGAAGATGGGAAGGTAGACTGTTGTTTACATTGCAAAAGTAAACATTTAACCTAAAAATATTATTTTTCATTTTCCCTAACTCAGTCTAATTTCTCTTATGCCTTCCCCTCAGCTGAAAACATCTTTCTGATTTCTTCTTACTCAGTAGAGGCTTTCTTTGTGCCACACACTCTTTCCAGTATAGGTTCAACCCTTTAGCCATACTCAAGTGGCCTGTTGTAGTGTGTTTGCCTAAATAAAGATTATTTTCTACAAAGTTTCAATTGATCACATTTGTGCAAGAGTAGATTGAATTCAAATACTTTGTCCAAGACCTAGGAAACAGTGAAGTTAGAATTTAAACTCACATTTATATGAATGTACAACCCAAGTTGTACATGATGTTTTGCATATCTTCAAATTTTCTCAGCAGGTTAATAACCCAAGAGATTTGGCTTGCAACTTTCTCTGCCTTGACCTGGTTTTGCCCACCATTCGTTCATCCCTTCAACTGTATTATGTACTCTTCTAGGTTCTGGAGCTACAAGTCAAATGAGGCACTTGTTTTTTATACAGTATAGTTTCTACCTCAGGGAGGCAAATAATAACACTGAAATCCCCAACCACATTAGAAAACAGAGCAAGGTCAGAGCTAGAGAGTTGCCAGGGTTACTTTAAACTATGATCTAGATGGTCCCTCTGAGAAACGGCTTTTAAACAGAGACCTAAAGAATGAGAAAAGATAAGGGATCTGAGCAAGAGCTTTGCAGACAGAAAAAAGCATGTACCAAGGGCTGCAAGAAGTAACACAGATACTTTATTGTGTACATGTAATTTCTCTCTTCATCATCAGACCAGGGAGGACCTCTTAGGTTCTGGTATATACTCTTGTACATGATTTAAAAATTATTCATCTCTTCTCATTGTTTTATTTGGGTCTTCCAGGGGGTCACATGGATCATTAGTTAAATATGATAGCAATAAAAAAAAAAAAGTGGGATAACTGCTGAAAAGCTATCACCGAAATGACTTTCCTTCTTTTTCTGTTTGTATTTGTTTAAAGCATTTTGAGTGACATCAGCAACGAGACTTCACTTCTCAAATGTATATGTGAAACCTGCACGCCAGATAGACACACATACACACATACATTTAAGCCAAATAAAAGCTTTTGACTTCATTGAAATATAAAGATTGGATGTTTACCTCCTTTTCCCACTCGCCTTCATCTCTATCTCTTAGTATTTCCACAGTGTCTTTTCAGCATTGTATTAATAACGACCTGAGATTTTCTAAGCAAATGATGATCAGATTAAATGGATGAGAGGGCTGTTACTAGAAAATGTTTTAAGGCCCATTATAATGCATCTAATGACTTCTTAAAAAGAACTGGCTAAAGTTTACTATAATTCCATACTCTTTTCTAAATGAAGTTGGTAGAAATATATTCAGACAGTCAGCAGAAACCATAGTGCTCACCAATAGAAAAATATGAACAGCTGCAGCTTACTGCTCACACAAATGAACTTCCCATAAAGCCATGTGTAATGAGTTCTAGAAACACAGGGAGTGATGGGTGTTTGAGTTTGAGACATCCTTCAAAAATATCTTTAGGCAGTTCCTTAGTTTGCAAATTACTAATCTTGCCAAGTTTCCCAAAATTCCAGGGCAGAATCAAGAACTCATCAGTGGAAGAGTGAAACAAACAAATCAATCAGCGCAGACTCCTGGAATGATTTGAAATCTTGATGTTGTTCTTCATGTCTTACTTAAAGAACTAATAAATTGAGATGTTACTATAAAGTTCTTTGGTCACCCTAGGGACACTTTATTTACCCCATGCTATCCTGGGCCCCAGAAAATTGACTGCTGTTAATTGCAGGAACCAGAGTTCCCTGCCTCAGATTGCAGATTGCCTTTAGCTAATGCAGTGACTATTAAAGGAGATAAGATAGTTGGAAGACAGAGAAATTTTGGAAAGTTATTCCTTCTCTGGTTCCATCCATGCCTGGGCCACAGCTCGCACAGAAATGAATGTCTCTTCCAACTCAGCTACACTCCTCTTTGGGTTCCTATAACCAACCCCTCCTCTTATCCCTCTTTGCTGAAAGAAAATCAAAGCTGCCCTGTTCATGCATGCCTGGGGTGCTTCATTATCCCTTCTTGGTTTCCCTTAAACTGTCTTATACCTTTGTAAACAATCCCTTTATTAAACATTCTTAATTACCCCATCTGTTCCCTATTAGAATCCTTACTTTTCTCTCCCGCTACTAATTCATTTATTCCTAGCCCAGTGGGCATAAGTTCAGTTAAGACAGAAACCACTCTAGAAGAAGTTGAATATATTGATTTATAAAATCTTTGGGAAAATTTTGGAAGGAAGGTAAGGTTAAACCTCGCTGAGCTTCTTAAGATCAGGAAATGACAGAAACTTCATAAAAGGCCAGCCAAAGCTTCCAGCAGCATCTAAGAGGATGAATCACATTAGAATGCCCTAAAGCAGATGCAAACCTCAAATCACCCTCCTTCTCACACTGCGCCTCCTGCATGTAGTAACCTTCCTTTCCCATCTACTCACTTTGGCAAGATCTCAGCTAGAATCCACTTTCAACAGATTTGAGAAAATGTATCCTTCCACAGTTGCTTCTGTGGGATGCAGACAGTAGAGTGGGGAGAAAGATATTCTAGGCTAGTTGTAAAGAATATATGTAAGAACACTCAATAAGTCATGGACTCTCCTTAACATCCTGATAGTTCAGTTTCCTCCTTAAGGTGGGGACAATAATAATAAATAACACCTATCTCAAAGTATTAGAGTTCAGAGTAATACTAAATGGGTGAGGAAGAGTGTTGTTTTCTTTGTTTTTTTCATACATCCCTTCAGCTTTCTGATAAAACTTGTAGATTTCTCTTGTCAAAAAAAAAATTGAAATTAAAAAAAAGGATTCGAGGGAAGTATTTAGTTATAATAATCAAAATATGTTTTAACTTTGACATAACACACACAGAGAGTAACAAAATGTATGGCATAATTTTGAAGCAGTATGTGGCATAATAACATTCCAATCTATCTGCAGCATTTGAAATGTGGTATGAAATTATCTGAATTCTGTTAGTGACCAAATCCTAACTCCTGCTTTTAGTACTCTGATTTGTTGTCTATGTCTATAATTGAACAGAATGCTAAATTTCAGTAAATTCAGAGTGAAAACAAAGGTACAATTTTTTGTTTCCATTCACATTCCAAAGATCCTCAAGTTAGATAAGTCAGTGACTCCAACAGAAATATTGGAACTTGCTTTTAGGTTACTGGGAGTATGGACAATTCTCCCACCAAAAACACCCTCTTCTTTAGATACCCAAACCCACTTTTCCAAAAGACACAGACTGGAAGTCAGTTATCTTGTCCTACTTCTACTTCCAGTTTTTTTACCCCCAGAGATTTCCCATATAGGGGAGAAAATCCTAATGACTGAGTTACCCGCTGACAAGACCCTTGGTCTCATCAACACTATAAGAAAACATCTGGAAATATAAATGGGCACAATATGGTAAGAAGTTAAATACCAGCAAAGTGAAGTACCCAGAACAGAAAGAGGCCAGGGATCCTCACACAAGACGATGGGGTATGGTGATAACCCATAACTGTGACAGTGGGATCTCATTGAGAGGAGCCCAGGTTTGAGTGCTAGATACATTTGAATGGCAGTTCTGACTCTGTCATTTAGTCATTCTGCCCCAAGGGAGATGACTTCATGTCTCCAAACTTTGGTCCCCACCTGCAAAATGGAGATAATAACCCCAGAGGTTTACTGTAAGGATTAAATGGGGTAAGACATACAAAAGGATTTAGCACAGTGATTGACACAGACTAAGTGTTCAGTTAATCTTAGTTTTTAAAAGTAGCACTACTATGTAAATTCTTTTCTGTGTTGATTTCAGGTTGTTTGGGCAAAGCATCAGGTGTAGCCTATCACCTGCGTAAACATGCTGCTAAATGACAATCCTGATGGCCCTGAAGGGAATCAGGCAGCAGGCTCACTGTACCTCAGGAGCCATGATGTGAAAGGAGAGCCAGTGGGTGTTCCATCTATAAACACAGAGTGTCTGACAAATGTAATGGCTCATTGCAATACTTCTCTCACTGAGTTGAGCTGATTACATTTTTGCTCTGCATTAGACCTGTAAAATCCTGTCGTAGCTGCTTTGCAAATAAGAGTTCAGTCCACTGCCAAATTCTGAAATAGGATGCTCAGTAACTTTACCCTAGCCATTCACTTCAGTTAGCACATGTCAATACAAGTGAGCTCTATTATGGTTCGGAGATTTTCCATGTCTTGTTAGCCAACACAGCTTTCTCTTGGTTCCCTCTCCCTTGTGGCTCCTATCTTTTTAAAGAATTTCTTACCACTTTGCTCTGTTACTGTTTCCCTGGTGCCTTACTGCTCATTTTCTTTTGAATGTTTCATGAAAACCTACCAACAAGTCTGAACACTGGCCAGAAGATAAAAGGCACAACTTAGGAACAGAAAAATACACACAGTCTCCCCCCAAAAAAGAGCCTGTACCTAAAACTTAAATCCTTGAGAAACTTATGTTTCCTTTTCCCTGAATTAATTAAGCTAAATCTACCAGCTTCCCAGCTAACTATATGTAATCCAAGGCATAATCCAAAACAAAATCCTAATTGAGGCAAGATGTTTGCAAAGAAAGGGCCCAGGACCCACTACTATGGGGTGCCAAACTATATCTCAGAGGCCCTGTGCAAGTCAAAGCTTAGAACACACACTTTAAGATAACATAGAAGAAGGACTACTAGAGGAGACAAGGGGCCACATGGGAACACCCCAAAGAGGGCAAGAGGGCAAGGCTAAGAAAATTCAGGAGACACATGAATACTCCCACAAGTAACCATATATTTATATAGCACAATTATGTAGGTTTTGATTCCATTTCTTATTTGTTTTCTTAATGACTTACGTAGGTTCTGATTTTTTAAGGCAGCAGAGAGTTATGAGAACTGAAGTTTGAGAGATGATGATCTGCCCGAAGTCATATGCTGAAAATGATTGAGTCATGTTTATTTCTTTACTATTGTAGTAAAGAGAAAGTTAAAGTCCTGTAGGGTGTCATTAGCCTATAACTTCTCTTCCAGAGTTCCTGTCTACAGCACCTTGCCTTATTGTGACAGTCTATCATAACTGGAAAGCCTTACAACTCTTTAATCACTCACATAACCACTTTCCACATAACAGAGCAGACATTGTAAATTTGGATTTATTCTTGGAATAATTCTACCTTAGTCCTTCAGAAAACTATTTTCTCTCTAAATTTATTTTTTATTGATGTGCCATTGGTTTACATTGTTATGTGAATTTTGGTACAATTTCTTACCTTGTTGATATCTATATAACACTGCACCCTCTACCAACCAAATTTTTCTCCTATATCCATTATACCCATCTCTTCCTTCTACTTCCTCTGTGGTAAATAACTATTTTGTGGTCAGAATTTAAGTCATTTTTTTTGTGTTTTGTTTATTTGTTATATACACATGAGTAAAATCAGTCTGAGTTTGTCTTTCTCTTTTTGACTTGGGTAAGCTCAATCACCTCTGGTTCCATCCATGTAGTCACAAATGGTAGTGTTTTTATCTTTTTTTAAAATAGCTGAGTAGTAGTCCATTATATATATATATATATGTATATGTATAGTCTTTTTATCCAACCTCTATCCATGGGGTTTTTTGGATGGATATATGTACACAATGTTGTCTTGGTCATTCTAAAAAATCAGAAAGTTATTCTCTATCAATTCATACTGGCTCACATGAGATAAACCTTTGCTACTTTAACCAATCCAGTGTTTATTCTACCACACACCTTTGATACATCGGATGTAAAAGGGGAAAGTCTTTTAAAAAGAAACCACTTAACCACTTCAGGCTCTATCACTACTTTAAAAATAGCAATATTACAGAGCTACACTGATGTTTCCATTGATTCTGTATTAGTGGCCATCTTTTTTATAGTTAAGATTCAATAACCAAGATGCCCCACTTCCCACTTCTGCCTTTCCCATTTGATTTTAACCTTCTTGTCTATGACACCATGGTGTTAGGCTTAGGAGAATGCACTAAATGACTGCCCATTTAGCCCCTACTGTATTCCAAGTATCCTCCCAATAGGGAATATGGTAGCAAACAAGGTCACAATTTTTGTAGAACTTATATACCAAAGGTGCCAGACAGACATACAATGTTAATGTAACTGAAATGTGCTCTAGAAGACATAGAACACCACTAGCTAACTGACTTCAAGGTGAATATCATTTTTAAATTATGCTTTCAGACACCAGCTTTAGCTTGTTGGCAAGAAGTAGTTTTACTTGATAAACTCAAATTTCTACTGTATCTCAAATATGTCTAGCTAATCATCAGTGTATGGATGTAAATTATCTTTGGTGGAAAAATAAGAAATCAAATAGGGTAAATGTGATAGAGCTTTCCCCCATTTCAGCTGAAACCTCTCAACTGAGAAATTGAGTTGAGGTCTTAGGAGATTCCATCTTGGAGAAATCTTGGAGCAAAGCATCACTGGTGAGTAGCATACTACTCAGTAGCATCAGGAAAAGCATTAGCATGCATGGGCTTTGAGCAAGTTTTGCATATTTAAAGACAAGGAAGAAGGTGAGAATATCATTTCAGAGGATGGTTAACAATAAAACAAGACTTCTGCTCTCAAGGAGTTGATAAAACTATTTTACTGATTCAAGCCAGCCATTGAAGCATAAGTCAAAGTGTTGGATAAAGAGTGTGTGGAAGCAGGCCCTCCCTGGTGGTGCAATGGGTTAAAGCACAGCACCAAGAAGCTAAAGTCACTTCTGCATGAGTTCAATCCCTGCCCTGGAGGTTATCCACATGGTGCGGCAGACCTCTCCTGACCTGCCCACTGCTCCTTTCAGCAGTGTACGTTGTCATTCTGCCTGTTCTGGTCCCCACTCTGTCTCTGGTGAATCCTCTCACCGCCCCTGCACCTCCAGCCTGTACCCCAGTTCTGTATTCATAAATAAATAAAATCTTTTAAAAAAAAAAGAAAAGAAAAGATTGTGTGGAAGCTTTGGCAGCCTATGTATTCAGGTATTCAGATGAGAAGTGGTATTTCAGTCTATACCATCAGTATCTACCAGGAATTTAGCATTAAAGGGTAAAATTAGCTGGAGTCTTTGAACTCAATGGAAAATATTCATCATTTTTATTTTCTTTTTGAAATGCAATCACTAACTTTCAGAGAGTACAATAAGATCTTTTAGTACCTTCAAAAAGGGCTCGTACGGTACAAGTCCTGACATCCAATCTTTCATCTCTTTGATTTGTGGAAAAGGGGAAGCATAATTCCCTGAGTATTTTATACTCAAAGAATTTTATACCAATCCCTCTTCTTTTATTGTAAGTACTATATATAAATTCTAAAATACACAAAAATATAAACCTAATGAGATACAGATGAATGGGACTTTGGAAAAGGCATGTTTAAAATTTTTAACCTAGTTAATAACAAATAAATTCATTGTTGTTACAGTGTTTTTCATCCAAAAGCTTGTAATGCTACTAGAAGCAAAGTTCTTGGGGTCACTCCCACCCAGCTTTCAACCTAGTATGGAGACAGAACAGTTTACATTGATACAAACATACAGTAGTTTAGGAGAAATACATAAAACTTCACTCTCATGTCACAGATCTACTACATGAGTGGATGTTATCTTGGTCTGAATGAATGAGAGTAAAAAGTCCCCCAAGCAAGAGAAGAAGGTCCCATTCCACTGCATGTTAATCAGGTCCTTTGTCTAGTATTGACTTAGTTTCCAGCTGCCAAATCCCTTGAGATCTTTTCAAAAGATCTGAAGCTATGTCATTTGTTCTTAGCACTAGAATGTGCCACAATTTGGTTTTATTATTTTGTGCTTTTGTACAAGTACCTGTTATGAATTAAATTGTGTTCTCCCAAAATTCATACATTGAACTTTAATGCCAAATGAACTCCATTTGGCAGTGGGGTTTTTAAAAACTTAAACAAGTTTAAATGAGGCCAGAAAGGCAGAACCCTAATGCAATAGAACTAGTATTCTTATAAGAATAAGAAGAGATTATGAGAGCTTGTTTGCATAAATAAAGGCCATGTGAGGACGCAACATGCAAGGCAGGGAGTGCAACTTCAGGAAAAGCCAACATTGCAAGCTCCTTGATCTTGGATTTTCTGTCTCCAGACTGTGAGAAAATAAATTCTGTTCTTTAAGCCACCAATCTAGTATTTATTATGGTAATCTGAGCTAACAAATACAGTATTTAATAAATATCTGTTTAATGAATGAGAGGAATACTTAGAGAAACTGGGTGACTCAGAGAAGAGATGATTTAGAAGACTTAGAATAATCTGTGAAAGAGTAAGTATGTTCTGCATACCCTAAGATATGTCCAATTATTATATTCCATCTTCAAATTGGATGTTATAGAAATGCAAGCATCAGATCAATACAAGAAAAACTTGCAACAGCTAGACTTTATTATAGTTCCTCCAAGTACGTTATCACAACTTCTAGAATTTAATAGCTCAGAGGGAGTCAAATTGCAGGGAAAATAACACTGAGGAAAGACTGATTAGAATCAAGTTTCAGTTTCAGAAAGAAAACAGAGGTCAAGATTTGCCTCACCAGGATGGTTACTGCACGATGTACTAGAGATAGCATCTTATTTGAAATTCAGGGAAGAAAAATGGGAAGTATATGTTACTTAGCAGAATAGCAGGTAATAAATTATTTTGCAAAGGAAATTATCAGATTTGAGACTGGACTATGTATAGATTTAATAAAGGGTGATTGTAAGGAAATTTTTTAAAAGTATATCTCAAGTACTTGGCAGACTTTATTACTTTGCTCTATATTCATCATATTTTTTTAACAGTTAATAAAGAGAACTCACATACTGTGTTGATCTGAATCAATTTCCACAAACACACATATCCTTTTGGAATATTTCCCTGCAAGCTCTTAGCTATTATTCCTAAAACTCATGTTTAAACTGCTACATAATAAAGAGGGCACTACCATTTCATCTGGTGCTGGTAAATAGAGCAGGGAGTACAGTTCGGAGGGGAAGTCAGTCCCTCTCTTGAGAATCTTCTTCAATCATTCCCGAGATTAAAATATCACACTAAGCATTACTGATGAATGAGAAAAAAATAAACTACAGGATGTAAAACAGCAAATCATCTCAGATAATGCCAGGACTTAGCTACAAATTGATTAAATTAATCTCATTGTTGCTCATTCTAGAGAGAACAACTAACTAGCCTTCAGTTTCTTCCAATATTTGGGCATATCCTCTAAGGCAGCACTAGCCAATAGGTATAATATTAACCACACAGACAATTAAATGTTTGTAACTACATTTATATGTTATTTTAAATAAAATATATTGATTTATTATTGGTTTACAATATTACATAATTTTCAGAAGTATGTCGTCACTCCTCTATGTGTATATAAAGCTCACTGCACCCACCACCAAAGTTTTAATGTTAGTCCCTGTTGCCACATTTACAAAAACAAAAAGAAGCAGGTGAAATTGGTTGGCTTGTTTGAACCAGTATATCCAAAATATTATCATTTCTGTATGTAATAAATGTAAAAAATTTAAATAAGGGATTTTACTTTATTGTTGTTGAGTCTTAGAAATCATGGGTGTGTTTCCCACTTGCAGCAATAGCTCATGTTGGACTAGCCTCATTTCAAGCACTCAGTAGCCATGTGTGGTTAGTGGCTCCTGCACTGCACTGTGGAGCACGGAGCAAGAACACTGGGCTCCAGGCTGGTTTTATGATATGTGCCTGTGAGGGGGGAAATAGGCACCATCCCAACATATGGACATGCATTTCTTTAGATATTGCATGCATAGATTATAAATACATAAAATTCATCTTTATATATTTTTCTCTATCTCCATTGATACATATTTTGTATTTTTTTGAATGTACATAATGTGTTTACAACATTATCATTCCTAAATAGTTTATGTTGAAATGCATGTTCATTTTTCCTAACAGGCACAACTCTAAAATCTTACTAATTCTTATAAAATTTTATCTCACTATTTTTAGCAAACATTTGAAAAAATAAGCCGTTATATTTGAAAATCTTAACATTTGCAGTGCTCATAATTCAGCAATTCAAAAGTTGGTGACTGAGTTTAATTTATTTTGTTTCTTGGTTATTGAAACTGAAACAAAAGTGCTGTCACACAAATATAAATAGATCTAAATTAAAGAAGAACAATATGGGTTGCACTGAACTCATGACACTAGTCTTTTCAAACCCATCTACCAATTATACAAAAGTCTTTGTAACAACTTATCAAGTAAATTTCCACTGCCCTGGTCAGTTAAAAATTTTCAGTTGTTTTTATATACTTTTAAAAATTGGGTTCAAAGCTCTTTCTTAGGAAGATTTGCAAAGTAATTAGAAAATCCTATGAATCAAATAGACTCCAAGATGTTCCTCATGGTTCCCTCTTAATGCAATCCCTCCCTGTTTGAGTAAGCACTTTATTTGCACCTTTCTCTTTTAAGGTTAACACTGTCAGGATTAAGTTTGGTTGAGTAATACTCCAGACTTGACTGACTGGAATGTGAGATTCTCTTTAAGCTCTAGAGGAAATCATTGGATGTGTTAGGGAAATCCACATCTGGGCAATACTTTGGACCTGCAAATAGCTTCTAGGATGTGGGCATCTTCCAGCCAGTCATTGACAAGAAGTGTGGGACCTCAGTCATTCAGTTAACAAGGAAATGAATTCTGTCAACAGCCAAAATGAACTTGAAAGCAGATTCTTTCCCAGTTGATCCTCCAGATGAAATCACAATCAGGCTAGTTCATAACTGCAACCATGTGATGAAGCCCAACACAATAGACCTTAAGTCTTGCCCCCACTCCTGAACCAGAGAAATCATTAGATTCTAAAAAATTATGTTTCATTTTAAGTTGTTTCCTCAATTTCTGAAAATTTTCATCAATTATGCAGTAGAAAACAAATACAGTAATGAATAGAAAAAAAATACCTTGTATTTCTATTTTTTTGTTTGTTAGGTGAGAACAGACCCACAGTCCACCACAACTGCATTAAAGTGGTTAGGTGACTCATGTTTTTGTGAAATCACAAGGGTCAGGCCATCTCAAGTGTAAGAGATAAGCCTCGTCCTGGGAAAACCACCTTGGTGATCATCATGGTGTCTCCCCCAAAAGGCAAGTTTTTTTTTCCTAATTATTTAGAATGCATAGATATTACTTCTTACAGGTGCATAAGACCATGTTGAATTACAGAATTAGGAAACAATTCCAAGTATCTACATTTCAAAAAAAAAAAAAAAAACAATTTCTACCATGAAAGTCTCCTCTCTGTACATTATTAAAATATCAATTTTTGATGAAGAGAGACAACATGTGCTTATATTTCAAAAATGTTTGCCAGGTAAGCTAAAACTATAGCCCCTTGTTAATATATAAGAGATCAACAAATTCTGCACTTTAACATTTTTGTAAGAGAAAAATATATCTTTTTAAGGTAGTTATATGTATTATTTATTATTGAATGCTAATCTAGCAACTGGCATATGTGAAGACAGGCTAAAAACATTTGTACTTTTATCTTTGTTCTAAAACAAAACTCTAATTGTGCATCACCAGTTTTATACATATTTTTCTCTCAATCTTCAGAAGTAAATTCTCTGTGTATTCCAAAAGTGTATTTATTGCTATGGTATAATAACAATATCTATATTTGTTCTTTGCCCTGGCACAATACTCATAAAACCCTTGGAATTTCTTGTGTTATAGGAGTGCTTTTTGTTATTCATAGCAATCTCCTTTCTGACCACAACTGACTTTATGCTAATGATATGACTAAAGATAATACCCCTACTTAGCTTCAAGTTGAGTGTTGATCATTAGGTATATGCTAAAAGAGTTGAAACTGGAAAGTTAGCCAGCCTTATCTCTTGACCTCTGGGAGAAGAAGACTAGAAGTTGAGTTCAGTCTTCAATGACCAGTGATTTAATCAGCCAGGACTATGTAACAGAACTTTGATAAAAACTGTTGTGCAATAAAGTTCAGTAGCATTTTGGGTTATAGAACCCATCAATAAGCTAGGAGAGAGGCATGTTCTAAGATGGCATGGAAACTGCCTTCCTTCCCATTTCTTTGTGGACTGTATCATCCCAACCCACACCTTATCCTATGCCATCTCTTCTGTCTGGCTATTCTGAGTTACATTCTTGATTATAAAGTGGTAAATGTAAGTAGAGTATTTTTCTGAGTTCTATGAATAATTCTAGTGAATAGGTCTGAGTGGGTCTGTAGAAATCTCCAAGTTTGTAGTCAACAAGACAGGAGTGCAGACAGCCTGGGCCCTTACTTATGTTTGGTGTCTGAAGTAGTCTTGTGGACTGATTGCTTAATTTTGGGGGGTCTGTGCTTACTCTGAAAAGTTAGTGTCAGAATTAAATTGAACTGTGAGACTACACTATACCTATAACTATTTATAAGTGAATGAATATATTCCTTATTATCACTGTCAACCAATATTGAATGAGGTAATTTGACAAACTTAACACTTTTCTAAAATTGCCTGAATATTATAATGTGCTGGGTGTGGGGAAATACAAGGAGAAATTTCCATTTCATTTTTTCCCCCCGGCTCTTGAGCCTATAAAGACTGATGGCTAAATAGCTGCTGTTTCCTTCAGCTCGTGCAGACCTTTTTTCCTGCTTCTTTTATTTATTGATTTAAAACATGTATATATATGTGTATATTTTATGTCATTGTTCTCTTTTGTATAATATTTGATTTTTCTTTTCAGGTGTAATCCCCATAATCTCTTGGATTCTTCCTTCTTCTGTTTTGATCACTTTTCCTTCCCTTCCCCTGCTGTATTTATGATATTATGTGGGTTAGGTTCCTGAGAAGCTCCCTTATTTAATTAAAAAATATATTATTAATCAGTTAATTTGTTCTTGGCTTTATGTTAGATGTTTACCATAAAAAATATGAACAGGACAAATATGACCTCTTTATTAAGGAGTTTTCTTTTCCCTATTTGTTCATATTAAGCAAACACACAAGGGGCTCAATGGGGAAAGACTCAGATAAGTCTTAGATAGCATGTCTTCTTTGGGGGTAAAGCATTTAAACTGATATCTAAGAGATGGAAAATGGCTAAGAGATGTGAAAGTCGAGGGAAGCAAGTATACAGAGTAGTCAGGGTCTTCAACTTTACTTTATGTGGAATTAGAAGCCACTGGGGGGCTGATTTCCTTTTTAAAGGATATCTCTTTTGATGCTATAAGGAGAATGGCTGGAGAGGGGCAAGGAGAGGAAGTTACTTAAGGAGTGATGATAATGGCTTAGATGACCAGACTACAATAGTGCCAGTGGAGGTACCAACAATGGCCAGATGATTTTATTTACTTATTTTTTATTTATT
>NW_004567122.1:32695475-32908556 GCF_000260355.1 Condylura cristata | reverse complement strand
AGAAACAGAGTGGGGAACGGAACAGGTAGATCAACTGAGGTACGCTGCTGAGGGGAGCAGCGGGCAAGACAGGAGAGGTCTGTTGCACCCTCTGGGTTAGTTCCCTGGCCTGGATCTAACTCAGAGCAGATTAGGTGGGGGTAGTTTCATAGTACTGAGACTTTAACCCCTGTATGACCAGGGAGGCCCCAACTCACAAGATTCTTGCTTGAAAAGTAACGTGGATGATGGTACCATTTTACTGATGTGAGGACAAACAAGAGAGGGTAGAAGCAAATTTGGGATGGAAAATCAAGAGCTTTATTTTGTTCATATTAAGTGTAAAATGCCCATCAGTTATACAGTTGGAAAAGGATGATATTATCAAATTGAATATTTAAATGGGGCTTAGAAGAAAGATTTGAACTGGAGATATAAATTAGGGTATCATTAACATGAATACCGTATTTAATTCCATGTGAATTAATAAAAACACACTTTCCCACTCTGAGGAAAAACAGAAGGAAGCCAGGACAGAGCCTTGAGAATGACAAGGTATAAAGATCTATTAGAAATGCAGGATTTATAAGTAAGACTGAGAATGAGTACTTTGTGGAATGGAAGGCAAATCAGACCAGTAGAAGGAATTAAAAGGGAAGAATATGTAGAAAAGGAGAGACTGTTATGCTAAATGTTCAAGCAATCAAATAATATGAGGATGCTGGTTTAACAAAATGGAAGTTGATTGAGATTTTAGCGAAAAAACAAGTTTCAGTAAAAGTTCAGTAGGAAGAAACCAAGTTATTAGTAAATAATGGTGAGTTGATGATTGAAAAGTTGTATAAGCAAGTATAAACAAAAATAAACAAGTTTTTTCTTTTTTACAAATCACAACATAATATCCTTGGATTGTTATATTGCCATATAATTGTGCTGTGAATAATGGGTATAGAAGAAATAGATACTCTTTGTTTATTGGCATAATGTATCACTACCAAAGGGCAAGTATCTTGTCTATATTTTGCAAATATGTAGAAGTCATGTTAAAACTAGGCATGTTCATACTCAGTTAAAACTTAGAAAAAAACTGGTCCTCCCTGGTGGCGCAACGGGTTAAAGCACTGCACTGAGAAACTAAAGCCACTTCAGCATGAGTTCAATTCCCACCTGCCCCGGAGGTGACCACATGGCGCGGCAGACCTCTCCTGACCCGCCCGCTGCTCCCCTCAGCAGTGTACTTCGTCGATCTGCCTGTTCTGCTCCCCACTCTGTCTCTGGTGAATCCTCTCGCCTCCCCTGAGCCTCTGGCCTGTACCCCAGTTCTGTATAACAAATAAAAAAATCTTTAAAAAAAAAACTTAGAAAAAAATGAAAACCAGATTTATTTGCAAGAACAAACGTGTATATTAGTATTTATAAAAAGGACTCTAAGAGAAGTTCATTTTACTAAAATATGGCTTTTAGACAGCTATCTGAAAGAGATAAGTATACATCTTCACATTTCTAATAGAACTAAAAAATTATTTATATTGATGGAATTTGGCTTCCACGGTTATTTGAAAGAAAGTAACGTTAGTATTTCCAATAGAACTCTAAGAGAAGATTCTTAATTTAACTGCAATATGACTTTTTATATGAAATACCCATGCAGATATTTTGCTAAATTGTAGACTATTTGGCTAAAGCCACTTTAAAGGTGGTTAGAAGAAAATGCATGTCCTTTGGATTCTCTTAAAATATTCCCTTGGCCCTCCTTGGTGACGCAGCCGGTTAAAGCACAGCACTGAGAATCTAAAGCCACTTCCCAAGAGTTAGATTCCCGCTTGCCCCGGAGGGAACCACATGGCGTGGCAGACCTCTCCTGACCCACCCGCTGCTCCCCTCAGCAGTGTACTTCATCGATCTTCTTGTTCTGCCCCCCACTCTGTTTCTGGTGAAGCTTCTTGCCGCCCCTGAGCCTCTGGCCTTTACCCTAGTTCTGTATGCACAAATAAATAAATCTTTAAAAAAAAATATTCCCAAAAATGTGATGTGAGGTCCAGCAACTCATTTGAGAGGTTTAATGCATAAGGGAACAGAGAGAATGCAAGGGAAGGTTCCTGGCTTTGTTATTTATTGATTGGATGATGGGAAATATTGTAGCATGTTTGTTTGCTGAGAGAAATGAATTATCCAGAGGAAAGAGAGACTAGAAAGGAAAAGGATGAACTCTGGATCACAAAGGGAGGAGTTAGATTTGAGAGTACAAGGGACTCCATTTCTACTGTGCTCAGAGGGAAGCAGAAGATTCCAGAATGCAGATAGATGGGTTTGTTCCTTTTGTTGTCAAAGGTGAAAGATGTCATCTAATTTCTCATTGCAGCATGAAAAGAAGGAAAGACTGTAGAAAGTATGCTGAAATGGAGAAGACATGATATTGTGTTCTCAGAAAAAGAGGAATCAAACCTACTCAAGAAATAGGATTATTAAAATGTATGGAGAGCCTTATGGAGGCATAATATAAATGAAAGTAAAAATGTTTTTACTTTTTATTTTAGCTGGTAACATTCATCTGCTCAGCTAAGCTGGGACAACTCAGATCATGTTCATCTGAGTAGATGTTTTTCCAGCAGAAAATGGAGAAGGAAATGATAGACAATGAAATAGAGTAGATTTATAAAGAGTTATTATAATGATGGATGATGGAATCAGTACTAAATAAGATAAATGAAGCCAGGCGGGGCTTTGGAAGAGAGGTAAGGGAGAAATATGTTATATCTTACAGGAACCTGTTTTAGTTAACTGGCAGGCAAGTCAAAAGCTTAGACAACAAAATGGTAGGATTGCCCATTCAGTTCCATGCACCTGGTTTGGATTTTTCTTTTCAAAATTTGGTTTGAACATTTATTTATCAACTTACTTAATCCTAACAGTGTTTGCCTTACTAAGAATTTAGCTTTAGTTTTCCCCAGTCACTTCTAACTGAAGCCTTCACTTTTGTTATATGAGTAACAGCATACTTTTTTTTTTTAAAGATTTATTTATTTATTCACACAGAACTAGGGTACAAGCCAGAGGTGCAGGGACAAGTGAGAGGATTCACCAGAAACAGAGTGGGGAACGGAACAGGTAGATCAATAAAGTACACTGCTGAGGGGAGCAGTGGGTGGGTCAGGAGAAGTCTGCCATGTCATGTGGATCACCTCTGGGCAGGGCTTGAACCCGCACTGAAGCGCAGCGGCTCATTTGCAGTGCTCTGTCCTAACCCATTGCACCACCAGGGAGGGCCCCAATAACAGTATACTTATAAAGCAAGACATCTGTCTTTACATACAAAGAACATTTAATTCAAGATCATCTCAAAGTCAGTTATTTGCAACTTTTCCATTTAGTATTTAATGCAGGGAACCAACAGAGACAGATGGAAGAAAGCAGACCAGCCATGTTGCTTTTACACAATCCTCAGAATCATACAGGATCTTTCTTCATTAGCCCATTGACTGTCTCTGTCAGCATAAGAAAGTGCTTGAGGCATTACATTGAAAACACACACCTGTGACTAGTCTAAACTATGGCTTCCCATATGGCTTGCTTCTTAACTTAAATTGTGTGTCACCATATGCTTTGAAGGTCAACAAGTTTAGGTTCTGGTTGTGGTATAGAGTCAATTGAACATAAAAATGGCTTGGTAATCAATTATTTCTTAAAATTCCTGTTTTCACAATCTCCTAGTCACCTTGAGTGAGCTGCTCTTGCATCTTACTGGTATCACATAAAAATCAGCTCCATATATCCACACTGACCATGATCTTGATCTTTAATTGACCCAGCTCTTGCTTTGCTCCCTATTGTTCTTCACTACTCACTTCTCTTTTTTGCATGGCCTCTGGCACTATTTAATTGACATCATCCTTTGGTTTTTTTATCTCACTTTCAATCAGACTCTCCCTCTGGCCATGTTAGCTTTTGGGCATTCTGAATAATAAACACCTTTTCTGATTTGGTGTCGCCTCTAGAAGTTTAGTTATCGATATAGGTCCCCAGAAGCATCCAAATCTAGATTCTCCTATCCATTATTATACATAATATTAACTTATCAATGATTTAGTCAAAGTTGAAATGGCAGGAATCAATTCTTGCATGTCTACTAGAAGTCAGATTTCTGTGGATATATCCATATGTCCTGAAGAAGCCTCAAGTATGGTCCTTGTCACATAGAAGTGAACCAATGTTTATGTGAAGGCATAATAATAATAGATAACATATAGGTATTATTTTCTATGAGATATTACCTTTGCTAGACATGGTGGTGTGATTTGTAGAATTTGACCTTCAAATCAGTTTCATGAGGGAGATATTCCTATGCTTTCCTGTATGATATTATTACAGTACAGAAGAAGATTTTGACTTAACCTCATCGTGTATCATTTCTGCTTAGTGAAGAGACTGTTTCCTGTCAGCTCTGAGTTTCATGACTATGTTTGTAGCATCTGCTGCAATATTCCCCCTCGTAGCCTCAAGCAGTGGAACAAGCATTCGTCTCTGAATTTATATCAATTATTTCAGAAACTAAGACCCCAACATCATTGCTAATATGCACTGAGCATTTTCTGGAAACCAGCCCTATTCAGACAATTTGTAGTTGTCATCTCATTGAAACCTTCCAGAACCTGTAACTTTTTTTTCTTCCAGTTTTTTGATGAACCAAGTAAAAGTCCAAAAGTGGCTCATCCAAAGTTACCTAGCAAATGGTGTAATAGATTCAAGTCCAAATCTGAAGCTAGTCCATTTACAAAGTAAAGATCACTACTGATTCATGGTGAACTTTCACACAAGCTTAGTTGACCAAATGCCTACCTGGGACAGTGCCTCATTAGGTGTTACAGTTTGATCACAGTTGTAGTATCAGTTTAGAAATTGCATCCTCACCAATTAACAACTTGTTTTCCTGTATGTTTCAATTCTGAGAATAAGGAGGAATGTAGTTTTTACACATGTTAAAAAATCGTTCTCTGGAGTGGAAATGGGGCCAATCATTGTTTGATTTTACTCATTGATTTATGTAAACTTTGCTCCCATTCTTAAAATTGAGTTCTAGTTGGTTGAAACACCTCTGAGAGAAAAAGAAAAGCCATCAGTTGACATCTTTAGGTATTTAAGGGCATCCTCTGGAGTTAACAGAAGCTGCCTGATCTTTTGGGCTCATAGGATCAGTTTCTTTTGTTTGAATTTTATGACCGCCAGAACTTGTTTTCTCTTGCCATCATTCAGGTTCAGTTACTCTTTTATGATTCAGTGGGTCTGGTCCCATTTTTCTAGCTCTATTATCATTGCCTACTTGTTTCTCTCCTTTCTGTCTATTTAAGACTTAGTTAAGAAGGAAAAGATCAATTTTCCAAAGATTAGGTCAGAATCATTTCCCAGGAAATAGATTACAAATCCAAATTTGCCTGGCAACTTGTGTACCACAACCAGTTTCTCACTTTCCCCATAACCTCTTCACTTATTTGTGTACTAACAGCTCAAACTTTAATATTCAGAAGATCTTAGTTTAATCTCAGAGATCCTACTTACCATGTAACATTGAGTAAATTACTAAATTTCTTTGGGCATCATTTTCTTCATCTGTTATATTGTGAATAATCAGATCTATATCAGGGGTTGTTAAGATATAATTACTTAGCTCAAGGTCTGGTGTGTAATAAGGGGTATTAAGTGTTTATTTACTTTATGTTTTCTACTAAGATACTTTTATTCTAACCTGCCATACTAATAAAAATATAAGAGTTTAAAGTTATATATTTGGGTGTGTGCTGATAAATGGGATAAGGGCCTACTCTTTGGGTCCTTAATCATAATATGATATCTGTTTTTAGATTTTTTAAAAAATATTTATTTATTTATGCATACAGAACTGGGTACAGGCCAGAGGTGCAGGTGTCTCACCAGAGACAGAGTGGGGAGAAAGATGGGTATATCGACGAAGTACACTGCTGAGGGGAGCAGTGGGCGAGTCAGGAGAGGTCTGCCGCACCATGTGTGTTACTTCTGGAGCAGGCGGGGATCCAACTCATGAGGAAGTGTCTTTAGCTTCTAGTGCTATGCTTTAACCTGCTGCGCCATCAGGGAGGGCCCTTTTTATAGATCTTTATTACCTACTTACTCTGGAACTCTATTTTGTCTGATACAAGTATAGCTATTCCTGACTTGTTTTTATGGCCTAATAGATTTTTACTCTAAGTTTGTGTTTGTTTTGTTAGTAAAATGGGTTTCCTATAAACACCAAATTTTGGACTTTGCTTTGTAATCCACTGGGCCACTCTATAACTTTTAACTACTGAGGTAAAGCCATTTACATTTAAGGTGATCATTTATATGTAAGTGTTTACATGTTTTAATTTTTTTTAGTTTTATATTTTGACATCTTCCTTTTAAAATTTTGACATCTTCCTTTTATGTTTTGTTTAGATTCCATTTCCACTGTCTTCTGTGTTATTTCTGTTGATTTTTGCTTAAAGGTTCTCATAGGGTTAGACTAGTTTTGTGGCCTATTGTACAGTCTGATATCAAACTCATTCTCATTAAAATAATAGCTATGAAGTGCTCTCAACACACACAGATATTAACTACATGAGGTGATGGTTATATTAGTTGCCTTGATTATGCTAAAAGACATAATATTTATTCATCAATTATACCTTAATAGAGTCAGAAAAAATATTTGGAAAGTTTTCAAAAAAATTAAATGTTATAAAAGAAATAAACCTCCTAATCAAATGCTTCTAATTCCTGATCCATAAATTAGCAAAATAAAATGCTTACTTGAAGCTGCTGTTTAGCTTATAGTTTGTTATGACAAAGTAATCGAGCGCAGGTTAGCCTTTGGAGGTTGATGTAGTGAAGGAAGGATAAGGCGGTGTTGCCATGATGTCTCCTTTGGTGTTGCTGTCAAAGCTGAATAGGATTAGATACCCCCTTGAGATTATCACAGTCCAGTCCCCTCTCTGTTTTTACATGGCCTAGAAATTCTCTCTTTCTGTTACACAAGGAGATATTTAATATGCTGGGTGGGAGAATGTAAAATTTAAGTTAAAATGAAGGCTTTGGAGTTCTAACAATGCAGATTTACAAAATGTCTCCAACACTGATTGTGTGACCTTGGACAAACATTACTGAGCTGCGGTTCCCTCATTAGTAAAATGGAATAAAACTCATCTCTCAGGATTTTATAAAACTTAGTCATGAAACAAACCAAAAAACCTCCACAGAGAATCAAGCACATAGTTAACATCCAATAAATAGTAACTATGACTATTAATATGCTTGTGTTCACTCAGATGATTCAATTTCTCTCCATGACTCCACAATGGAAAGTATTAAATGTAATACCATGTCTTTAGGAAAGTTAGGTTAATTTCTTCCAATTAATTTGTACCTCATTTCAAGGCAATATTTACTTATATA
Organism: Condylura cristata; assembly: GCF_000260355.1. Lineage (NCBI taxonomy): Eukaryota > Metazoa > Chordata > Mammalia > Eulipotyphla > Talpidae > Condylura > Condylura cristata. The sequence goes on along the minus strand of NW_004567122.1, from coordinate 32,901,134 downwards.
AGCAATATTTGCTCTATGAAAATTGGTTCCCTTACAATAAGCAAAGAGAAACTGACTCATTGGAGTATAATTCAATTGCTGATCGGTTGAATCAGAATATTCAGTTTATTTGCGGACAAGGCTGTTGTGCTAAGAGGAATATTGAAGTAAAAGTTTCGCTTGTTATTAACAATTCATGCAAATTTGGACTGCCTTTATTTCTGCTTAAGATAGTGGATTCCTGTGATTTTTACTTCATGGTGTTAGCTGGTTAGCCATCACAAGAATGAAAGGACACACAATGATACGTATTGTTTCTGATACCCTTATTGACTGCTTGTACCCTGCAGGTGTTAATCTAAAGCACTTTCTAAGCATTTGCTGCATCTTCCAGAGTCCGAAGCCAGAGCCTGAGAACTGTGTAGCCCTGATGGCTCCAGCTGACTGGCTTCAAAGCCCCGCAAGTTTATGAAAGGAGAAACCTACTTTTCACAGACTGGAAAAGCATCATTTCTCAGAATAAGAGGTTAGTTTCCTCAAGACATTATTGATTAATTATTCAATCATCATTCATTCTGCAGATAATTATTGAGGTTCTACTACATGCCAGTCACCATATTAGTTGCTAAAAAAATAGTAGTGAACAAATAAATACAACTTCAACAAATAACCAAAACAGTATTTAAGTAAGAGATATATTTCAAATAATCATTTAATCTTTAAATAATTGCTATGAAGAGGGAATATAGTTTGCTGGAAACTTAGACTGAATGTCCAGGAATGCCCATCTAGTGAAAAAGCATCTAAACTGTTACTTAAAGGTCAAGAAGCAGGGGCATGAGTAGAGGGCCAGACCCCATCTTTGTTGAATGTTGTAAATATATGAAGACTCAACCCAAATCTTTGTCCTGTTTTTCCTTACCTGCCTCCATTCTGTATTGTGTGGGGATTTATACTTCTGTAGGAGATAGTCATCCCAAACACCCAAGCTCTTAACCTGTTCCAGAGTAAGACAGCCTCCTGAGCTATGATCTCTATGACACAGTGTACCCTCGATGGCAAGCCCTGGGAAATGGGCCATAACAGGCTCTGAAGGCAGGATTCCAGGTTCCACAGAGCAGCAGCCAGGAAATGGATTGTTGTTTGCCCATTGTGGAGTAAAGCATTTGTGAGAAGGGCCAGAGTGAATCTTGATAATGTACACAGGATGGCAGAATACCAACTGCCTAGCTATGGGTGAAACTGCCTGGTTCAAGCTCCATGCAGGACTCTGTGACCTTAAAGTCTGGAGATAACGTTAGCAAACCCTCCTGAAACTAGATATAATTGTGTATGAGCCCACAGATATGTGTGTATATTTCCTAGAGGTGGTTCACTATTTTCTTCAGCCTCATAAAGAAATCCATAATGTCTCAAATGTTAATACCCACTGGAATGAGTAGAGATTTTTCCAGAAGAACCTGGGGTTGTTTGAGTCAGAGCCTTCATGAATTCCAGGCTCCTCTACCAGGGAAAGAGAATGGACAAGGATGTATTTGAACATTAATGTGTTTGTCATGCTTACACATGACTTCAAATATTTCAGAAAAATCCTATCAGCCCTGTGGAAAATATATCTAATTTTTCCCCAAAGAACTAAATTTTTCAGCAGCTAAGAAAGCCTGTTGCCAACATTTTACTCACCTGTAGTCTACTACAGCAAGAAGTCGTTATAACAAACAAAAAGCATGATAGTGTGGAATGCATAAAAAACAGTGAAGGAATCTAAAAGACATCTACAATATTTCAGCTAAGAAAATAATTTATTTTGATGATAGAAAAAAATCTTAAAATATATTCTTGAGTTCCTTTTGCTGGTGGGTAGATAGGATTTATGTCCATATATTCATTCCTATACCAAGAGGAACTTCTTTGGAATTGTTATTGGATTTTTCTAAAGTTATTTCTTAAAATTAGGAGATTATGAAATTGCTCAAAATAGTTAAAGTGGCTTTGGGGGTCTTAGACCCAGGTTTTCCTACATAGATGCTAATACTGTGCAATTACAGTGAAGGCTAATGGGCAAAGGTTTCTCTTTTTTTTTCTATATTTACATGTTACAGGGAAGAATGATGTCTTAACAACAGAGAGTAGTTTTCCCACATGCCTAAAGAGAATAATTATTATAACCCCTTCTTACTTTGCCCCACCACTTTTTATGAAGCAGGCTCTCAGGATAGAGTTAATATTTATTGAGCATTTATTATGTGCCAACCCTGTACTAGCCATTTACACATGTTAACTTCCTATTCCACTGATGAGAAAAGTAAAGCTCAGAATTTTCAGTGGCCTATTGGTAAGAACCAGAGTGGGTGTTTGAACTCAGTTCTATTGATAATTGACTCCAAAGTTACTGCTTTCAATCTCCATGGGGAGGTATAAAAGAAGCCCTCTTTTAAAGAAGTGGACCCATACAAAGAAAGCAAGTTGAGCCTGACTTCATACAGTACTCTCAGTGTACATGAGCACTCAGGAGACAGGAAGTGGGCTTATTAGTACCAGATGGTGCTCATAAGAGAGAGTTTCATGTGCAGTCTTGCACAGGGAGGAAGGCTGAGTTTCTGCCTGACTACATAACCTCTCACTGCTCTGCTCTGCACTGGGCTGTGTCTCCCTGGGGGGTGGAGTGGGAGCTCATTTGCCCAGAGCAGTGTTCAGGTAGGGACAAGGTTAGTGTTTCTTTGATTTTTTTTTTTTTCCAGCTCAGGTTTAACAAGAAGCAATGGGTCTGAGCACTTTCAAGGGTATACTGTGATCTCCAGATGGCCTGAGCTGACTAGCAACCTTTTTTTTTTTTTTTTCAATTCTCCTTCACAACATCCTTTTCAGGATGTTAAAAATTACAACCTATATTTGGTGAAGCTTGTATGTGTGTGATATTGCCCTTTTAATTTAATTTTACTTTTTTATCCATTACCATCCTTATTTCCATTTGACCCTTTCTCCCTTTCCCCCTTCCTCTTAATGTCAGAAACCTCACTTCATTTATTAAGGTCTGCTTGCTTGCTAGTTTTATTTATTTTTTTAATTGCATTTTTTTCTGTGTTGAATCATCTGTTATGTAAATGGACAATATATGTCTTTGTGATACTGCTTGCTTTACTATACTTAATTCCCTCAAACTGTTTCCATTTTGCTGTAAGTAACATCATTTCATCTTTCCTTGAGGCTGAGTAATATTCTATAAAATAGATATGGCCATCTCGATCCAGCCTTCTGTCAGTGGACACTTAGGTTGTTTTCATGTCCCAGCTATTGTATATAGTCCTGCAATAAACATGGGAGAGCTTATCATTTTTTGAGATGATGGTTTCAAGATTTTTGGAGAGATGCCCAGGAGTGGCAATATGGTATTTTCCTTTTTTTGTATTTTAAGGTATACCTAGATTTTTTTCCATAATAGTTGTACCAATTTACATTCCTATCAGATTACCAGTCTTAATAAAGAAAAAATGAAAGATAGCAAGTTGTAAGAATCTTATTTTGATATCATTTAACAATCTTTTTTTCAATAATCTGAAAAGAATGGCAGCTTTGGGGAAAGCAACTAATGGTTACAATAATAATAATGACTGATATTTGTTGATTTTGATATCAGGTACATATGTGCAACTACTCAGGGAATCTGCATAGCAGTCTCAAGAGGCAGTTACTGACATCTCCATTTTGTGGCTCACGACACTGAATTAACCAGGTTAAGTGGCTGCTGGTGCAAGTCACATGCCAAAAAATGGCAAAGCTGAGACTGGAAGCCTCATCATTTTCATTGTTAGAGCCACAGCCTTGAACACAAGTTGCCTTATAATGCCTGATAAAATCATAAGACAGGGTGGCCATTTTGGAAAATGGAAGCATGGAACCACAGGGGTCTGCTTTTTTTAACTAAAATCACTAGTCTTCCCAATATTGACTCAAATATTCAGAGAAAATATGTTCCTAAAAATCTGTATTGTTATTTATAGAAGAATATACTTCAAGGAATAATTTAATCAAATCCGAGAAATTATCAGTATAATTGGCCCCAGGTTTCACAGATTTATAATATTAAGGGCTCATAATAAGGGCTTTATAATATTAAAGCAACAGTCTGATACTGGCATCCTGTAGTTATCCCTTAAAGTAAAAAAGAATCTTAAATAGTAAGGTCTATCCATCCACTCCCATTCTTTCTTATGTCTTCACATTGGCATTTCTCTGGAATATTTGCAAGAAGAATATATAAAAATTCACAGCCTATATCTTGATGTATTCAATACCTGAGACAATCACTAGGGCTATTTCTTTGCCTACCTTGGGTAAGGTTTGGGGAAATACAAAAAGCTGTATGCTTGCTTTTCATACATTTTCCCACTAAATTTAAGTCTTTTGAGGTTTTGCTATTGTGACTCTTTTCTTAGAGAAGTAAACTGAGGTTCCAAAATTTTAATTGAGTTTACAGCAAATTTAGGGCAACAACTTCTTTGTTTAGGCTGACCTGAGAATAGAAACGAGTCTGTATGCCTTCAACATCTGAAAATAAGGAAAATGAGACTCAGATGGGTCATTCAGTGAGTGAACCCTAATCCCAGATGGATCTGACCTCAGTGCCTTTCTCATCCTGAATAACCCATCTTGGATACTTAGCAGATATTTTTAAACACTGTACTATGGAAATGGTGCCTTTTGCTATAACCAACAAACCTAGGACCTGGTTTCTCCACAAAATGTGGTTCCTCAGTTTGTACAGTGAGGCTTCTGAACAATTGTTGAACAAGAATGTTGCAAGTTTTAATTGAACTTTAAATTTGAGGGTAAATCGGCCCTCCCTGGTGGCGCAGCGGGTTAAAGCACAGCACTGAGAAGCTAAAGCCACTTCCGCATGAGTTCAATTCCCTCCTGCCCCGGAGGAGACCACATGGCGTGGCAGACCTCTCCTGGCCCGCCCGCTGCTCCCCTCAGCAGTGTACTTCATCAATCTGCCTGTTCTGCTCCCCACTCTGTCTCTGGTGAAGTCTCTCGCCGTCCCTGCACCTCTGGCCTGTACCCCAGTCTGTATGCATAAATAAATAAATCTTTAAAAAAAAAAAATTTGAGGGTAAATGTGTTCATTCATATGTATAGAAAGTCTGGTCAGTACCAAGCTAGGTGGGATAACTTCAGCTCAGTTTTCTACATGACAAAAATATCAACCATGTTCAATACTCCAATTCAACAAACAGCCAAAGACAAATACATTTACTTGAATTTTAGCAACAGAGAATCAAAAAAGCATTTGGAAAACTCCAGGGTTGACAGTATACCATCAATCTTAGCCTCTTTGAGGCAGATCTCATAATATTTTATTAGATGCTTCCAGACAGGCACCATGCGGAGTTTCCATCATATACAGGATCTGACATAGTGTTTGCAACCAAACATCATTTATTATTATCACTCTTTTGTGTTTCTATCAACATGTGTGTAATTATGGTCATTCTTACAAACCAGTCTCCACTGTCTTCCAGAGCTGACTTTAAGGACATTTGACAAATATTGTTATAAAGACACTCTTCAGTGAAAACAATTTCTGAGACTTAATGAAAGCACCAAAAGTTCTCCCTCATTTTGACAATAAGAACTGAATTATGGAGACATTGCACAAGGCCAAACACAAAAGGAAAACTGAATGCCCTCAGAAAAGTCTTACAATTCTGGAGCATTTTTTCCCCATTTCATTTAATAATTTTCTCTAAATCGCTGTTCCCCACACTAGCAATACTTTGTTGAATTTCCCCATGAATTCACCATATTTGAGACTTCAACCTTAGAGACTAGATTTTAAAATACAAGTTGTTTATAGCAAAGAAAGCAACTTTCTGTAATTGGACTTAATGGGAAATGACAAGTTGGTGTGACATTGTGTCAGCCCAAAAGTGTACTTAGTTTCCTAGAAAATATATTATTTGAAAATTTACCCAATTCACTTGAGTCCAGCAAAAGCTTGTACCCTGTGTTAAATAGATTCCAAATGTTCCTCATTAATATTTCCTAAGTATCCTCTCTTAAGTTAGGTGAGATCTGCTTCCTATTTATCTAGCAATTATAAGCTCCTATTTCTGTTGGAGTTTGAGCATTGGAGACCAATAGATATTATTTTAAAAGCAAAGTAAAAGAAAACACCACCCATTTGAAATAATCAGGGCTCATGGGTGAATCGTTTTTTGTAAGGCACGGCTGTAATGTGGGTACCTGTTGTACTGATTACACTGTTTTTGTAAGGGTGCCTGGAGAACAGGCATTTGTGTTTCACAAGTACTAGGCAATATCCTCTGTTTTAACCACTCCACATTGCACATTCACAGGCAATTAACTAGCTCTCACAATGCTCACCTATTCTCTAGGAAGAATGAAAGAACCCAGCACAGTACTAGTAAACATTGAACAAATATTGACAATTGGTTGCTTAATTGGCTGGAAACTGCTGTCATTCTTTCTGGAAATGAGAGTGCCAGCTAGCAGAATGGGCCACTGAGTTGCTAAACATTACTAACACTGAAATCTCTTCATACAGACTTTCATGGGGCTTACTTAGCTTAGACCAAAACACATCTGGCTTAGTCAGTATTACATTATAAGTCCATAAGTACACGTTTGGGTGTGTTTTCATTTCTCTGTGTATGTATGTATATGCATGTGAGTGTTATCTCAGAGTCTTTTATTTTGTTATTTAGATTCTAGGACATCAGAATAATTGTGAGGAGGCACAAATAAAAAGGGGAAAGGAGTTAATTATATTGAATTAGGCCTGTTTATGTCTAGTTCCTAGTTTCTGCACATAATGCCCATCCTCCCCCCCCCCTTCATGTCTACCTCTGCCTTTTAAAATAAACGACCTGGCCCTCCCTGGTGGCGCAGCGGATTAAGGCACAACACTGGGAAGCTGGAGCCTCTTCCGCATGAGTTCGATCCCCACCTGCCCCAAGGGAGATCCACAAGGCCTGCCAGACCTCTCTTGACCCTCCCGCTGCTCCGCTCAGCAGTGTACTTCATCTGTCTGCCTGTTCTGCACCCCACTCTGTCTCTGGTGAATCCTCTCACCCTCCGCAACTCTGGCCTGTACCTCAATTCTGTTGAAAGAATAATAAATCTTTAAAAATAATAATAAATAAAATAAACGATCTAATTTATTTTTTCACCCATAGGATTTCTCCCCTCAGGAGAGGAGGTGTGATCGCCATAGTTTTTCTACCACCATACTACCCACAGTCCTCCACCACACTCTCCTCCCCACCCTGCCTCTTTCCTTTATCCACCTCTTCCTCCCCTCCTGAAGAGATCTGCTGTCTGCTTTTAAGTGTGGAGGTCTTATGGTTTGTTTTTGTCTTATCCTTTGTTTGGTTTATCTAGATTTCACATGTAAATGAAACCATCCAGTGGCCTTTCTCCTGTCTCATTTCACTTAGAATAATCCTTTCCAATTTCATCCATGTTACCACAAATGACATGAGTGTATATATTTTTTTCTTTGTATATGTACCACATCTTCTTGATCCACTAATCTGATCTGACTGTTGTAAATCCATTCATCATATCTTGGCTGTTGTAAATAGTACACTTAATGCAGCTTTTCTTTTGAATTAATGTTTCTGAGCTTTTTGACTGGATAACAAGGAATGGAATTGCCATGTCATAGGATAGATCCATTTTTAGTCTTTTTGAGGAATCTCCACACTGCTTTCAATAGGGGCTCAACCAGTCTAAATCGCTACCAATAGTGTAGGGAGGTTACTTTTTCTGTACACCCTTGCCAGTACTTGTTTGTGGTTGTTATGATATGGGACATTCTCACAGGTGTGAGGTAGTATCTCATTGTGGTTTTTATTTGCATTTCTCTGACGAGAAGTGATGATGAACATTTTTTCTATGTCTATTGGCCATCCGCATGTCTTCTTTGGAGAAGTGCTTATTTAGCTTTTTGCCCCCCCCCCTTTTTTTTTATTAGATTGTTTGTTTTCTTTTGGTTGAATTGTATAAGCTCTTTGTAGGTCTTTGATATCAATTCCTTACCAGATGTATGGTGTGCAAATATTTTCTCCCATTCAGTAGTGTGGCTGTTTTGGTCAGTGTTTCTTTTGCTGTGCAGAAACTTTCAGTTTGATATAGTCCCAATTGTTTATTTTCTTCTTTGTTTTCCTTGCTGCTGGAGATAAGTCTGAAACGATAGTTCTGAAGTTTAGGTCTTGGAGTATTTTGACTATGTTTGCTTCTGTGTAGTTTATGGTTTCATATCTGATGATATGAACACACATTTTGATTTTTTTTTTTTATTTGTGCATACAGAAATGGGATACAGGCCAGAGATGTGGAGGGTGAGAGAATTCACCAGAGACAGAGTGGAGTGCAGAACAGGCAGATCAACGAAATACACTGCTGAGGGGAGCAGCGGGCGGGTCAGGAGTGGTCTGCCACGCCATGTGGTCACCTCCGGGGCAGGCGGGAATTGAACTCATGAGGAAGCGGCTTTAAATTCTCAGTGCTGTGCTTTAACCTGCTGCGCCACCAGGGAGGGCCCACATTTTGATTTTTTTATGTATGATATGTGATCATTGGCTCATTTCATTCTTTTGCATTTGCCAGTCCAGTTTTCCCAGCACAATTTATTGAAGAGGCTTTCATTGCGCCATGTATGTACCTTATTCCTTTGTTATATATTAGTTGTCCACAAATGTGTGGTTTTATTTCAGTAATCTCAATCTATTCCATTGAACTGTGTGTCAGTTTTGTTCAAATGCTATGTTATTTTAATTATGAAGGTTTTGCAGTACAGTTTGAAGTCAGAGGTATGTCTCTTATTTGCCAGTGGGTACATACTAAAATTGCAAAGATCCATGTGAAAACCTTTCTGCTCAAGAAGATCTAATACCTACTAAGTGCATATTGGTACAAGCCTTGCAGATATTATTCCACTTGATCTTCAGAATCACCATGGGTAGACATGCTCCAGCCCTGTGTTACAGGTGGGGACAAAAGGCAGAAAAAGTGAAGATAACAGAGGTGGGTGTCAGAGAAATACTCATGGACCTCTGACTCCAGAATTCACACCTTTCATTTCTTCCAAGTTTTGCAGAACCTCCTCTGTCCTACTGTATCTCATTTATTACCTCATTTAATGTACATTAAAGTTACAGATACATGATTTTGAAAATACCTTCTAATTGTTTTCAGTTAGTGAATATTGACTGTCCAGATAAATGTTAATGTCCTTAAGAACAGGCACTAGGCTTTGTATTTATCAGTAGCATAATTTGATTATATAGTGAGCTGAGAGCCTAAAAGCCAAAGTTAAAATCCTAGACCTGCCATTCACTAGTATTGTGACCTTCAGCAATTACTACCTCATTTCCTATCTGCAAAATAGTTATCAAAACACCTTATACGAGAGTATTTTACTTGTTAGCTATATATGCAAAGCCTTTTGAAGGGATATAGAAAGCACATAGAGGTTGTTAGCTACTGTTTTTCCTTATCTTAATACAGTACAATACAGGGTACACAGCAGGTGTTCAGTTTTTGTCTACTGAATTGATCATAGAAGTAAATGAGAGGTTTTATCACAAAGCATAGGGTCGTGTTTCTTTGTGTCAAACTTTAACTGCCCATCACGTAGCCACACACCTGGCTCAGTATCTGGCATATTTTGAACAATAAGTATAAATCTTTACCCCATTTTGAGTTGATTTTCATATATGATATGTGGTCATCAGCTCATTTAATTCTTTTGCATTTGGCAGTCCAGTTTTCCCAGCACAATATTGAAGAGGCTTTCCTTGCCCATGTGAGTACCTTGCTCCTTTGTTATATATTAGTTGTCCACAACTGTGTGGTTTTATTTTGGTAATCTCAGTCTACTCCATTGAGCTGTGTTAATAGAATAAATACATTTTTGAATTAACTAACCAATCATTTAATTTTCTTACCTACCAATCAATTCATGTATTCAACAGATGTTATTCTTTAACAGAGACTTCAGACTGAAAAAGGTCACATTTCAGTGCCTGCTAGTGAACTTATTTTTCAGTATTGTAATATGCTCCATAGTGTAAATTTCCTTATACCAAAGCAGCCATGTCTTATATTTATGTGTATAAATATTTATGAATAAGTATTTTACATTAATGGACATATAAATGATATTCATGGACATAAAACCCAGAGATAGTATCATCTATGGCTAATGGAAAATAGACTTTAGTATATCTACAAATGAAAAATTGGGACTTATGATCATATGTTCTTTGAAAATTAGGTATATTGGCCAGCCAAAAGTGTGGCTGAGTGTGAGGGAGGTTAAATTTATAATTTCTATGTAACTACTGGAAATTCAGCTTTTCTTTGGTGTGATATAAAGAAGATAAATGTCTCCAAAATTGGTATTATCTGTATCTTTGTAAAAATTATCACAGTGTTGCCTAGATTACTATGCTTGTTAGTAAAGATTCACCCTAATATTATTTTTACAAAGTAAAAGTGATTTTTATATGATTTATTTTCAAGTTATGTGTGTCATGTAAAGTCCAAACATCTGTGATAATGGTGAACATTATTGGATGGTTGAGGCCTGAGCTGATGAGACAAATCCAATGTTTGATGTGGTTCACATGAGTGATAGAGACCAGCTAGTTTTGCCATGTATATTGTGGGATTATGAGAATCAGAGGGCTATTTCACTGAGAAGACCTGTAAACTGTAGATATATCCTAGAGGCAGATATTTAGAAAAAAGAAATTTGTATTTTTTTTTTAGTCTTTGTAGGAAATTGGTTTGAAGACCATGGTTGCCCATGTGTTATAAGTTGGCTTTGCTGGGAAACTGTTTATTTCTAACAGCAACATAGCTTCTTAATTGTTTTGCTGTTAATTAGCTAAGGATGCAGTATAACTGAGATCAAAGTATTCAAGATTCAAGGCAGATTTAAAAGAAAAAAAAAGTCTAATTAGCTTTCTCTAGTACATAACTCCATTTCTTCCTAGCCTATGGGGATAACACAAGGCAGAATCAGATGTGCTTACTTGTTGCCTAATTCAATCAGGAGTGGACTGAAAGGCCTCTTTGGGTTATTAAATGACAATTACAGAGGTTGAGGAATGCATACATGAAAGCTGTGACGCAGGTATGGGAAAGTTTATTTGACCCAGGATAACAAAGGATTTGCCTTATTAACAATTTGTGGTGGTTGTGCTGAAACTTGGATGGTCCTTTTTCCCTTAGATTTGGGTACCTATTAAGCAGAATAATGGTGCCACCCCTTGCCTATTCTCCAGCATCAGAAGGTACATGGCTACCTCAAACCATTCAATTATGGGGTTTGTAGCACAGATGTGAATACCCATAACTCTGGCTACTTAACCAGCAGCCTATTAACATCATTATCACCAAAGTGACCTATTTTTTTTTTATTTAAAGATTTATTTATTTAAACTGGGGTACAGGCCAGAGATGCGGAGGGTGAGAGGATTCACCAGGGACAGAGTGGGGAGCAGAACAGGCAGACATAGGAAGTACACTGCTGATGGGAGCAGCGGGCGGGTCAGGAGAGGTCTGCCTCGCCATGTGGATCTCCTCCTGGGCAGGCGGGTATTAGTAGTGGCTTAAGCTTCTTCGTGCACTGCTTTAACCCGCTGCGCCACCAGGGAGGGCCCCAAAGTGCCCTATCTTTAATTTTGTAGTCCAGCTCTCAGGTTTAATTGAACCTCACAACCAGGTTCAAGAGATAGGACAGGAACTTATCTCCATTTTATAACCAAGAGAAAGGAAGCTCAGTCAGCTTAAAAAAATTTCCCAAATTTATCAGGTAATAAGTAATTATTAGACACTAATCATTAGACTCCTGTACTTTCCCAATAGCTCAGCCATTGTACAGGTGGGTGGAGGCATCAGCAAAACTGTTAGAAAAAAGGTAATTGAGAAGGAAACCTCAGTGATAAATAGGTGTTTTCTGAGTGTAACAACTCATCTATCTGTTTACTGAGACCTACTGGGCCAGAGTTCATGAGCTTTACCCATCAACTGAAATCATTTTAATGCCATGTCATCAGAAATTGAGCCTTACCTTACTGTTTAGATTCTTCAGCAAACATAGACCACAGCAAGTAAACACTCTATGACTTCTAGTTCTTGAGGAGGAAAGTTGGGCCATCAGGATAAGTTTCTGGTCTGTCTGATGTCTCTTTTGATTAAAAAAAAAAAATTAAAAAACAAAGCTCTTTAACATTTAAAACATTTTTTTTTTACTTCATTCTGTGCATTTTTCTATCTCAGTTGTAATTCCTGTGGACTTTCCACCACCAGTTCACCCATGTGCCATCACCATAGCCCTGTGCACTATTCCGACACCAGGTCTGATCCCATTCTACTTTCCACCCCCATTAAATGTCTCTGGTAATTTGTAGTTGTTTATTGTTTTTGTTTTTACTTAACTGCATTTGCTTCTCTCTCTCTCTTTTCCCCCTGATCTCTTACACTCCTGCTATGTGTGCAACCATTATTTTATATGTTTATTTTTCTTTTTCTTTCTGACTTATTTCATAAGCATGATCCCTTCCAGCTCCATCCATGTTGCTGCAAAAGGCATGAGTTTATCTTTTTTTGGTTGCTGAGTAATATTCCATTGTGTGTATGTACCACATCTTTTTAATCTAGTCATCTACTTTTGGGCATTTGGGTTGATTCCACATTTTCCCTCATATAAATACAGCAGCAATAAACACGGTGGTGCAGGTATCCTTTTGAATGGATGTTTTTGTGTCCTTTCGTTTTGAGTGGGATTGCCAGGTCATTCTAATTAGATTTAGTCTGCATGTTAGCTCATGTGATTATTAACCTTTACTTCTCATTGTCATTAGTTCTCTCCTTCCAAATATGTCTTTGAAGCAAGTTTTACTCAAGTGTTTAAATCTTGAATTAGCATATATTTCTCATATATTGAACAGCAGACATTTAAATGAAAAGGTAAAATATGTTTAAAGACAAAGAAAAATATGTGACTATTATCTAAATCCACTCAAAGTCATTTTACTCTGAATAGAAAATAAGACCCAGGAGATTAATGTCTAAATAGCAAGAATAAATGCATAAATTTAGAGGAAAGTCATCAATTTGCATTCCTTCTCTTCCCCTCTCACCTACTTTCTCTCCACTAAGCATATGCCAAAGAAAAAAGATGAACACATATGAGCAAAATAATACAGGGAAGGTGGTAACTTATGGGATACATTTGAACAAGCAGGTTTACTCTGAAGAGAGAGTGGTATGTCCAAATGGTATGTGCTTACCGAGCCAGACTATAATTTTATTAGCTCGCTGCTGTCTTTGAAAGTGCTAAATGTCTACAGCTCACCCAGCCCAGGTGATTCAGCAGCTTCTCCCTGAAGGGCCAGATTCAACTGAAATTTCACATTTGCCAAGTAAAAAGAAGACATGCCATGTTACTATGTATCAGTGTGGTGCTGCCAATTCTTTCTTGGGTGCTGGACTGTTCACATGTGTGTGCTGTCTGCTCAGCCTTCTTTCCATAGTGCCATATGTGGCAATGTTTCTGAAAGATATTGTTTCATTATTACTGATTCTTGTGACATTCATTCCTATTACTCACCCTTAAGGACCTGTTTCCAGTCTCTGCTGGAGGTGGAACCAGAGAAGAATAACACACAAAATGATTTCTGTTCTTAATTTTAGTGGCAACTGCAGTCTTTTTCCCCATTCAACTATTTTTCTTGGAAATATTTCCTGAATACCTAGGTTCAGGGAAAAAACCATCACCAAATAAACATAATATCAAGTTTATATTAATGTAATGGGAAGGCATTTAGTACCATCAAATCTTGTTACTCTGAGTTATAGTGATGAATAAAAGAGGGAATACAAATTCTCTATTATAAGTTACATTGAGAAGAAATGTGATTTTGTGTAAACATAAAATTTGGTATTGTATACACATAGACATTCAGACATAGGGCATATTATAAGAAAAATGAGATTCCCTTACACGTGCACATTCATTCATTCAGTCAACATAAAAGCATTGAAGTGGTTCCATGTAGGCAGACATGGCAGGGGAAGCAGCTGTAGGTTCTAGAAAGTTAGCCAGTGTCACAAGACATAAAGCTCTTCCTATAAAAAGTACTTTTTATACATTTATTATGTATCAGGCACTGAGAATAAAGTTGCAGGAAGTCAAAATCCCTGCCCTCCTGGAAATTATATTCTAATGGAGGACATACATTAAGCAAAGAAAGAAGATAATTACAAAGAGCGTTAATTTCCTTGAGGTAAGTTAATCAGGAGGCACTATCAAGAATAATGTGAGGAGAATGGAGAGGAGTGTAAATCAAATAGTTACTGTTGACATGCTTAAGAGGTAACATCTAAGATGAAATTAAACAAAAAGAGTCAGTTATGAGGTGAATTCAAGGAAGAATATTCCAGACACAAAACAGTAAAAGCAAAGGTAGGGTCTGGCCTTGTAGGAGGCACAGAAGGATAGGATTGGTTGGAATATGGAGAGCCACATGTCACAGGTATTTGATGGGGTTGTAGTCACACAGAGATGGGTAAATAATGGTGAAAAATTGGTTTATTGTAAGTGCAATGAGAAAGTATAAAAATAGGACTGATTAGCTCATTCCAGCTACAAGGAAGAGAGAGAATTTTGAAATGAATGGAAGGAAAGAGAAAGCAGAAAGATCAATGAGGATATGACCATAGTCACCTAACCAAGAGAGATAGTGAAACTTAATGGTAAATGAAATGAAAAATAGTGGACAGATAAATGATGTGGAAAACCAGAACATCTGCTTGGTTTAGTTAGATATAAAAAAAGAAAGGAAGTGAAGAGGATTCCAGGGTATGCTCTGGTCATGTCATTTATATTAGTTTCAGCTGGGGCAATATGGAAGACTTCCTGGAAGAAGTGGCATTTTATGATGAGCACCTTGACTTTCCTTACAGAGGAAAGTGGTTTGCAGGTGACTGTCATAAAAAACTTAGCTGTGTGGTGTTAGGCTAATATACTGCTTCTCTGAGTCATCTTGACTGAACTCCAGTAGCTCATGACTTGAAAATATTGTGTTTTTCTTATTGGTGCAAATTACCTCCTAACAAACTAGATTAAGGGTGAAAGGATGTTGATAAGAGCAATCGAGCCAAATAGAAGTCTTGCTGTAGTGCATTTACTTAGCTATTCCTCCTTGTAATCTCCATGGAATATTCTTATTGGTGTTCTTGAAATAGCTTATCTCTGGTGTTTTAATGTTAGCATAACATTGGGAAATAGCCAGAACAGTCATGGGGCAGCCCAGAATACTACCGCCAGAGGGCAGCATGGAGCTGTGAACGCCCAAATCATCCCCTGAGGGCATCAACTCCCTGAGGGCACCTGCAGACCAACCTGATCTTTACAAGGGAAATGCAGTCCTGGGGTGGGGAATGGTGCCACTGAAGCAAGCCAGGAAAGGAAACTTTGCTTTCAACCAAGAAAAGCTCAAGAGTGTCATAGCTGCAAACATTGACAGACTCTTAATGCAACTGTAGCTTATACATTCCAAATAACAGAGAAATAATTATTTTTATCTCTAGCTACCATATCTGAAGTGTTGTGTTCCAAGCATTGATTATGATTCTATATATAATATTATCTTATTTAACACTGTGCTTCGATCCCCACCTGTCCCAGAGGAGATCCACATGGTGTGGCAGACCTCTCCTGACCCGCCCGCTGCTCCCTTCAGCAGTGTACTTCATCTATCTGCCTGTTCTTTTCCCCACTCTGTTCCTGGTGAATCCTCTCACCCTCCACCTCTCTGGCCTGTACCCCAGTTCTGTATGAATAAATAAATAAATCTTAAAAAAAAAGGGTGAAAGAGGTAGTGAAGGGTACTCATGTATTTATTTTTATTTATTCTCCACATGTATAAATAATATCTCTAATTATGACAGATACTAACATTGCATGGGAACATACTTAGTCCCTGCCTTGAGGATGCTTTATGTAGTTGGGAAAGGTGAAAAATAGATAATAATAAATAAATCAAATAACATTTTGAATTACAATTATATGTACTACAAAGAATATGCAGTGGTGAGCTATTCTTCCTGGTAACTTCAGTTCTGAGTCAAATTTTATTTTTAATCAAATTTTGAGATATAGTTGATATATAGCACTGTATAAATTCAAGTTGCAACAGAATAATGGTTACTTCACTAAGTTTAGTTAGCATCTATTGCTTCATGTAGACATAATAAAAAGACAAAAGAAATGTTTTCTATGTATTAAGAACTCTTAGAATATACTCTCAACCGCCTTTGTATATATGATATATAATAACAATGTTAACTAGAATCATCATGTTGTAAAGTACATCCCTAGCATTTCTTTAATTATAACTTGAAGTTATAAGAGGTAACATCTAAGATGAAATTAAACAAAAAGAGTCAGTTAGGAGGTGAACTCAAGAAAGAATGTTCCAGACACAAAACAGTAAAAGCAAAGGTATGGCAACTATAAATCACAGCTGATCTGCTTTTTAAGGAGTTTGGTTTTATAAAAAAAAAAAAAGTGAAATTTTTAGTGGAACCATACAATATCTGCCTTTTTTAGTAGAGTTATTTTAGTAGATTGTCTTCATAGTGGTCCCATCAATTTCCTCATTTTAATGACTGACTAATTTTTCATATATACCATATATGCACACACACTCATATATTATACACACACACACACACACACACACCAACTTCCATTTATTCATTCATATATAGAAAGTTAGGTTGTTTCCTTGCCTTGACTATTGTAAATACTGCTGCAATGAACACAGTGCGGAGTTGGTGTTTTGTTTTCTTTGAATATATTTACAGAAGTAGAATTGCCGAATCATAGTTGTTTTTTTTTTGAGTAGTTCTATTTAATATTTTTTTGAGGAAACTCCAAATTATTTTCCATGGTGGTTGTACCAAAAGTATGCAAGTGTTTCCTGTCCTCTACTTCCTCATCAGCATTTATTTTATTTTATTTTATAACAGTTTATTTTTACATCATTTTGTACATTTTTTTTCCCATCTCAACTGTAATCCCCGCAGGTTTCCCATCACCAAGTCACCCGTGTGCCATCACCATAATCCCACGCACTTCCCTCCCCACCCCTTAACTCCCCCACCCCCCCGTTTTTGATCCCATTCCCCACTCCACCGTCACAAAATGTCTCTGGTATATGGTTGTTCATTATTCTTGTTTTCTCGCCTGGTCCATTATACTCCTGCTATGAGTGAAACCATCTGGTATTTTTCTTTCTCTGTCTGGCTTATCTCACTAAGCATGATCTTTTCCAGCTCCATCCAAGTTGCCCTCATCAGCATTTTTTATCCCTCGTCATTTTTATGAAAGCCATTTTGACAGTTATGAGGTGATATTGCATTGTGGTTTTGATATGTAACACCCTAATTACTAGTGAGCCAAATGCCTAGTTATGTGCCTATTGGTACAACAAATTCTTGACCTTGATTCCTGTAATATCCTCCTTGCTAGTCACTAGGTAATTGTGTCTCAAGCAGGTCTTCTTGTCTGTGAGCTTGACCTTTCGTAATTCCTTTGCAGTCACAGTCTCACAGATTTTGTCTCTCACACTCCTTTGGATCCCAGAAAACTTTTGATATCCTCCTAGGTTATATCCCCTTTTTGACTTTGTTGACTTCTCTTGAGCAATCTGGACTCCAGGGAAGACCAATTCAGAGGTGTCTATGTTCTTGCTCTAAAATCTCCTGAACTTCTGTCTATTTTCCTCCTGGATCTACCTAACTTTTTGTTCTCTCTTCCCCCAGCATTCCCCTGACTTTCTTCTCACTTGTCCCTCATAGTTCACCTGCAGGTCTTTTTATTTATTTATTTATTTATTTATTTTTAGCACTTCATATGATTTCCTGCTTCAGTCTACATGGGCCTCACTCTCTTTGTTCCCAAGTCCATTCTTTTAAGTAAGTTAACTTCCAATCTACTGAAAAATATGAACATTTTCAGCTTGTTTGGACTAAACCTCAGAATCTTTTTCCATCTGTGCATATTTGTCATTTGCTCTCCAGGTAGAATAGGGAGTCTCTTGCCCTATAGGGTACTCATGGTCTAAGTGAATGGTACTTGATATGAGTCTTGTAGAGGTGATTCATGAATTCTATCCTTCATTCACATGGGTCTACATTCCCTACTTCACCCCATAGTTGTATATTGAGCACTCACTATTTTCCTAGCCTCACAATTGGCACAGAAACACCACAGAGCAAGTAAGGGTAACCAAAAAAGGAGCAGATCAAGGGGATTGAATTGTTGTGAGATAAAAGAGAGATCCTTGATATATGATGAGCCTACAGAGGAGGTGCTCAGACACTGCATTGCCTCAAAGTCATATTAGATTTTGGACTTATAAGAGAGGAGGAAACAAAGGGAAGCTTCTGGTAAAAATGTATTATGATCTGATTTGCAGTCATAAAGACCACTAGTATGTAGGGAATGGGTTGAGATGGGCCAGAGCAGGAAGAGAAAGAATATTTAAAAGCTGGTGAAGTACACTGGATAAGAGGTTATGGCTTCTTATGGATAAAAGCTCCACTAGTTGAACACTAAGTTTCTTCAACCTCTGTAGTCCTTGACTCTGTGATTCCTCACAAGTGCCTCAGGCTCTGGCCCCAACCTCCCTCCCCTAATTTATCTCCTGCAGAGAGCTCTTCCCCCATACTGAACGCTATGCTCTAGATGAAATGAACCACTGTCTGTTCCCTGAACATTCTGGCTCATTCACCCCTCAGGCCTTTGCTCAAGCTGTTCTTTCAACCTGAATATCCAGCCCCCACCTCAGACTGTTCCTGTGTTCAACTCTTTCATAAAGGCAATTCTGGTAACCACAGATAGAATGAATCTAGTCTTCTTTGCAATTTATGTTTATAACTTTAATATATTACAGTTACAGTATGACTTGCATTTCAGGTAGTTCATTCCTCCTGTCTCCTGAATTGTGAATCTTATTGGAAAGAGAACAGGTTTTATTGGTATTACCTTTCTCTTCTCCAAGTCCATACTATCTTGCACAGTAGGATATTTTAGTGGGTGTTAAATGTTTGTTGTATCAAATCAAAAAGAATCCAATTTAGTCTAATCTAATCCCATCCAATTCAATTTTATTCAAGCCAATCCTATTCAATCGAGTTCAGTTCAGTTCAGTCTAGTACCTTGTGTATTCATTATTTCTTTTATAGGTGAAGCTTAGGCATTTGTATTATACTTCTTTGTATGTTCTACTTATTTCTTATAGTAGACACTCAACAAATGTTTAGTGACTGATTCACTTAAATTAAAGACACTCCTTATGTAGAAATATCTTTCTATCTAACATACTGATAGCTGTTTCTTGCTTCAAATGTGGTCTGTTTAAACTTGAAAGTTATAATCCCATGCCATTAAGTGGTCAGTGAGGTAATAAGGAATCTCAGAGCATTCCTAATAAGCTAAAATTAATTTAGACAGCTGTGCATAAAGGAATTAACATATTCTCAGCAAGCTCAGCTTTAAGAGTACAAAGGAATTATTGAATGGAGGGGAGAAAAGGGGGAAAAAGGAGGATGAGCTTGTGGTGATAGTGATATGACTTAAAAGAGTTACCATGAAGAACCTCCTCCTAAATAGCTGCTTCACCAAATGGAAGCCTCCTGGATGTTCACAGCTGATGCTCATATTCTTTATTTTTGTCTTATTGTGATTCTTTGTCTTCATCTATAATTCTGGGGACCCTATCTTTAGCATAATATTTAGGTGTTTTCAAAACAGGTCAAAGGTCTCCAGTTTCAACTTTAAGATCTGCCGTAATGAATGTGCCCATTCCCTAGTAATGGATGTAAAATGTGGAATATATCTAACAAAATTTACCATTTCAGTCACTTTAAAGTGTACAGTTTAGTGGCATTAAACACTTTAACATGCAGACATCTATATATGGAAATCTGGCACCTTCCCAAAGTGAAATTTTGTACCTAAACATTTACTTCTTTTTAATTATAAAGTCTTCCAGTAGCATACCATATAAAAAGTATAGGTTATAGATTCACTTTTTGCTGTTAACTGTTTGCTATATAACCCTTGTGAAGGGGTGTATAACACATACACATCACCCCTTAGAAATATATTGTTTTACAATAATTGAACTGTAGTGCATATAGTTATTTGCTTTTGTTCATTTAACCAAGTATTTTGAACATTTCCCCATGTTCAGTTATGTGGCTGTGGTCTATTCCTTTTACTGGTGCCTCAGTATACCATCACACAGATGAACCATAATTAGTTTGGATCATTAGTTCATATGTAATTCATTCATTAGAAAGGCAGTCATATATACAAGCAGAAATCAGACTGCTGAGCTGGAATGTTTCTAATAGCTAAATGCTGAACTGTTAAATAGCAGAAAAACATTAAGCCAATGTTTTCCTGATAAAGTATATTTCATGGCAGCTTTCCACAGAAAATCTATGAAAGGGGTCTCTTATTCTAGAGCCAGGTCTATCTGATTCTCTTAAGTACAGTTTTTCCATAAGCCTAGGTTTAAAGGGCAAGAATATCTGATCTCACTCACCTTGTGACTAAGCCAGGGAAAGAGACTTGAGAAAACTTGTTCTGTGGTCATAACTCTGAATATTGAAAAAATCAATGAGGAGATTTGGAAATAGATTAAATCTAATATCTCAGTGTGTCATGGGGTTTTGCCATTGTGGCCCCTCTATAAGCTATATATGAAGCTGGAAGCTTTTCAAATATGGGCAAGGAGCTCTCTCAGATATCTACCAAGTTACCTTGCATTGTAGTAGATTTCTAGAGGGTATCTGCTCAACTTACAATGATTGTATGCCTTCTCTTTTTGCCTTAAGTGGTAGATCCTAGCACCCATTTTATGTTGTGTGATGCTGCTGGTCTCTCAGCCAGATATTCTTCCTAGGGATTTGGAATTGGGATCAAAATAATATGATTGAGTTTGAGGTGGCAACTGTCAGGAGTTGTGTAATGAATTTTCATCTTGTATTACTATGTACATGAAGAATGAGAGATGGGGAGGGATATTAAGAAGAGCAAGAAAGAGAAAATATAGGTTTTTATGGCTTCTGGTTCAGGTGGTTACCTCATGTCTGACTGATTTCTTGACCTTGGGGTCCTCATGATACCCCTCTGCCCTTATGGCTGATATCCCTTTTCACTTAAGTTAACCTTAATATAGTTAATTTAACTTACAACAAAAGTTCTAATTAATTGCCTGATTTTTAGCACATATTTAAGGAGAGGTCAGCTAGGTATAGAGTACCTTAAGGGAAATGGGAAAAAATGATTGAGTAGCTTTTATGTGTCAAGTAATTTGATAAATACTGTAAAGAACTATTACCTTATTGTACCTCAAAAAAAAAATCTCTAAAAAAATAGATGCTATCTTCCCCTAATTTTTCAGGTAAGGGATCTGGATTTTAGAGATTCAAATTATAAGATTAACTGGTAGAAGATAAGGAATTTATGCTCTAATTTTGGCTGCTTGTACTGTGGTCTAATTTTAATAGATGATAGTCACCTTGATGTTTGTCTGATCTTGAGTAAGTCATCTCACCCCTACTTGGGCTTCTGTTTTCTTTTTCTTTTTTGAAGTACAAGGAGCTTGGGTAAATATAATATACACTTCCAAATATAATGGCATGGTGTTTCTTGATTTATTTAGAACAATGCTTCTCTTACCAGTCAGCGTAGGAGGTGGTCTCTTAACCAAATGCAACATTTAATGATAGAGGATTGGGCAATGGTGAGATATAGCTAAGCTTCATTGGGTGCCTTTTCAAAATATACCCTTCCCCCAGGAGATTCTAATGAATTCTAATTTGGGTGGGAAGGTGATATGGAGCTCAGAGCTGTCTTGTCATTTCATTGTGCTGCTCTCCTCTCTTTTGCTACATCTATTAGAATGTAGAAGACCAATTTTTTTTTCAACTGAATTGCATTAATATTGATAAATGATGAATGTTCTCTATTTTGAATGCTTTGCATATTTTAGAATTTACTTGTCAAATTCTGATAACAATCTTGCTGATAATATTTTTGGAATGTCATAGAATCTGTAGATCAGTTTGGGAAATCTGCTAACTGCATAATATTGAGTCTTCTATTGCAAATAGTATATTTCTCTATTTTTTTTTAAATCTTTGATTTCTCTCAGCACCATTTTTTTTTTTAAGATTTATTTATTCATACAGAACTGGGGTATAGGCCAGAGATGCGGAGGGTGAGAGGATTCACCAGAAACAGAGTGGGGAGCAGAACAGGCAGATCAATGAAGTACACTGCTGAGGGGGACAGTGGGCGGGTCAGGAGAGGTCTGCCTCACCATGTGGATCTCCTCCGGGGCAGGTGGGGATCGAACTCACGCAGGCTAAAGCTTCATAGTACAGTGCTTTAACCCGCTGCGCCACCAGCACCATTTTATAGTTTTCAACATAAAGATTTTGCAAGCCATTTATTAGTTTATTTCCAGGTATGCTTGTATGCCATTGCAAATGATATTATGTTGTTTATTTTCCAGTTATATGTTAATAGAAGTATGTGAAATGCAATTGGCATTTACATATTAACTATTTCTTGTAACCTTATTATACCAGTTATTTGTTAATTAATGACATAAAAGACTTTGGGTATGTAAACTTCTGCTTTGGGATTCAAGTGACAACACGTATTTTATCAAAAGAATAATACCCCCACTCCCATTCCCATCCCATGTCATAATCCTTAGAACCTATAACTACACTAGGGTACATGGTAAAGGGGAATTAAGATTGCAGATGGAATTAAGCTTGCCAATCAGTTGGTTTTTCAAATGGGGAGATTATCTTGGATAAGCTTGGGTTATCGGGATGGCTCTAAAGTAATCAAAAGAGCACTTAAAAATGGAAAGGGAGGCCCTCCCTGGTGGTGCAGCGGGTTAAAGCACTGCACTAAGAAGCTTAAGCCACTTCCGCATGAGTTCAATCCCCGCCTGCCCCGGAGGAGATCCACATGGCATGGCAGACTCTCCTGATCTGCCCGCTGCTCCCCTCAGCAGTGTACTTCGCCGATCTGCCTATTCTGCTCCCCACTCTGTCTCTGGTGAATCCTCTCACCCTCTGCATCTCTGGCCTGTACCCCAGTTCTATATGAATAAATAAATAAATCTTTAAAAAAAATGGAAAGGGAAACAGAACAGGAGAGTTAGTGGGAAACCTAACTGTGGGCAAACATTAGAGAAATGCAATATTTAAAGTTGGAGGATGAGGCTATGAGTTTTGAAATGTAGGCATCATCTGAAAAAGGTAAGGACACAGATTTTCCTCTAGAGCCTCTGGAAGAAAACATTCCATAGGTTTTAGCTTACTAAAATTCCTATTGGACTTCTATCCTTCAGAAATATAAGATAATAACTTGTGTTAGCTTACATCATTAAGTCTGGTCATCTGTTATGACAACATAGGGTTAAACATTTAGGAAGAAGACAACTCTCCTTCCCAACCTTCCATGTAAGGAATCTGCCCTATGCTGGCACCCTGCAAACTGCCAGCTTTGGGAGCATTAGTTGACAGTAACAACACTTGAATTTTTGCCACCCATCCATGCTGCAAAGCTAAGTGATCTTCAGGAAGGTTTGATGACAGATAGCAGACATCAACAAATGGCAGAAGAAAACTTGATTGCTGCAAATAGCCAGAGGGGTGTGGGCACAGGCGAAGCCACCACTTTGAAGGATGATCTTTACTGGGGATAGATTTCATTTTGAGAAAGTAGGAGACCATATTTGTAGTCTTGGGTAGGTGAGACTAAATGACTTGGGTAAACTACTGGTTATTTATATTAATACTTATTACTTTCTGAAGTTTATAAATGAAGTACTTTTATATAAGTTGGGAATGTTGGAAGTTCCCCTTTTGATGAGGTTACTCTTGCATCTTTGTATTCCAAAGTCTTGAATGGAAGAAAAAAATAGAGTTTGAGGGTTGATGCTAAGAATTGTATACAGCCTCATACTGTCCTCTGCCTGCAGCAAGCTGGAATGAGCTGCCTCTCAGGCTGAATCTTGTAGAGGGTAAGGGTATTGTCATCGGTCTGAGCCCTGACTTCAGTATGCTTAATGCCATCTACTTTTTATTTGGCCTATGTTTATGTTTTTCACTAAGAAAAGGTAGGGAGAGATGAGTAAAATACATGTATTTTTATCTTCAGTCATGCTAGTGACAACAATACCATCTATGTAGTTTCAGTTAAAAATTAAACAGGAACCTCAAACTCCAAATCAGGAACATAGTGAATTTGTAGTAGTGTTACTCATAGTAACATGTAAAAATGTCTCAATATCATGTACTGTATAACATTTACATCTAAAACTTATTATACCCATGCTTATTCTTGAATATAATGATTTGTCATCTCATTTCTATTGCCTGTGGAGCAAGACTCTGAAATTAATAAGTTCAAAATACAAAGGAACACCCACATACATTACTTATTTTTTTTATAAAATGACAATTTTGAGATAGCAAAGGGTCAATTCACAGCTCACAATCTTATATTTTTATTAGCTATTTTCCCAAAGAATTCCATATGTTATTTACTTTAATCTCTCACAGATATAAAACATACAGACATGATCATGTGACTGACCATGTACTCTTTCATTTGAGTTTCTGAGTTAAGGCAACAGGGTAGAAAATGGCGGATTTATAGTGAGCCCAACAAATACCCTCTCATCTCTTGCTTTTCAGCTTAGTTAATATGCATTGACTTCTTCCTTTGTGCCAGGAACTGCTCTAAGCACCAAGGATACAGTAGTGATTAACATTAAGAGGTCCATATTAGGCCTCCCTAGTGGCTTAGTCTCAATGCTATCACCACTATGGCTGGTTTGATCCCAGCCAGGTAACTGGCCCACACAGGTACAGAAGACCTCTCTTGACTAGCCCACTGATCCCCTCAGCAGTGTATTTCAGTAAGTCTGTCTGTTCTGCTTCCCACTGTCTCTGGTGAATCCTTTCACTTCCCTGCACTTTTGGACTGTAACCCTGTTCTGTGCAGAAAAAAAGGCTATGCTATGGGGTAGAAGGCAAATGAGTGCTTTGACCATAACCTAAGACTATGAGGACCCCAAAGAGGGGGTGATTTTACCTGCAAAGAAGTTAAACCTTTATAGAAAAGGCATTAAAAGACATTTGATTGTTCATTATTTTTGTTATTTTCTCGCCTGGTCCATTATACTCCTGCTATGAGTGAAACCATCCGGTAGTTTTCTTTTCCTTCTGGCTTATCTCACTAAGCATGATCTTTTCCAGCTCCATCCAAGTTGCTGCAAAAGACATGTGTTTCTCTCTTTTGGTTGCTGAGTAATATTCCATTGTATATATGTACCACATCTTTCTAATCCAGTCATCTACTTTTGGG
The DNA here is from genome assembly GCF_000260355.1 of Condylura cristata. NCBI lineage: Eukaryota > Metazoa > Chordata > Mammalia > Eulipotyphla > Talpidae > Condylura > Condylura cristata. Next base: position 32,875,639 of record NW_004567122.1, on the reverse strand, counting down.
CATTTGGGCTGCTTCCATGTTTTTCCAATTGTAAATAAAGCAGCAATAAACATGGGGGTACAAGTATCTTTTTCAATCAGTGTTTTTGTGTCTTTTGGGTAGATACCTAGGAGTGGGATATACCAGAGACATTCTGTGGGGGTGGAGTGGGGAATGGGATCAAAACCGGGGCGGGGGGAAGGGAGGGAAATGCACGGGACTATGGTGGTGGCACAGGGGTGATTTGGTGATGGGAAACCCGCGGGGATTACAATCGAGATGGAAAAAAAAAATGTGCAAAATGATGTAAAAATAAACTTTGTAATAAAAAAAGACATTTGAATGGACATTAAAGGAAAAGGAGCTGGTCACCAGCTATACACTGTCAGCAGTGAAACAGCATAAAAATTCTTAAGGTAAAGTTTTGTTTGTCTTCTGCAAATACTTGCATAATGAGCTTTCATTCATGGCAGGGCAGATGAGGGGTCAGATAGAAGGTGGGATCAGCAAAGTTTCACCGAGTGCCACCATCTTTCCAGGACAATTATCCTTCATCCAGGGGAAAAGGTAAAGTGCCAGATTTTTCCTTGAGACCAGCGCCAACACTGACACCTCTTGTAAAGCTTGTCTACCACTCCCAACTTCCTTAAAAAGCAAAAATGAAACCATAGCAAGGCCTTTTTTACCACTTCCTGGCTCTGAGATGCTGTTAGGCAAGTTACATAAGCTGTAGTTTCTTTTATCGTGAATCAGGGAAGTAATACCTCTCTCATGGCTTTGTGAGGTTAAAAGAGAATATGCAAAGCCCCTGAGCACTGCCTAACACAGATAAATGGCAGCACAGAGTCAACAGCGCCATGATGCTGATGCTGATGCTGATGCTAATGAATGGGTCTATGAGGACTATCAACATCCAAGAGGTGGGCAAGAACAATGTGATCCAAGCTACCTGGCTCCCACCCAGAGTGGCTTCCTGCCCATCTGTGTGCATCCTGCCGTTGTTTTGTGGCTCAGGTGGTGCGGGCAGCTGCTCCAACTGCTGCCACTGGTGCTCTGACAGCTGTGGTGAGCCAGGCAATGATCTATTAAACCAAACCTCAAGTGGAAACCATTAGCCCTAAATAATCCCAGCAACAAGTTTCCCTGCCTCCCCTTGACACTCCTTCCCTGCCAGTTCCTGGACTTCATTCATCTGCTTTTCTTTTCTCCTCATTCCATTCCGATGGTCTTCCATTTCCTTTGACTCTTAGCTGCCCCTTCCCTTCTCTCTATTCTCCTTCCTCAGTTTTCTTATATTTTTTCTCCCTTGCATGCCTGCTGCTTCTCCAGTTCTTGGTTTTCCAAGAGGTCAGAGGCTCAAACTGGTTATGTGCGGAAATGAGCGGTTTGGGCCAGAATGGTCTCAGTGTTCTTTCCACTCCAAGTTCCCATTCTGTTACTTTTTGTTATGTTTGTGCCTGTTTTTCCTGTTTCAGCTGACTCATGTGTCACCTGCCTCTTTCAACTGTACCGACACCACTCTGGTCAAAGCCACCCCCAACTCTCACAAGGTCCCCATGCAAGAAGTTGTCCCTACTTCCAATCTTAGCCATCCATGCCCAATCATTATCCATACAGAAGCCAAAATGACCTTTCAAAAATATGGATGAGGATTCTCACTTTTTCACTCAATTGAAGATTCCTACAAACTCCTTTATAGTGATTACCTGTCCCATTATTTTGTTTATTCTCTTCAGAGCAATTACTGCCTGAAATAGTCATTACTTACTCATTAATTGATGAATCGTTATGGACTTGTTTATTGTCTCTCTTCCCCACTAGAATGTCATTCCCATGAGGAAAGCTTGTCAGTCTTCTCCATTCTGTACCCTCATTCCTTTCAATAAATATTATAAATAAATGTTCATTAAGTAAATGAATTATTGATATGCTAGAAGGTGAGCTATAATAGAAGATCTGATGATTCTGTATGTAAAACTCAATCATTGTTGATGGAACATTCTTAAATGTGTTCCCAAGGATTGTTTGTCTTCATCCTTTGTATGTTTGATTCTTACAATTATACAAAACATTTAACTTTTTTTTTTCATAAATACCCTGTCATAGGCATTATAGTTTCTTTACTTCACTAAAGTTAGACCTGTTTGCAGATATTGTTAGCTCTCAGTGCTGTGGGATACTTTGGAACTATGGGGAAGCTTCTGGGTGCCAATATTCAAGAGAATAAAAGAAAATATATAGTATTATAGAGGAACAAATTATATGGAATACAGTTATCAACATATAAACAAACATGGAATAATAACAATATATCTTATTAACACATTAAATAGCATGACTTACACGAAGATCTATTATCTACCTGGAAATGAGATTTCTAGGCATCTGTAAAAACTGAAATATGATATGGAAATAATGGATATGAAAAGAATGAGGATTTCTACTAGTGATGAATCATAGGGGCTACTAATGCTTTCATAATTAAAGGATAGATTACATTTCATACACATCTTAATAAAATAATAATTACTTTTCCTATACAGGTGCACAAGTCCCTTAAATTTTATCCACAGACTTCCTTAGACCCTCTATTTTACAACCTTATGTTATAAAAATTAAAAAACAAACACAGTAATAGCAGCAGTAATAGCAGCTACATATAGTTATTTGCTACTATAATCACTGATGGGGTTATTCTTCATTTGGCATATAAGTTCTGTTAAATATGATTAGTTTCTAAATTCAACCCAGCACTTAATCCCCATAGCAAATTGGTAAAATTATTTATAAAAGGCATAATTATAATCACTTTAATATGTTTACTCATTATCTATCTACAAATGTAAAAAGTGATATTCTGAGATTTTAATCCTTGATGATTGTGAATTTATATTGATTGGTTTCAAATATTAATTTTAATGGTTAATGCAGTCATATGGCTAAAAAATTCAAAAAAGAAGAATCTTCCTTCTCTCTATATCTACTAGTTACTGAGTCTCCTTCCAGGCATCATCCAATATTATCAGCTGTTTATATATTCCTTTAAAGATGTTTGAAACACATGTACATACATTTACTCATCCTCCTTTAACACAACTTGTATCATGGCACTCACCCTACTTTGCATATCATTTTCTCACTTAAATCATGTCTAGAAGATAGTTTTATATAAAATAAGAACTTCATTTCTTTTTGTGGTTGCATAGCTAGAGTATTCTAAGGATGAAATATATTTAACTTGCCTCTTATTGATGGAGATTGAAGTTGTTTCTAAACCATTTACTATTATGAAAAAATAGAGGGGTATCTTTAAGATGGTAAATTTATGTTGGCAATGTACAAATGTGCAACTTAGACTCATGAAATGCAAATATAAGTAGTAGTAAAAGAGTTATCCCACTCAGCTGCCGTACCACCTAAGCCACAGAACAACGGCAGGTGATATGTGGAAATCACAATATGAAAAAAATCACCAACATGATTGAGAAAAAGAGAAGTCCTCAACTTTCTCTTAATAGTCTAGGACAGTTTACTGTTAAAAGGGCTGAAGTGACCATTGAAGATGTTCTGAGTTTTTATGTTTACTGTGACTTTCAGAAACAGGTTCAAGTTAGTAATACTATCTGGTTTGTGGCCCTTTGTCATTATGTCCCACTGATCTGTGGAAGTCTTCTCTCACAGTTTTATTCTTATTCATCTCCATTTCCCACTTCTACATTCCCATCTCATTCATTCTTGTTGAATGCATTTAGAGTGTATTTCTTTACATGAAAAATAAATGTAATGATACTGTGTCTGTTTTTTAGATTAACATAAATGATATTATGTTTAACTCATTTCATTCTTCTTTTACAATAACTCTGCTTTATGGTTCTCCCATGGCACTGCACATATATCTAGTTTACTGCCTCTGACTAACATGGCATCATCCATCACTCTGTACCTAGCTGCTTTCTCAGCAACGGGTAGCCAGTTTGCCTCTAATTTCTTGTCATCACAAATAAGATTAAAGTTCACATTTTCCTACATGGCTCCATGTGAATCTTTGTGAGAATGTATCTGATATATACACACCTGGGATAAGATTGCTGGATTATATAATACATATGCTTAGCTTGACTAAGCAGTACCAGAATATACCCCAAAATATGTCCTAAGTCAGCAACACAGGAAATCTTGAGAGTTTCTTGTGTCCTTATCCCTGCCAGCTCTTGTCATTCTCTGGTATCCAATTTTTTCCAGTCAAGTGATAATACCATTTATTATTATATCAATTTGCATTTACATATTTACAGATGATTTTGAGCATCCCTTCTTATTCATTGGCTCTTTTGGCATACTCTTTTATAGTTTTCTTATCCATATCCATTGTCCATTTCTCTGTTAAGGATTTTCTTCTCCTTTGCATATGTTAATATTTCTTATATAACATAAAAAAAAAACTTGTCAGTTTTGGGTGTGACAGTATCATTTCCAACTTTGTCATTGCTTATGAACTTTGCCCTTCACTAAAAAGAAATTATTTTGAAAATAATCATACAAATCAATGTTTTTTGCTTTATGATTGTACTTTTAATGTTTGATGATTTGTTCAATAAGCCCTTTCCTACTTTAGGCATTAAATATATGTCCCTATATCTATCTATCTATCTATCTATCTATCTATCATCATCTTTAGCTCTCACATATGAATGTACCTGGAGCTCACCTCTTCATAAGGTGTCAGAAAGGGAAGTGGTTTTATTTTTCTCCAGCAAGAGTGGAGCTTTGGAGCAATATACCTGAAATAAGCAGAAGATGTAGCTGGGGAGAGATGGAAGAAAGGAAAGAAATAAGACATCTGAGAAATAAAATATCTAAAGGACATAGAAGCAGAATTCAAAGGTCTATCCTAGAAGTATCTGATCTATCCTAGAAGTATCCTCTACATGTGGTCTGTAATGAAATACGAAAAACTCCAGTTTTAAATGCATTTCTCTTGCAAATAAAGCCATTTTTCAGAAGGAATTCCCCAGAAACAGTGATGTTCTGGTACATGCTTTAAAAATAGACCCTGTACACTGAAGAAGGACTATCCCAATGTAAAAAACTGGGCTAGTAGGGAGAGCATATGAACACAAGCACATAGCTGAGAATTGATTGTCTAAAGATGGATTACTTGATGGAAAAGTCAATCTTTTTTTTCCCTGAAAGATAAAAATTCATTCACCTATTTAGGAAAGGTAATTGATGCCTGTCTACTGTCTGAGTCCTGAGCATTCTTGCATTTCAAGTTTATAATCAATGGCTTGGTCAATCCAAGAGCCTAGCATGTAAGGAAAATATCTGAGGAAACAAAATAACTGAATTATAAGCAAATGGTTTATAATTTCAGATATATGATATGCCTATATTAGTAGAAACTGAACTTTTTTTTTAAGATTTATTTATTTGTACAGAACTGGGGTACAGGCCAGAGATGTGGAGGGTGAGAGGATTCACCAGAGACAGAGTGGGGTACAGAACAGGCAGATCGACAAAGTACACTGCTGAGGGTAGCAGCGGTAGGGTCAGGAGAGGTCTGCCTCGCCATGTGGATCTCCTCCAGGGCAGGCAGGGATCCAACTCATGCAGAAGTGGCTTAAGCTTTGTGCTGTGCTTTAACCCCCTGCGCCACCAGGGAGGGAGAAACTGAACATAGCTTTAAATGTAATGGTCTACTTGCATTTTATTGTGACTTTGCTACTACTGACACCCCCCATCACACCAATAGAAAGATCATGCAATTATTCTATGACCACAGTTAAAGAGTAGGAAAAAAGAAAAATGGGAGTAGGAAAATAGTAAAACTACTTTTTGCTTCTCAATCTATAAAAATAATTATTAAAAGCTGGGCATTATTTGACTAGCAAAAAGCAGTGATTGTCCTGAGGGGAAAGAGCAAAAGGAAAGGAAAAGTTTACAAGGAACAGTTTGTTTATGTTTTGGCTCTGAATTCTCATTCTCATGCAAGGGAAAATTCAAATCACTGTCTATAGGCTAGGACCTCTCCTTACTACCTCCTGAAAAGAATGAATAGCTTTCATAGGAGGCATCCTCCAGTTTCCTCACAAAATTTCTGTTTAGTATTGAAATATCCCCAACTTCAAAAAATGTCAACAAAATGAATTCAAGCATTATTACTCATGAATAAAAAAAAAGTCCAAGGGAAAAGTTCTTGTTGAAAACATTGCCTTCTGTACCACAATGTGGAAAATATCTAGTATTTTGAGGTTAGACAGCTACATTGGCATTTTATGACCCTTTGTAATGTGAGGTCCATAGTAACTTGCTTAGTCTTTCTGAATCTTGGTTTCTTCACTAACAAATTGAGATAATAATAGTACCTGCTTTATAGTGTTATTATAAAATCACCTGCTACACAGCTATTGAATCACTAAAATTAAAAATACTGACAATGCCAAATGCTATCAGAATCCTATGTGTAAGGAAGATTTGAAACAGTTTAACTTATAACCACAAATATCTAGAAATAAACCAAAAATGTTGATGAATGAATAAATTTACTGTGGTATATCCATAGAATAGACTACTACTCAGTAATAGAAAGGAATGGACTATTAATACAGGTAACAGTTTGGATAAATCTAGAGGCATTACACTGAGTGAAAGAAGCCAGACTCAAAAGGTTATATAGGATTCCATAAATGTGACATGATTGAAAATACAAAAACTGTGGTAGCAGAAAATATATCTGTGGTTTCTAGGAATCTTTTACCGGGAAGACAGGTGGAATGTGACTACAAAGGAATAAATAGCAGAACATTTTTATGGGGTGATAGAGCTGTTCTGTATCATGACATGGCAGCATTTCATGAATTCATACCAATATCAAAATTTATAGAACTGTACTACAAAAAAAATCAGTTTAACTCTATATTAAAAAAAAAACTACACAAGATTATATGAAATAACGTATATTTAGTAGCACACAGTAGATTTTTGTTTACTGCTTTATGAAATGTGGTATAGAGAACAACTCAAATGTATCTAACTCAACAGAGTCAACTGATACAGTTCACATTGTGGCTCAGGCTAGAGATGAGGGGGAAATTCTAATTCATGTAAATAGTGTGGGGGGAATCTCTGCCTAATTACCTCCCTCAATTGGCATATGCTTGGTGTGATAAACCAAGAAGTGATAAACAAGAATCTGATCTTTTCTCATTTGGTCCTAGTATCTGCTTGTCCCTTTTATGGCATTGATCTCTCTTCCTACACTGAATATGCTACTAGCATTTAAAGATAAGGGTATTTCCTAAAATATTGTCACCAAACACAAGTCAACTATTTCATTTGGTAGTAACCCAAAGAAACAGAAATGGGTTTGAAGGAAAACTGGCTGTGACTGGTTTATTGGTACTCAGTTCAATATGTTCCTAAGAGGCTATCGGGGGTAATTTTGGCTATATGTAACCTTTAAGTTATAACAGATAATGATTTAAGATCAGCTCTGTTAGCACAGAGATAAGAAAACTGTTTGCTATTTAATCCAGACTATCATATAATTCTACTTGATTGGCTTTTAGGAATTGCTTATAGACTTTATACAATGTTCCTTGAACATGTACCAGCTTAATAGGTGAACAGCAGACACTTAGACCAATAACAAATACAGGGCATATTTCCACAGTCTTCACATAACCCATGGTTTCAGTTTTATATAAGGCAGGCCTTCTAATGAGTTGCCCTCACAAAAGCAAATGATTTCTGGCCTAAAGAACTTCTCTTTGTGTATAACACTGGATTTGATTTTTAGAAAAGAAAATATCATTTTGTGCTAAATCTTATATTTAGGTGAGGTAAGTCAGCTAGACAATCAATTTTTGGTTAAACAAGAGAGATGCGGCAATGAGCTAGGGTTGGGAGACTCTCAAAAAAAGACCCAAATGGACTAGAAAAATACTGACAAACTAGGAAAGTACCTTTCAAATGTCTTCATCTCAATGTGTTAGTTTTTTAAGTTGAGTAAGATTATTTTTTTAGGGTCCTCCCCGTTGCACAGTGGGTTAAAGCACAGCACTATGAAGCTATTGCAGCCATTGCAACATGAGTTCTATCCCTGGCCAGGGAGGTGACCCAAATGGTGTGGCAGACCTCTCCTGACCTGTCTGCTGCTCCGCTCAGGAATGTATTTCAGTATATCTGCTTGTTCTACTCCCCACTCTCTCTGGTGGATCCTCTCACCTCCCACACCTCTGGCCTGTACCCCAGTTCTGTATGCATAAATAAAATTAAAAGATACATATTAGTTTAAGGGCCTCCCTGGTGGCTCAGGGGATTAAGTCTTAGCACTATGAAGCTATCCATAACCACTGCGACACAAGTTCAATCCCCAACCAGGGAGGTGACCCATATGGCACAGGAGACCTCTCCTTTCTCATCTGTTGCTCCCCTCAGCAGTGTATTTCGGTTAATTTGCCTGTTTTGTTCTCTCTCCACTCTGTCTCTGGTGAATCCTTTAACTGCCCACCTCTTCTTTCCCCAGTCCCCCCAGACCTTGGGCCTACAGCCCAGCTCTTGTATGCATATATAAGTAAATCTTTTTTTAAAAAAGAATATTAATTTAAGAGTATAATAAATAACAAATTTTTTTTTTAATCTCATGCCTCTTGAGTCCTTGTTTTGTTAAGAGGAACACAATGCAAGTGCCAGAGGATGTAACTGAAAAAGTCAAATTGAGCTATTCATAGGCTTGAATAAGAATACAAAAACTGTTGATAGTGTACTGTAACTATGTGTATTGTCCTCTCCTAAGTATCTGACAGGTGCTATTTATTCTCACATCAGCTTTATGCTAAAGCTCCCATTGCTATACAAATTTTATAGTAGAAGATGAAGGCAGAGAGTTTATGCAGCTTGCTCCCTGGTTGGGTATTGAACTCGTGCTGCAGTAACTGCAGATAACTTCATAGTGCTATGCTTAACCCTTTGTGCCACCAGGGAGGCCCAACATTGAGTTGAATTTAAAAGTTTCCTGATTTCAAGGATTTTTTTTTTTTGGTCTATTATGTGATCTATAATTTACTTTAAAATACTTCATCATAAATGATGTACTATAGATGCATAGATGTATGTTCATCTCCAGAAATACATACTGTAGGGTGGTCTACCAGTACTTACTTACTACATCCATCTCATAAGTGCTGCTGCAAGGACTTTGCTCTCTGCATCTCTGATCAATAAAAACTCTTTCTTATTCAGCTTCACAGAAAATTAAAAGGCATTTTTATTAGTGAAATTAGGGTGTCAAGATGTAGATGAGCTAGAAATAGTACAGAGACACACTCCAAAGTCTGTGTACCTCTGCTCTCTAGCTACTGAGCTTTTATCATGACCGATACACGTGAGACTTTCATGTTAACTGTAAAAGGCAAGAAGCTCCCTTAATAGGTTCTAAATTATTTGATGCCTACTTTCTAATAAATTACGTATATGTGGAAGATTTTGATTTAAGACTTGTTTTCACTTGACCCTGGCAGCAAAGTTGTAAGGGAAGAAATCTTCACCAGTAAAAGAACCTAATAATTATGAATGACCAAACTGGCTTAAGTCCATTCTCAGCATGGCTCATATATCAAACAATTTATATCTTATTAACTTCTATCACTTTTTGAGTAGTAAATGTTATAAATTAACAAGGCAGTATATAAGGCATTACCCCTATTTCTTTTGTTCTAAAAATGACTTCCTTCCACTGAGCAATTTACCTGGTTCAAGAGGTTCCACAAATTTGTAAATATATTTGTTTTTCACTGCAGTGCTGCTTTGATTATTTAAAAACATCAATCCTATGTTTCCTTTACTGAAGTTTATTTTTGCCTTTATGTAATTACCAACAACTTTAATTGTAGATCATTCTAATGACTTTTTCAGAGACTTTTTCCCTCCAACTCTGTATTCCCTTATTCATTTACTGAACAAAGATGTACTTAATACTGATTTATTACATCTACAGCTACATACTGTAAATAGCTACATCATGGCCTTATAGCAGAGGACATCAATTATATTTGATTCTGTATCTGAAGGTTATTGGCATTTGACTGCATCATCACCCCCTTCTCTAAAACAAAGACACTGATGCAATGTATAGCTTTGCCCATCATTTTATCACACATCTTAGCACACTATCTTGCACAGAGCAGACATTTAATAAATATTATGCTGATGAAATAGTTAATGAATAACACACCAAGAACTTACTGAATTACTTACTCCATGGAGTAATTAAAAGAACACACACAATTTGTAGTATCTTCCATGTTCCACCCTTAAATAAATATATAACAAATAAAAACCCATGTTACAGGACCTGAGCACTATCTGGCACTTCAAGACAAAGAAAACGAGGCATCAGAGAAGCTTTTTTCCTAAAAAAAAAAAAAAAAAAAAGTCAGCCTTTGCTTTTGAAAGAGCACAACAGTGAGAATAGTAGTCTCATCATAGACAGACTTTTGGCAAGTCACTTTTGAAATGACAAAACAGGTTCAGGTGAAAGAAAGTTTTCATTCAACCCAAGAATGGTCAAGGCATGAAAAAGATGGAATTTGGGGTGTTGAAGTGTCAATGTGGAGTAAACAAGATAAGTTGAATTGACTTTCTTGGTAGAAACTACCAGAAAAATTCTTTGGAGGAGATCTGAAGCCAAATAGAATAAAGCTCATTATATTAACTCCCTTTCAGATCCTGAGGCATCACCTGCCTTGCATCTTCTGTTCTTTCTGAACACTCGAAACTCTGTGTTATAAGAGAGGTGAGATTGTGTGTAACACCTGAGTATCTGTGAAGACAAGCCAACTATAAGCTGAAGAAACTATTTCTTTTGTCTATGTGTCTCTCTCCCCTCTACTCCCTCTCACCTTTTAAATAGAAAGAAAAAGGAGAAAAACATTATTTCTAGAAAACTTTTTCATGATGAAAGATCACTTAGGTCTTATCTTCACTCATTTAGGGAGAACTTTTGTCAACATTAATAAAGAGATCAAAACTGGTAGGAACACATTTATCATCAAGCGTGTAACAACTTGATGTCTGGAGATTATGTGACATAGGTACACCAAATTCATTTTTGATATATGCAGTGTTTAAAGGCAAATGCCACACACAGGGCAAACATTTGGCAAATAAGGTCAAATTAATGAATCAATGGATAAACAAAAATCTAGTTGAACCATATGTATATAGAGAAAACACTGTAGTGTAATAGAAATGTATTAAGTCAAATGTATGGACTAAAATTTTAATAATTACATTTATAACAAGAAAAAAAAAACTTACTTGATCACTGTTATTATTTTCTTTGGTCCTTCTGTCTCTGTATTCCTTTCACATTTACGCCAGACACAGATATGATGGTACAACTGGAAGTACATCTGGAGTACAGATGGAAGGGGCCTAACAGATCCAATATTGGGGTAGGCTACATCTTCCCCCTAGCTTCTATGTCTCTAGCCTAGAAATTTCTCTCTACTGTGCATGGTCTCTCTCTGTTTCTCTTAGAGAGAGAGAGAGAGAGAAAGTGTATATGTACTTACATGTAATAGGTAGATGTAAATGTATATATGCTTTTATTGCTAGATTCCAGAAACAGCACAGTCTCCATGCTCAGAGGTTGATTCAGATAACCAGGTCTATAGCTTTTTCACTTTCTGGATGGAGCAGAGAGTCTTGGATGGCTTTAAAATAAGGTTAAGATTTCCTAGGGACTTACAGATAAGTCTTGGTTCCCTTTCGCTAGAACAAAGTTCCCAAACTTTGGTCTAATAGTTTGTATTATTCTTGTGTTTTTTGAATCATAGTTGCCTAATGTTTACTTGCTATTCTTTTAAATTATCTGCCCCCCCATAAAATAGTTTAAAGGGTTTATCTGCCCCCCACACACACATAAAATAGTTTAAAGGGTATCTTCATACTATTATCTAATTGTAAAAAAAAAAAAATCAGTGTAAAAAGGGATTTGAAAACAAAATATAGTTAGTTGTTCAAGTTTCTGAGTTTGTGGCTTGCTGTTTTTTAGTTTAAAATGGAGATTATGAATTGTAGAAAATGTGTTAATAATAACAGACTTTTTGCTAAATGAAATCAACATTAAAAAAAAATTTTGAAAGGAATCACTTTCCCACTTGATGGGTTGAGATTTCATGCCTTGTCTAAAGACTGTTGGTAGCTAGGAAATGTAAGCTACATAGTGGGTGCTGAAGGCAACTTTATTCCTCTGGGTACAGGGGCCCACAAGCTCCCTGGGCCCAAGGAAAGTAAACTGGAGCCAAGGAGCAGAAAAAGGTCACATCTTTTTGGTGAATACAGTGGCATGTAGTGGACACGTTACAGGTTCCCTGGAAATCCCTCCTTTTCCTCCTCATTCTTGTACATTTTACCCGAAGCCCCACTTTTAATAAAAACAATGGTGAGTTCTCACTGAGGACTCAGTATGTGCCAAGCCGTTCTAGATATCATTCAATTCAACATTCACAACACTTTCATAGTTTTGTAGTTGAAAGAACTTGCAAAATACATGTAAAATTTATATAGTTGAGTTTGATAATTGAGAGAACCCAACTCACTCGGGAAATGGCTAGCTTGTGGTTGGGGGTTTCACTACCCCATTTGTAGTTAAAATAAGGACATACTCAGCTAACTAAGTCAGACAAAATAAAACACAATTACCTCAGTTATCTGAATTTTGATTTTCCAATTACTATAGTTTGGCTCAAAAATGATACTCGCCTTGTTTCTAGGAACAGTTTTGTTTTGTTTTTTTGGCTTGTGTGTCTGGCTTGTTGCCTTGGTTCTCTCAGCAGTAACTACAAAACTGTTGTTCACAGAGGCATATAGATTGAAGGAGGAAGGAGGAGAAGAAAGGGGAGAGAAAGGGAGGAAGGAGGAGGAGAAGAGGAGGAAGGAGGATGTGTCTTTGGAAAAAAAAAATACTCAAAATATACACCTGAGAAATGAGGTTGAAGCCATATTATTGCACATAAGTCTCATCACTTTCTATCTTCTTCACTATTTTTAAATGTTTGTTGACTTTCCTTTATTCTCTGGTCTTTAAATGGAGCTGGTGCCATTGGCTCATTTTCCTAACAGGGTTATATGACAATCTAAGGGGACCTGTTTCCAGAGGCACTATACCCATAAGCACATTGCACCCCACAATGTGCTTGCAGGAAACTATAGCTCTGAGGGACTCCTGGTAACCAAGGTCACATCTAACTATGACTTTAGGGAAGAAACTTTATAAGAAACTCTTGATCCCAGGTGAATACTCCATGTTTTGTATTGGTAAATGTAGAAATCCAGGAACACCATTTCTAGCTTTCATGTCCTATTAATAATATTCTTTTAACCTAAAAGCAATTCAGTCACTCTGAATGGGTTTTTGATATGTTGGCCCAGTTATTCAGATGTAACCTCCCTGAAACAAATAAGACATATTTCCAAAAATCAAAAACATATTTTTGCCTCAAGTATATGATATGAAAATTTGGGGGGGTAATTATTGAGTAGAAGAATGCCTCAATTGTCTACTTTATTCTGTTTATGTGCATGATTGTTCACAATGTAACTATATATATATATATATATATATATATATATATATATATATAATCTGTAGAGAGTTTTCTGCCATATCTGATTTTTCAAATCTAGTTCATGCTGAAATTCTACAATACTTGTAAACAAGAATGTTTGGCCCCTAGCACTTTTCCATTTAGTTTAAAATCTCAGGAATAACTTAATAAATATTAAGTCTATATGGTTCTCATATGTTTATGGGTATGTTATCACAATAGGACTTTTTCTTGCTAGTTATAAGTCTCTTGACATGGCCCTGTAAACATTCCTTTGGAATTTACAGGGTTGAAGGCAGTTTGTTTTTTTTAGCTGTGTTGAAAACTTTTTTAAGGCAACATTGTTTTACAACACTGTACATGAGTGAGAGGTACAGGTTCAGACCTCTTTAAAGTTATATTATAGCACCACACCCTCCACCCAAGCATCCAGATTTTTTTCATCTCGGCCCATTGGGTCCCCTTTCCTCTTTACTTCCCTCTCTCATTTTCACCTTCTGCTAGACTCAGTTTTACAGTCATTTCTAGAGTTTGTTTTGAATTATTTTCGTCATTTAATTTATTCTGCGAACTGAAGCACTGAAGCGAGTGTCCTGGGTTTTCTGAATTTTTATTTTCTCAACTTATACTGTCAATATTAACCAGTTTGCCAAGGGGCTTGGGATTGCTTGCTGCTTGTAGGCTCATTGTGTTCCAAGCCCTGATGCCCCTGGGGAATTACAAGACTGTAAAAAAAAAAAAAAAAAAAAAAAAAAAAAAGCCTATTATAAGAAACAGTAAGTCCAGGAGAACTTAAAACTGAAGAGGAGAAAACATATCCCTTAGGGACTTTGGGTTAGACCAAAGAAACTCAGAAAAGACAGATCTCAAGGCTATATTTGATTATATCAATCTATATGAATCTGCACACCTAAGTGGAGTTGAGTACATGGCTGTCATATCCGTGACTTGGTCCGTTTGTCTCCACCTCCAGGGCTACCACTCTAGTCCAAGCTCCCCCTAGAGAATACCAATAGTCTCCAGCTGGTCTCCTCACACCACCTCACATTCCTACACTCACTGTCCACACAGAGCCAAAGTGATCTTTGGTTTAAAAAAAAAAAAAAGTCATCTTTAAAAACATGAATCTGATCATGTCACTTCCTCAACATTATAGTGATTTCTCAAAAATCTTAGAAGTGAGATCAAAGGCCTCAGTCAGCAATTCCTCTCTGGTTTTATCCCACTCTGCTCCTTTCTGCTTCTGTGAGGCAGCTTTCAACTCTGCAACTGCTAGTGCTGCTATATGGAACAACTCACCTTCTTCTTCACTCATATGGACAGCAGTGAGGTTGTAGTTAAGATCACTGATTCTGGGAAATAAATGAAAGGGTTAGACCAAGCATTCAATGAGTTACTATGTGAGAAGTACTTAGAACAAAATCTGGCTCATAGTAAACACTCAGTAGGTGAGAACTGTTAATGGGTATTAGTCATCCTTCAGCTCTCTGCTCAAATTGCTCTCCCCCCAGGAGGCCTTCTCCAGTTGCCTTAGGTGAACTCAAAATTACTTATATTCTGTACTCACAACTTCCTGCACTTCTTTTAGAACCTGCCACAATCTGTAGGTATATACATGTGTGATTATTTAATTTATGACTTTTCCACTAGGCTGTAAACCTGATAAGGGTGGGGCACTGTTTTGTTCACCATTATTCTGAGCACCTAACTTAGTACCTAGAGATTATAAGGTATAAGTATGTATTTATTAATGGGGTAGAAGGAATCAAAAAGGGATGGGTGGATGGATGGATACATCTGGTAAAGTATTGAAGTAAAATATGATTGGTTGAAGCTGTGAATGTATAATATGCAGATAGAAGAAACACACACATGTAAGTAAAGTCACACAGCTCAAATCCTTGTCCAAGGTTAACTGTACAATTTAGATGCTGTGGAAATGGACACACTTGTTGGATGGTAACATATAACCAATTTAAAAGAAGGAGAGTTACCTGAGATTTGTTTAGCTAATACTTGCCTGCTGTATAAGGTAGCACACAGGCTGACCCTCACATGGTAGGAGGGTTGTAGGAAGAGTCTGGTGCTAGTGAGGCTTCACTCCACACCTGAAAGAGCTTAGCCTCTGCCTGTGTCCCAGTCCCGCCACTCCCTAGTGGTCCCCAGACAGCATATCACCTCACATCCATTTATTCCATTTTTTTCTTCTGTAAAATGGGATAAAAATAATGCCTCCTCACAGAGCTATTATGGGGCTTAAGTGAATTTTGAATGTAAAATGTCCTGTTCAGGGCCTGGAACATAGCAATAGGAAACTGCCACTCTGATTCAATCTGAAAACATCCCAGGGAGCAACACTGTTTGAGCTGCTGCGTTGTGACAGGCAGTGGGGATTGCAAGCGAATTACAGCCTTGCACAAAATCGGTTTCTATGACAAGATAGGACACAAAACAGTCATATCGCACAAAGACACATGTCCCCATCTACCTGGTACCTAATTGCTTGTTCCCTCCTTCCCCTCCCATTTGTGAACCCCAGGTCCTTGGGGTCTCAGCTGATATTTTTACTATTGACAGAACTAACTTCCTAATTACTTAAATCACTTTAATTACTATAACTTGAATTTTTTTTCAAGTATGTATAATTCTTAGAGACCACTAATTTTCTCTTAATGAAATAAAAGCCAAAAATAATCTAGTGGTTCTTTCTCCCCCCTAGGCCCTGCCAAAAGAATGGGGAATATGTACTTTTGAAATCACTTCTTGTCTCCTTGATTTCCTCTTTCACCAGCAGAAAATTTAATTATGAAACAGCACAATATACAGGGAGGGGAGAAAATTTCCCAGACCCATCCTCAAGGGAAGAGACATGAGGCTGACTGCAGAGTGAAAATTTAATAGCTTCCTGATGTTCTTGGGAGAAGGGGGTCTGAACTGTTTGAACAGTTGCATATTTAGGAAATGGATGGTGGCATTATCACTGCTGAAAAAAGACATGGAACCAGGTTTTCACTCTTGTTCAACATATAGGGGCTATAAAGAACACACAAATGACAGATGACACCAAAGGCTCTGCTTCTTCATGGAGGCAAAAAAAATAAGTTTCTGCTTGGTGATATGACTGGTGGGCAGAACTCAATTTTGGTTTGATGACTGTAGACTTCCATAATCTAGTAAGACACTAAACCTCACTAGAAAGTAACCTAAATCCTATGGCGCTATCCATAATGGTGAGCATTCAGTTTTCTCCATAAAACTCAGATCATTTGAGATACTTAAGTTACGCTGTGCATGAAAGACTAACATATCATAAACTACTTTTCTCTGGCTAAGAGAACACAATCCTTAATATGTCATGTAACTCTTTTAATTTTGCAAAGAGTAGAATACTAAGGACCCTTATTATTCCTAAAATTCCTCTTTTGCTGATGAGTGTCACTGAATTGAGGTAGTCATAGGATCCAAACCTAGGTCTTTTAGAGGTAGACGTTTTTCCTACCATAGGTTTGTCTTCCTAGCATTCAGAGCATTTCAAGGGCAAAAGCCTTAGATATTCAGAAGATTTTTACCATTTAAAAAAATTCCATGTGAAAAATTAGGAAGCCATATCTGAATGTAATTCATATCTTGTATTTCCATATCTGGTAAATTTTAGTTTAAAGGGATATCAAATTCATTGCACTGCTTAATCCTCATAGCACCCTCTAAGGTACATGACTTTCCTTATCTTATGGCCAGAAAGTGGAGGCTGTGAGGGTCATGGAAACCACCTAGGTCCAGAGGTCAGAGAAGGGTAATAGGCTCCAGATTAGAACCCAGCTTTTCTGTCTCCACTCCCCTCCCTGACCTCATCATCAGCTGTCAGACCTTGAAGGGCTGACCACTTCATGTTCTCTGCCTTTCCTATCTCACCACACAACCTTTGTGTCCCTTGTGCTTCCTGATGAAAGATCCAAGCACAAGCAAGCAAATGCTTGACTCTACAAACCTGTGATTCTGGTCAATCTGATGCAATCATCTTTTTGACTGTTTCCTCAAGGAATAAATCACAGGAGAGAGAACTGCTTCGATTTGTTTTGTTTTAAACAATAATAGATGTTCAAGTTGTTATCAGCATTTGAGGTTTCTAATCAGCCAAAAACTGTTTACTCTGTAATATATGCTGACCTTCTCGGCTGATAAACCTGCATAATTATTGACTTCTGCAGAAGTTGGTGTTTGCATATTATTTTGGGGACATAGTTCTGACAGCATCGGGAACAGCAAGTATGATAAATCATTATGGGGCAGGCTGGCTGCAAGAATGGTACTTTCAATTTACCAGGCAAATGGCAAACAGATGAGTTTACATCAAGGCTAGAAGTAAATTTAGGTTTTCACTACACACTCAGCCTCCAGATCAAACCAGAACAGCAATTTTTGTTTCTGCCAATTAGAGGAACTGGTCTCTAAGGGGTCACAGCTGGTTTATTTGCCATGCCTGTGATAACAATTACTGATGTACGTCACTCATTTTAATAAGAGTGTATAGTCCTGGTTTTATTTGGTGAGACCTTCCGTCAAACTAAAAAGCTCAAAAGCAATCAACTGTTTCTTTTTGTGTGTTATAGCAAACCTTTTTTTTTTTTTTTTTCAGAATTACTTAACCTAAGCATCAACTTTTACTTAGCATGGTTCTAATATCAGCTTATTCGTGTAAGATGATTTATGGAGCACCAACTGTATGTAAACTGCAGTGCTTGCCATGGGTATATGACTGAGAATCCCTTAGATGATGTCCCTGCCTGCATAAGACTTACATGAGAGAGAGAAAGCACAATCATAAAATAAGTGACATCTTTTATGAAGAGACAGTATTTGATCCTGCACTGAAGGATGAAAAGAAACTTTTGAGATGACCAGGAAAGGGCATGCAGATAGAGGATTGAACAAGTGCCACATCCCAAAACAGAGGTGCTGGCTTGTTGGAAGAGAGGAAAGGCCAAAATAGCTACAAGGAGTGCCACTGGGCAGAGGTGAGAAGGGTTGGACATGGTAAGTTAGGAAAGAGAGACAGGCACCTAATTATGTGGGGCTCTCATGCTCCAATACAGATGTGTACTTTTATATTTCTTCTACTTCCCCCCAACTCTAAGGAAGGACTATTGGGTCCTTATTTTCTTGGGTCTTCTCAGAAATGACTGATGTTCTATGGTGTCAAGCATAAGTGTCTGGTAAAGAATGAATTCAGGCACTTGAAGGAAACTCCATCTTCTCTTCTGCCTCCCTCTACCACTTTTAAGGGCCCACCCAGATAGTCTAGAATGATAATTTCATCTAAAGGCCCTTTGGTTACTTCTACAGGCGTGGAAGTTTTTGCCATGGGAGGTAATTTTTCACAAGGATTAGGAAGCTAATCCTAATCCTTGGGGGAGCCTTTGTTCTGTCTGTCATATTCAGTGAGTCATTGGTGTGTGTGAAACCATTGATTATAGGGGAAAAGAAGAATCCTAGGAATTGTAAGGCAGGAAGAGAAAGCAGCCCATATCTTGGTATCCTGCAGAATAGACAGGAACATCAAGCATGTAGGAGAGAGCTCCTGAGGAGGAAAGCTCAGATTATAGAGAAAATCCTAGCAGATATAGGGGAGGACTTTGCAAAGGGAAGGCATAACAAAAGAATGGTGTATAGTTATTCAAGATAGTTTTCTTCCATGCTTCTAGTTGAAGTCAACTAGAAAGACTTCTTTGCAGCTGATGTAACTAAGGCCAGAGTTGTTCATAAGTCTATGCTGAAACCCACCTCCTCCCCAGAATCACCACTTCCCTTAAATCACCAATGAATCACAGGCACCTCATTCCTTACTTTATGTTCAAACTTTGGGTTTATGAAAACATACGTCTTCTCTAGTTATGATAATGCTTTAAGCTGTCAGCATTGTCGAGCCAGTGGTCTTTCTCTCTTCTCACCCTGCTTCATCTCCACAAGCCCATTTCCAGGGAGGAAGGTTAAAAGTTTTGCACATTCCAGAACACTGCTTCGGCCACATTTTACTAACCAGCGTCATCAATATCATCTCAAAAGGTGCAGACCCCATGAACAGCTACAAAAGCTGTAGCTGTTCAAATGAGCCTATACACAGATTCACATCAATTCCTATGTTAGGAGCAGGAATGTAGTAAAGTCCAAAGGTCTGGGCTATATGTTGTCTCAGCTTTACTGTTTGCTTCTAATAACCTACTGTATTTCCTCTAACTTTTTTTCTTATAACAAAATAGACTGTTCTTGTTTATATACCATTACCATTAGTAATTTTGGCATTTTTTTCATACAAAATGTTTACAGCTTTATTGTGATATGATTCACAAACATACATTTCATAGCCCCCCTTTAAAATGATTCAGTAATTTTTTATGTTCATAGTTGAACGACCAACATCAAATCACTTTTAGAATATTTTCATCACCTCCAGAAAAAGTTACAACTTTCACTATTGTCGTTCCCATTCCCACCTAATCCTACACACACACACACACACACACGCACACACACACACACACAACAATAACAACAACAGCAACAACAACAAAAGTTGAATCCTCCTCCATTGTAGGTAGCTGTGAGATCCTGGAAGGGGCAAGTTACTTAACCTTTCTACATCTTAGTTCCCTTCCCTATAACATCAAGATACTGTGATGTGGATGTGTACCTCATGGGGTTTTCATGAGGATTAAATTACTTTATATCTGAAAGGTGATCAGAACAGATTCTGACACATAGCAAGCAATCAATAAATGTGGTTTTTAAATTATGTTAGGGACCTTTCCATTTTGCTTCCTTAACTCCTTTCTCTGTCACTTTACTGACACATCTTCTGTGTCATTATGTAGAGTCATTATCAACTTAGGCATCTTTCTCTTCCACGAAACTGTGGTTTCCTTAAGGATAGGAGCTGTGTCATGCCTTTCTTTTTATCTCCAACATTGAGAAAGACACAGGCACCCAATGAATATTAAATTAATAAATGTTGCTAATTGAGAAATTTAAGATCTGAACAGAGTTATCTATAGACTTTTTTGTTATAGAAAAAAATAAACTGAGAGGAAATATAGCAGATTGTTAAGTGTTTTTATCCCTGGTAGGTGAGATATAAAATGTATATTTTCCTCTTTCTAGTTTTCTATTTTTTTACTTTAATGAAAGTGTTATAAGTGTATCCACAGCAGTGTGTGCAAGTGGACAAAACCCCACTCTAATCAAATAGATTAGAGGTTATATTAGTGAAAATAATACTGACTACACTATCATTTCTAAAATGAAATTAGAAATGTTGGTATCTTAGCATAATAGAAATTTATTTCTTGCTCACATGTTGTGGGAAGTGTGTGTGTGTGCGTGCCATGCAGTCATTCACAGGCCAGCCCCCAAGGAGGTTCCTCCATCAGTACATGGATGCCAGGTCACCTTGACGTCTACATCTGATTGGTAAACTTGAGGATGAGAGGGCATGTAGAGGCTTGTGTGGGAGGCTGTACATAGAGCATGTCATTCTTGTCCACTTTCCCTCTTTCATATTCAGTAACACTGAGAAGGAAGATTAGAATGTAGTCTAGTTACATATCCCAGGGAAAAGGAAATGGGCTTGGTGAGTAAGCAGTGGGTGAGTTAGCTTTGCTTCCTGCGTTCCCTCCAAGCCTACAAGCTTCCATCAGTTTGACTCAACTTCCTGACTCATCTTCCCTCCTTTAGTCTCTTTTCCTTTCACTTTATCTTCCATAATGTTTCCAAAGTGACTTTCCTATGATAAATATTTGCCATGTCATTTGTCTTACTTAGTTCCCTATTATCTACTAAATGAAGTTCAAAATGCTGGATGATAAATCTCTCAATCCATAAAGGCAGCTACACAAGTCATGGATATGGCTGTGTCTGAATTTAATTTCAACATTGAGTTCCCATCTCATAGAGCTAGAGCTCCCAGGTTTCCGGTTAAGACTTTTCTCCCTGTAATATAAGGTAGGGTCTAAGGTCTCAGGTATATCACATTATACCAAAGATCCTCAGTGGTCACCCTAGAAGAGTGTTATGAAAGAAACCAAAAGTATCTCATCATTAGGACATGATAAAAAAACATCTTGAGAAGTTCATCCAAAGAGTCAGTGAAAGGAAGTAAACCGAACCCCATTATACTGCAAACAAAATAAAATAAGAAAATGATATTTCCCTGTAAGTGTGGATGTGGGAGAACTGTTAAGAAAGAGAGTGCAGAGTGGGAAACTCTTGTATACATATCTTCGTAAAAATTAGAAAAGCCACTTATCTCAAGGATCTAATATAGTAGTTGGCTGGTATATAAAGCAAATGAATGGCAGTATGTGTTTTAGTGCATTTTACTAGTATATTTATTTTCCCTACGCTTCAGATTTACATATTTATACAGCTCTTTTGTTTATTTTGTTTTGTTTTCCTCCACCAAACCACACATTCCCATATTTTATATGCTTCTTTACAAACCTTTTCCATCCTTTCTTCTTTCACTCTACTAACCATTATCTTCTTTTTGCCAAATTCAAATGTTATTCTTTCTGTTGTTTGCATATAATTGTTTCTTGGGCATTTATACTCCACAGATGAGTGAAACCATTTGAAATCTATCTTTAACTTTTTGACTGACTTCACTTAGCATAATCACCCTGGGGTCCATCCATTTTATCCCAATTGCTATTGTTTCTCTTTCTTCACAACTATGTAATATTCCATTGAATATATGCCCTACAATTTCTACTTAATCTATTGAAGGGCACTTGGATTGGTTCTATAACTTGACAATTATGAACAGTGCTGCTGTGTACATAGGTATAGATAAATCTTCGATCTTCAGTTTCATTCAAATCAAAGTACAAAGCACTTTAATGTTTACTGGTATATAAAATAATAATTCCAAAAAAATAATAGAAAGAGCTATCTACTGGATTGTAGTTTAAGTATCTGAATGAAGGGGATATGTGTACATACACAAATGAAAAATATTATATCAGGAAGGAGACTTCTTTTTGTATATGGAGAGTCAGAGATCTATAGAAGCAATGGTTCACACAAGATCATTCATTTAAAAGTAACCGGAGTCTGGATCCTAGTTCCCACACCCACTCTCAGCTGCAATAGTTTGGATGGTCCATAGATCATTACATTTTACTGATAGTTTCAGAAGTTAGTAGCCTTGAAAGGATCTGGGAAAACATTTCAACACAAAAAGCATAGTCAGAGACTAAAGGATTACTTGTATCCTTGGTATTTTTCTAGTAGACTCTGGACTTACTTTTAGGGCTCCAAATCTTCTGGTAGCTAATGTTATACAAACCTTGCCTCACCATGCATTTTCCCCTTCTTCTGGTAATAGCACCTCTGATTGCCTTTAAGATGACGCACTCCAGTGCATGAAGTCTTAGGGGAGGGCCCTTTTCAGTACCTAGCTCTTCCTTAGTTGAGGAGAGCCCAGTCCACGTGGTCCATAGGTCAGTCAAAGTTCTGTCCTAGACTAGGATTTGGATTTTGATTAGTCACACAAAGATGAAAAAAGCAGTTGCAGTCAGTTCATCTAATGATACTGAAGAGATCGTGCATTAGTGCCTGCCTCAAGATTCCCAGTCTTTCCCTAGTTCCAGTCTTTCAGAGCATTGATTACTTAGCTTTCCTTTCTATTAGAGTATCATTTAGGTTCCTTCCAATAAACTTTTTATTTATTTATTTTTGGCCCATTTCTTAAATTTGGTTTCTATTACTTGCAATCAAATAACCTGAAATGATAAAACATTCAGTATGTAGCCCTATTGAACAACCCTCTCTTCACTGACTTCTTATTAGTCAAATGGATTAACTATTGCTTTAGTAGATTGATCATTGACATCTAGCATACCTTGCTCTAATTCATTCATGCATTCTACTTGAGTACCATCCTTACTAAAAATTTATTTATTTTTATCCCCAAACTAATTGAGGCCAACTGTACATATTATTACAGTTATAATGTTATTAAATATTGACTAAACTAATGGAATGTGAAGGCAAAAACAGTGTTCTTCCTTGTGAAAAATTAGTTGGATTCTTGGGAGTTTTGATAAACATAAGTACATCAAAATGCTGTCATAAAATCAGATAAGGGTAAAAGGACAATCAGAAAATGGTAGAAATTTACAGAACTCTAAAGAATTTGTGTGTGTTTGTGTTTGGTTGACATTTTATTATTTTTATTTTTATTAAATTTATTAATTTATATATTTACTTACATTGTTGTTAATTTAAAAATAATGTTTACTTTCCCCCTCCCCCCAACTTGCCCTCATGTCATCACCACAGTCCCCCATATTCCTCTCTCCTGCCCTCTGATCCCTCTCTCTCTCCTTCCCCTGTCGGATATCTCTGGTTTATAATATTTTTTTGTTTTGATTTGTTGTATTTTGTATTGTAGTAACAATACAATGTTCCCCTATGTTTTATTTGATTCTCTTTTATTCCTCCTATAAACCATTCAATATTTTTCTTTTTCCTTATGACTTATGTCACTGAACATGATCCCTTCTAGCTCCATCTGTGTTGCTGCGAATGGAATGAAAACTCTAAATATTTTTTTTTAATCACATTAACTTTCAAAGGATTTTGAGTTCTTGCCACCCTGAAAACAAACCACAACTATCATAGAGATTATATGATGGGTGATTTCTATGAACACACTCAAAATCAAAGAAAAGGTTGGCCTATGAGAAAATGAACATTTATGTGTGTTCAGTTAAAATGCCTTTGTGGGTTTTAAATCAAGAGATCACCAGCAATTTAGACCAGGCAGGTGATACATAGTCAAAAAATACAGTGAGGTAATTGATAATGTATGATGATGGGGATAAGCCATGCTGGGGGCTCTGTA
The DNA here is from genome assembly GCF_000260355.1 of Condylura cristata. Classification (NCBI taxonomy): domain Eukaryota; kingdom Metazoa; phylum Chordata; class Mammalia; order Eulipotyphla; family Talpidae; genus Condylura; species Condylura cristata. The sequence continues at coordinate 32,851,147 of NW_004567122.1, read as the reverse complement.
TAAACAGAGGAGTCTATGCCTCACTTAAGGGCAGTCACAATGAAGGTACAGCCTCTGGAAATTTAAGAGAACTGTAAATCTAATTATTTCATGTAAACAGCTCTTGCTTTTAAAAGTTGTTAAAATTGTATACAGAATTGAAAACAAAATGCATATATCTTTTGTCCAACTACATTTCATGGTCCAAAATGCATGATGACTTTTGTCTTCCCTGAGCTTTCCTGTCTAGTAGGTGTGTTCCAAAAAAGCCCACTCTACCTGGAAGTAGGAAAATTTGGGTTAGGTCTTGAGATTTGGAGAAAAAAAAAGTTTTAGCCTGCTAAATTCTAGATCACTTGAACCTCTTTGGGTTTAGTGAAAAGAATCCTTCCTGTGACCCACCTCCTTTGTTCAAGTTTAACATTACAATGGGGAGTCACAATCTCGGCGTAATTAAAGTATCAGTTTTATAGACTAATTATTTTTTGTCCTCTGTTGATGAATTTTATCCATGGTTCTCTGGGATAGTGATATGATAAGAATAAGACTCAAGAGTCCATATCTTAGTTATCTTTCTTACAGTGAATTATTTGAGGCAACACTGTTTTAACCCTCAAAGATTCCTTTGTATGTCTGTGCATAAGGGATGCAGGCAGAAGATTAGGCTTTAAATATTCTGATACTCAACATTAATCAAATTAACTATATTTTCCATTTTATTGACTACATGGGTATACCAAAAATTATGGAAGACCCCACTGTAGCTCACATTATTTAAACTGCATTAGTTTTATTTGATGAAAATAACCTATGCTTTCCAAATTTTCTAGAGCTTCCCAAATAGGTTTCCATGTAGGAATTTCCATATATAGGTTTGAGAGTCCAAGCATTAAATAATTAGAATTAGGAGAGGATATTATCAATATCATCATAATTGTGAGAATTTTTTTAAAAGATTTATTTATGTATACAGAACTGGGGAGACAGGTCAGAGGCATGGGGGGTGAGTCAGAATGGGGAGCACAACAGGCAGATCAAGTGAAACACACTGCTGAGGGGAGCAGCAGGCAGGCCAGGCCAGGTCTGCTGCCACGCCATGTGGGTCACTTCCCTGGCCAAGGATCAAACTCATACAGAAGCATCTGCCAACAGTTTCACAGTGCTGCACTCCAAGCCCTTGCACCACCAAGGAGGGCCCATGATTGTTTGGAATAGTGCTTGCTATATAATAAACACACACACACAAAAAATTAAAATGGCTAGCTCTATCTACATGAAAGTAGATAGAGCCCCTTAGAATGAGGCCATTGATCCACTTAGAAGGAGTAGGTCCTGCTCACAGTTCTGCTGTTAGATAACTCTAACCCCAGGTTAAGTTGGTGAAAGGGCCCTTGAGTCTGCATCTGTAAGTGAAGAGGTTGGTCCAGCATTGCTGATTCCCCATAATCCTCATTTTCAGCTTCCAAGAGAGGTGAGATGTGAGTGCTCTTGGCCATGCAGAAGTGTATATTTCTATTTTGGTTAACTAATCTCAACCCTAGGATACAAACTGAAATGAACAGATCAACCACATTGTCTAGGATGAAGTACTTTCAACTATAGATAATACATAATTTTTTTTTTTTTTTTTACTTCTGTAGGAGGAGATATTTCCCTAGGCAAGAAAAGTATGCGAGAAATGCTTGGGTCTCTCCTTTCTTCATTCTCCTCTTCTTTCCTGAACAGTTGAATGAGTTCAGGAGAAAGCCTTGGGCTGAGCCTAAGCCTTCTCTCTGTAGGGAGGATCCTGGCTTCTGAAACATACTTTGTGGCCCACCCAACAAGAGGCCTGCAGCTGTCCCCTTTGGCACTGGCTCGGTGGGAGGGTTTCACTCAGAGAAAAGTGTTGATGCTTGCAGGTCCACATTAATGTTCAGCTCCCACCTCATCAGTAAAAGCTAGCATTTTGATCTTGAGCTATCTCATTTCCAGTGATGTATTTCTCAATGAAGTCTGAACCAAGAGGGGAAGTGAGCTGTTATTTATGTGGCCCAGAGTCCCAATAAATATCTTGGGGTCTATTTGAATTGCTTAGAAGAAAAATGCTCAAGCCCAGTATGACTTGTTTACACTACGATGCAATTCTCTAGCCAGGCCAGACCGCAAGGATTCCAAATTTTCAGGGGCCTATAAACAGATTTTCCTGGTTAAAAGGTGCAAGTCTTCTCCAGCTGCCCAGCCACTACTTTCTAAGCCAAACCTCCCTGACTGAGGACTTTTCTCCTGGAATGTGATTACCTCCCCAGTTCCACCCTCCTCAGCTAAAAGCTTCTCTGTTCCAGCTCTAAAATCCTGAGGAACTATCCGTCTTGTTCTTATTTAAACATTCTAGCCAGAAATAACTTGCAGGATGAAAGAGGGTCTTATGTCTGCCTTGCTTGGGCTGCTTCACATGGGTAAAAGCATTTCCTATGTGCTCTTTTACAGCACTCCATATACAGCACTAATCAGGAAAATGGTCTGTCCTTCCTGACTTCACTTTAGCTGTTTGAACATCCCCAAGTATTCCAGCAGCTGAAGTAACTGCACACATCTTTGCCAGAGTAATTATATTTCATGCCTTTCTACTCTTTCTTGTGATCCTGACAAGTGAGTCGTGATAGATTTCAAATTTTCACCAAAGTCCAGATAATATAAGTAAAACTAGCATTTATTTCCCTATAAGATAAATGCATGTAATAATTGTATTTAATAACCAGTGTGATGCTTTTACCTGGGATGTTGCACTGGGCTGTAGAATTTAGGTTCCTTCTGACTCAGATATCTGATAGTAATGAAGATATATGTCTTTAAACTACAGCTGACAGGCTCTGCTGGGCATCTATTGATTCCAAAAAATGATTTCTTTTCCAGATTGTAAAAGGAATTGATAAGCCATTTCCTCTAATCACCATGGCTCTTCATGGGGAACTGGGACGTCTCCCATATTGATCCACTCTCTTTGCTCAGCCCTCACTCCAGCCCTAGGCAAGGCAGAATTTCCTTTAAAACACTTCAAAACACTCCAAATAATTCTGGTGAGGTCCCATGAAGTACAATTCTTCCCCCAGATTCCATTTTTTATAACACTCAGGTTCTTGCTGTACCTCTGAAACAGAAGTGTTATTAGGTGTAGAAAATCAGAGGTTTTAAAATAGGGAGATAATCATTTACCATTCAGAAAATTATTTGCTCCCCAGAATACCAGCTAAAGTTGCAGGTAAGGCAAATAGGAATAATGTTTGAGTACAAAAATATCTCATTCAAATTGTTTTATGCTTAGATAGTATTCTAACTTTATCCTAAAGTTAAAAAAAAATCTTTGCAAATGAATCACAATTTTAAATAGTTTTGCTCCCTAAACTAGTTTGATACTGACTCTAAGGATATTTATGTACAACTGAGTAGAATGCCCCAGAAAAGTCATGTTTAAACTAAATCAGGATCTAACAAAAATTTAATTAAAAAAAATCATTTATGAAGGATATTAAATACTGATGTACCTACCACTCAAAATGAACATCTTGCAAAGAGTACTTCCAAATTTTTTAAAAATTTTTTTAAAAAGATTTATTTATTTGTGCATACAGAACTGGGATACAGGCCAGAGACTCAGGGGTGGCGAAAGACTTCACCAGAGACAGAGTGGGGAGCAGAACAGGCAGATCAACGAAGTACACTGCTGAGGGGAGTAGCGGGTAGGTCAGGAGAGGTCTGCCGTGCCATGTGGTCACCTCCGGGGCAGGTGGGAATCGAACTCATGCGGAAGTGGTTTCAGCTTCTTAGTGCAGTGCTTTAACCTGCTGCGCCACCAGGGAGGGCCCCCAATTTTTTTATTTAAAGAAACAAACATATACCGTACACATTATAAAGAAAATTGGCACTTCCTCTTACCATCTGAAACAACTGTACCTTGCTCCAATAGAATCTTTCTAATCCATGCTTTTTAAACTTTGACTATGAATGCACATGTCTATAAATAAGTACAAATGCAGTACAGTATCCCCATGCTCACCATTTTAAAGTTAAACAGATGGTATAAAAATGTGACTTGCTTTTCCTTATTCAAGAGTGTTTTTAAGATCAGTTTATGTTGACATATGAAAATATACTTCATTTATTTTAGCTGTTGCACAATATTACATTTTATCAATATATCACAATTTATTAATCCCTGTTCTCTTATGGACAAACATTTGAGTCATTTCCAATTTTCGTTAATAAAAACAATGTTGCAAAGAACATTCTTTGGCATGTCCTCCTGTTGCACATGTGTAAAATTTTCATGAGACTATAAGCCTAGAAATGTAATTGAGGATGATAGGGCATGAGCATTCACATCACTAAATCACTTTTCAAAGAAATCTACCAATTGGCATGATTGGTATGACCCTGCCATTTGTATTCATTTTACCCAACATTTGATATTAGCAAATGTGTTAAATTCTGCCAGGGTTATGGTTGTGAAATGTAATCTTTTTAATTTGTTATTCCCTGAATCAGTAAGGTTGATCATCTCCTCACATGCTTATTGAATATTTGAATTTCTTCTCTTTTAAAAGAAAATATTTAATTTACTTATGCATACAAGAAATATGGTATAGGCCAGATATGGGTAGGATGTGAGAGAATTCACCAGAGAGAGAGTGGGGAGCAGAAGAGGACAATCTACTGAAATTAATACTGCTGAGGGGAGCCATTAGGCCAGACAGGAGAGGTCTGCTGTGCCATGTGGTTTACCTCCTTGGCCAGGGATTAAACTGCTGCAGTGGCTGGCAATAGCTTGATAGTGCTGGGACTTTAACCCTTGTGCCACCAGGGAGGCCCCACTTGGATTTCTTCTTTTGTGAAATATCAGCTTCAATCAATAAGATAAGTCTTATTGATTTGTAGGAGTTCTTACAAAGTTGCTTAAATAGGCAGCTTACTAATCTTTTTTTCCTTAACATGTTATATCTTGATGCTTCACTATGCCTCAACAATTAATTAAGATTGGAAATACTCATATACTCAGATAAACATACCTTTTTGGAGCATCAAAAGTGAATCTAAAGAAGTTAGATATTAAGTGATATTAAGAAACCTTCTCATCTGGGCAAAAAGACCAGTAGATGCTGGGGTAAAGAGTAGAACCTAATGTTTTGATAAAAAGGCTGAGGGAGCCAATTGTGTTGTGATCTCAGGAGTGCATAGCTATGAGTTAACTAGAAGATGTTTCTCAGAATATGACTAGAATATTAATACTGTCACCACTCCAAGCACTCTGAGTCCTACTCAGAGAATTTCTCTGAGAATTGTAACCATATGTTGATAATATGTTTTCAATACTGAGATTGGTAGCTTCTCCTTAAAGGGAAGAGAGACGATCCGCTGATATGCAGTAATGACTGCCAGGAATGATGGTCTATCTCAGAGTGCCCTGCAGAGTGAGAAGGCTGGATTTCCCTGAACAATGGCACCACTGAAGTTTCTAGACTGTCAAAAGTGTCATTTTACAAAATCTGTGTTTCTAGGAACTTTTTATGTTTTTTTAAATTATATTATTGATGGGCAGCATCTTTTTGCATTGTAGGAAGACAATTTAATGACAATTAAATGTGATGAATATTAAGTAAATAGATAGCATCCACTCATGCCTCCTAAATGGAGGAAGAGGGAATTGGAGGCAGAGATGGTAAAGAGAAGAAATAGGGTACTTGGCATTAGGAACTTCCCCAGCTCTCTAAACAAAAACTGATAAGGAGGTTTGGAAGAGGTTGAGGGAAAGTATAACCCTGTTGAAGGAAAAGGAGTTGCTGGCAGGTCCTAAAAGTTGTATTCTTCCAAGACTCTATGGCAGTAAAGAGGCCAAACAGACACATTGGACAGAGAGAATGAAACTTGAATAAAACTGTAAGATAGATAGAAAGATGACGCTTGGTTCTACACTGAAAACAAGGAAGAAATGATTCAGAGATAAATTGATTCTTCTGCACTTCCCCACAGCCCTATAGCTCTCCCCATTCCCAGTTAACTATTGGAGATACTGAATTAATCATGGAAAGAATTACTAGCTGCCCTTTAAATTAAGCATCACGGGGAATATGCTAACATTGTTTGGAAATGTGATAAGGATCCACACAGAATCTACCCACCTGTTCCAGACTTACTCCAAGGCCTAAATCAGTTTCCTCATGCTCAAGAATAAACAATATAGAATGTATCAAAAAGATTTGCAAAATAAATCTAGATAACATTGTAAAAAGGGGGATATTTATCTTAAAAGAATACAACATTGAAACAAAGATATATTTCAGATAATACTTGCTTTGTGTTTACCATAAAATTCAGTAAAACATAGTCTCTGAGACAAAGAAGAAAGATTAGATGAGAATCACAGACTATGAAAGAAAAAGGGAACTGGGTACTTAGTGAAAAATTATGAAGAAACTAATAGTACTCTAATTTTTTATCTATATTGTCATCAATAAGTGGAGTCACTATTGTAGAACTTTGAATAAGTCATTTAAAGGAAAAAACTGACTCATTTTCCTAGACTGAAGAAAAAAAGATGAAAATGAGAGAAAAGTACATGAGATAGAAAAAAATCACAATGGAAAAATACTTTTCTGAGCTAAAGATATGAATTTCAGGTCAAAGGTAGTTATTTAGAAAGCAAAATGATATCATCACTTACACATATCTTAGTTTAACAATTAAATTTAAAGGTAAAGACTATTTCCTAAAAAGTCAGGCAAAGAGCATTTTTATGCAAGAAATTATTACAAAATAGTATGAACATTTAATAATACTTATAATGGAAAATGTATAATCTTAAGTTTTCATTCATGGTGTCAACCACAGGTTTCTTTTTCTTTCTTTCTTTCTTTCTTTTTGAATTTAAAGAAAGCAGCTAGACTCAGAGAAAAATTTAGTTAAGATAAGTAATGCTTCTTTACTGTCCTTTCCACGATCCACTCCCAAAGTTTACAGTTACTGAGAATATTAAGCCACACTTCATAATAGTTTATGGTTAACACTATCTGGACTTACACTAATGTATAAATAAGAGCATGTGCCTTCTGCTATTAATCTGTCAAACTTCTGACTTTGATTTGTAATTACTCAGAACTTCTTTATTAATCAAACTACCCCATCAATGTCATAGATTGAATTTAATTTGATTCTATATCCACCAATACATATTTCTTGTATTTTGTATTATCACATACAAGAGGTTTGCATTTGCTGTTTCATTGTTACTTTCAATCAATGAGATAACTTTATGCTGTCTCCAGCTATGCAAGATGAGAGTGAAATTATTCATTCATAACCAAAAGAATCTATTGGACTACTTTTTACTACATATTTTTCTGAAACAGATGTGCCTGTGATTGAAGGCAGAAGAAAATTTCATAGAGAAAAATCAAAGGAAAAAGTTCATTACAATGATTTTGTAATCACTGCTGAATTTGTATCTCCATTGGCAGCTTTAGGTAAGACACTACAATAATAGATGCTAAAGAGGCAGAGATAAACTTGGAAAATATCACAAGGTATATATATATTTCTTTTTTAAAAAATTTATTTATGCTTACAGAACTAGGGTATAGGCCAGTGGTGCAGGGACGGTGAAAGGATTCACCATGCCAGAGCGGGGAGCAGCACAGGCAGATAAACAAAGTACACTGCTGAGGAGAGCAGCGGGTGAGACAGGAGCGGTCTGCTGCACCATGTGGGTCACTTCTGGGGCAAGGATCAAACTCATATTGAGGCAGCCACAGTTTTAAGTGCTGCACTTTAACCCAGGGAGAGCTTGGTATATATTTCTTACATTGCAGGATACAATAACCACAAATGTATTTGCTGTTCAGATTCAAGATAAGCCAACAATCTAGTGTAGACTAGATACATAAAAACACAACAAGCTTTCTCTCCTAAAAATAATAATAATAATAATAATAAAATAACAGTATTTTAGAAAGCTTAAATAAACTGAAGAGATAAACTTATATTTTTCTGTTTTTTGATTAATTTGTTTTTGTCATGATTTATATAAAACAGATAAACTTGATAATGGGAAAATTGGAATTTCTAATAATTTTATTTAGAATATACAAAAAGAATGACTTGATTTTTTAATTAACTTTAATTTGATGTTGTGTTATTTCAACAATGAGAATACCTTGTACCTAAGAATTTATTGATTAAAATAAATGCCAGGCATTTGTGACCATACTGGCCTTTTATTTTTACTTCAACTTAGAATCTTTGTTGCAGCAATCATCAATAAATATAGAACCTTACTCAAGGTAATGGATAGTTATCCTTTATATTATAACTAAAATATGCTAATTATAAATATATTTGTTAATAATTTTTTTATAATGGGCACTAACCCAGTTTGATAAGGATCTTTAGCGTTGGCTTAGGGCTATTTGTTTCTATTATTTATATAGAGATAAGTGTGAAGAAAAGGGAGTAAAATGTTGAACTAGCCTCAATTCCTGGTATGAAAGTAGAAGATAAACACCAGTTGAGAGGTTGGGATTAGTGTTTATTGAGTGTTTGCTGTGTGCCAAGTAATGCGAGGTATGTTACATCATCATATCTAATCCCCCAGTCTTTGGTGCATGTTTATTACTATTCCCACTTTTCCCATGAGGATCTAATGTTTTGGAGAAATGAGCATATTGCAATTGGGTTAGCCACATTGGTAAAATTTGAGTCCAGATTCATTTTACACTCAGAACTCCTACCCTACTCCTGGTAGCTAAACCTACAGGTTACTGAAAATTATCCATGAACTGTATTTTATGGATTTGAAACATTCTAGTAACTACATGGTTTTTTTAAAGGGAAATTGTTTCCCTTTAAATGATGCCATTATACTGAAGTCGGCATCAAAATCTTGAGAAAACCTGTAACAGAATCAGAGAAGCTGATAATCTGAAGGGACTATAAATTTAATCTAATGATCATTAAATCTTATGACTGCTGTTTTGATTAGAATGTTGAGCAATTTTAATACATTAAATTATAAATTCTCTAAGTGTACACTCTGCTGAAGGAAAAGAAAACCTTTGGTAGAGTGAGTTGCCAAGGAGTCACTGGCATGCAAGGAGGACACATTAAGTGAGAAATTGACAAGTAAATTAAAGTATTTCACCCAGGCTTGAAGACCAATAGAAATACCTAACTGGTGATGACTAGATAGATGAGAGTTGAGGTTCCATTAAACCATGAACTTATGTGATGATACTAACAGCCTTTTTATGATGGTGATGATGGTAGTGGTGATGATAGTAATGGATAAAACCTCAGGCAGGTTAGAGGGTAAGGAAATGTTTTAAGACTTCACTTTGTTGTGTGTGTTTTTATTATTATTATTATTATTTTATTATAGTGCAAAAGTGATAAGTGTTCAGTTGACACTGTACTTTGAATTTTGAACATTCTGTTGTGCACTTTTAGTATAACATTCAAAATTACATAAGATTTTGACATTTTACTATGGTATATTTGAAAGGTAGACTCTAAATCCAATTGCCTTGCTTTTTTTGTAGTCCGTAGCTCTTATTACTGCATTACTTCAGGCAACATTCTTAAAAACCTGTGTGACTGTTTCCTTATCTGAAAGTAGTCATAATAATAGCAGTATACTCTCATAAAAATATGGTGTTTTTCTTGTTTTTATTTTTATTTTTTAATTTTCTCCACCAAACCACCAATGCCCATATCCCATCTACTTCCTTCCTCCATTTCATCCACTCTTTTCCCTACCTCTCTGATAACTATTATCTTCTTTTTGCTAAATTCAAATATTTTTTCTACTGTTTGTAAATTTGTGTCACTTGTTTATATTCTGCTTATGAGTCAGACCATCCAAAATCTGATTTTTTACTTTTTAACTGATTTCACTCAACATAGTCACTTTAAGATCCATCTATTTTGTCCCAAATGCCACCAGTTGATCTTCCTTTACAACTGTGTAATATCCCATTGAATATATGCCCTCCAGTTTCTCTGTCACTTCATCTGTTGAAAGGCACTTGGGTTAGTTCCATGATTTGGTCAAAGTGAACAGTTCTGTATATAAGGGGTAGATAGATCTTTTTGTATTAGGTTTTTCATGTTATTTGGCTAAATACCTACTAGGGTATTGCTGGATCCAGTAGAATTTCCATATTTATTTTCTTGAGAAATCTCCATACCATTTTCCACAGGTATGATAGCGGCTTGTATTCCCACCCATAATGGATGAAATTTCCTTTTTCACTGTAACCTCATCACCATTTGTTAATTCCATTCTTTTTATATAGGCCATTCTCACAGGGGTTATGTGGTATATCAGGGTGGTTTTAATTTGCATTTGTTTTATAATAAGTGATGTTTGACATTTTTCATTTGTCTATAGGTATCTGAATGTCTTCTTTCAAGAAATACCTATTGAGATCCTTTACCCACTTTTTAATTGGATTATTCATTTCTCTATTGTTGGATTGTGTATGTACTTTTTAAAATTTTTCAGATGTATGGTGTGCAGATATTTTTTCCCATTGCATAGTATACTTTTTGTTTTCATAATGGTTTCTTTTGAGGTACAAACACTTAAAATTTGATGAAGTTTTACTGTTTATTTCAAATTTTTTAAAAATTGGTTTTATAAATTAATGTAAGTTTACTTTAAAACCTTATATGTGTTTCAGGTATACAACATTATAATTTTATGTCATTGTGCATACATTTATATGTAAGTACACATACACATAACATTGTGATCACCAACAAAGTCTAGTTTCTATCCTCACCATGCTATTAACCCCTTTTATCCAATTTATCAGCACCCTTCCTCTTTCCCTCTGGTAACCATCACTATAGTCTAAGAGTTGTTATTTTGTTTTGTTTTGTTTTGTTTTCATTTGTTTTATAATGCTTCTCCATAATGCTTCCATATAGTGAAATAATACAGTATTTTTTTCTTCATCTGACTTACTATACTTAGTATAATGCCCTCATAAATAATACATGATGTATTATGGCAACATTTCTTCTTTTCATAGCAAAGTAATATTCCATTGCATATTAGTACCATATCCTCTTTATCTGCTTGTCTGCTGATGGGTATTTAGGGTTTATAAATCCTGGTAATTGTAAATAACGCTGCAATGAAGATAGGAGTGTGCCTATATCCTTTGAATTAGTGTTTGGTATTCTTTGTATAAATATCCAGAATTGGAATGGCTGAATCATAAAGTATTTCTATGCTTAGTTTTTTTGGGGACTCTTCCTACTTTCTTCTATAGTGACTATGCCAATTTACACTCTTATCTACTGTTTATAGGATTCTCTCCTTCCACATCCTCTATAATATTTTTGGCTTCTCTTTTGGATAATAGCCATTCTTGCAGGAATGAGGTGATATCTGTTTATAATTTTGACTTTAACTTCCCTAAAAATAAAAGATGCTGAGTATTTTTTCATGTGCGCATTGGCAATATGCATGTCTTATTTAAAACAGTACCTAGATTTAATTTCATTTTTTGTTGCTGAGTAAGTTATGTTTTTAATATTAGTCCCCATTGCTGCTTGACTTACAAATATCTTCTCTCACTTAGTTGATTGTCTTTTGTTTTGATGATGGCTTCTTTCAGTGTGTGGAAGCTTTTTCATTTGATGTTGTTCCATTTATTTATTTTTGCACTTGTTTCCTTTTATGCTGTAGATAAGACCACAAAGACTTCACTTTGACTAACTTAAAAAAGTTTAACTTATAGAGTTTTTGAATGGATTAGACAAGTTAATACATGCAAAATAGCTCTTACAATTTCTGATACATTGTGTATATATACACACACATACGGTATATGTACATGTACACTACACTATATATGTGTTCGAGTATACACACACACACACACACGTATATATATGTTCAATAAAAATTAGTTGTTAATTTCTAGCTGAGTTTTTTTTATGGTACATCACATTTAACTCCTAGCCCCATCTCTCTATGATAGAAAATCGTGAATTTTGCTTAATTACCCCATCAAGGCAGCAAACAACCACCTTCTCAGAAAATGGTTTGAAAGTGACACACCAAATTGATAACAGGAATGAGGGTATCGGTATGGGCCACTAGGAAGTCCCTAAAGAAGCTCTTATGTCACACAGGATCAGGGAAAAGCCTATGCAATTAAACAGACCAGATTATTTGCCTGTAGACTTAACACCATTTATACATTTTCTAGTCTTAACAAAACTTAGATTTCAAGTATGGTAGGAGCCTTTGTCAATACACAAATAAAGGCCTTTTTCTGTCATCATTGCATGTTTTTCTACATACTTAAAAACATATTTGTCATAGGGTAAACCATAAAAGCCAAAAAGAAAAAAGGAATTGGTTGCAGACACTGTGGCTTCCACAAAATTTAAAATTTTACAAGGGTATGTCCAGGCAACACCAAATTTCAAAGGAGTTTAGAAATGTGGACTGAGTCAGCACCATGCAAATAATATGATGATAAGCTGTGTAGTTCATAAATTATGGATGGAAAATTGTCCATTAAACATTCTTAGCTAAATATAATAGTTGGTACATGTGGCTATAGCTAAAATATTCACACACAAACATAACAGTAGATGAGTTTGAAAAAAGGGAGTCAACATATCTTGGTGTTGTGCAGACACATGTTTGATTTCAGTTGAGCTTAAACCTCCTTTTCTTTGTTTCTCTCACCCCTCAACCATTCCTCCAATTTAGAAACATCTTTTTCCAGAAACACATTAACCAAAGGAAAATAAACTCTCAGACAATAATCTGTGTGCTAATTTGTTAATTTTTCCCACTTTTTTTTCTTTTTCTTGTTTCTTTTCTTTGCCTCTCAGTTGATTCCAACCAGATTTTATCTTGAGCAATAAACCTGCCTAACAGTGCTCTGAAGTAATGGGCTTGATGGAATAGGGAAACACCACTACTTTTCTATTCAAGACAATATCCAGATGAGGATCCATGGCTTATAATATCACAGCATACACAACAAATACTTTAGGCATTTTAGGCACCAGAAGAGTTAGCACTAATGTTGCTAAAGTTGCTAGATGCACTAAAATGTTAACTGAGATGAAGTGAATTGCCACACCTCATGTGCAAAATGAACATATTTTAACTCACTCAATTTAAGGATAGCTAACATTCTCTTTTGATTTTCTTTGACTAACCCTGTAAGTATGAATGGAATTCAAGATTACCAAGAGTCATTCTTTCTAAACTGCAGTGGACTTTCTGCATAGTTTTACATGCTTGGCACACTCAGAGAAGCAGTGAAAATAATTGTAACATTACAGGTGTGTATCAGTGAATCCCATTAAAGTGCATAGAGAGTATCTGAACCCATGACAGAATATAAATTATATAAGCAAAACTTTAATGTGTTCCCTGAACAAACTGCGACATTTAGTGTAGACCTTGAAATGCATGGTCATGTGGAATGGGTGTGGTAAAAAGTATACTGCATTCAAGCAAGATGCTACACTATATTTCCTGATTTACAAGGTTTGTACTGACCACCCTCTCCTCCCGTCGCCCCAACTCCAAGTACTAGAGATTCTGATTGGCTCAAATAAGAGCCAAGTCTTTAAAAAACTGAACAAGGCTCAGGAGTACTCTCTTTTCTATCTCAGCAGTGGTAATACCTTCCAGTAGCAACAGCTGAGTCCATTATGTAGTTTTTCAGCATATGTAGAATAGCTTCTTTTCCCTGCATCAGTGTATCAGCCCAGCACCAGCTGACCAATGCTTCCTTCTTGGAGGAAGCCGCCTCTGTCATCAGTCCCGTGGTGTGGCCCTCACTGCCTAGAGAGGAGTGATGGTTCTCTCCAGAGGTCTGAGTTACAGCTCAGGGCTGTTGTTCTTAAATTTTAATGCAGTTATTTATTTTATATTGTTGTTCATCTTGTGCATTTTTTTATTTTTCCCCTAAGTTATATCCCCATTAAATTCCCACCATTAAACAAGGGGTAAAATAAAAAAAGACAACCCTGGGCCCTCCCTGTTGGCATGCCAGGTTAGGATGTAGCACTGCAAGCTAGCTGTAGCTGCTTCGGTGCAAGTTAGATCCCCAGCCCCAGAGGTGAGCCACACGGAGTGACAGACCTCTCCTGACCCACTTGCTGCTTCCCTCAGAGTACACTGGTACTTTGTCCATCTGCTTGTTCTGCTCCCCACTCTCTCTGGTGAAACCTCTCACTACCCCTGCACCTCTAGCCTATACCGCAGTTCTGTATACATAAATAAATAAATCTTAAAAAAAAAAAAGACAATTGTAGCAGGCAAACTAAAACAGAGACATAAGGTAGATGAGAGGAAGGGAAAAGGATCAGAATGTTACAGGGGAACCCAGTAATCCTATCAGACTGGGCTGCCTATCTGTGAGTCCTCATCCATAGGCTTAAAATTCAGTTGTACTGCAGGCACACACAAAAAGGGTCAACAATGGGTTTATTTACAAAAGGTGAAAGGAAAAGGAACAACCCAGAGAAAGAGATACAAGTTAACTAGAACATTCTACCAGCTCGATTAACTTGGAACTCCAGTAACACACTGATAGCCACCAGCCACATGGTCCGAGGGAGGGAGGGAAAGAGGGAGAGAGAGAGAAGAAAGAGAAAAGAGGAAAGAGACAGTAGAAAATGGCCCCCTATGTATCCCCAGAAGTCCCAGCATTCCTGCTTAGCTCCTCCCTTGAGTCCTTGCAGTTCTCTTCTTGGTCTTGCTGGGAGTTGTAGTTTCCAATCACTGGAGTAGGGGGTAGAGTCCAGAAAGCTGGAGTAGAAGGTAGAGTCCACAAAAATCTGCAGAGGACATGGGAGGGAGAAGAGCACAAGCAGCTCAGGATTTAGTTCTTGGCTTCTAAGCTTTATGAATTCCATTTTTTTTTTTCCATCAGTCCTGAAGGTGATAGATCCTAAAATTGTTACCTTCAGGTTTTATCTTTTTACTCTTTTGGTTATATGGTTGACAACTTTATACCTATATGACAATTCTTTTTATGTTTTTGTTTCCAAAGAGCTGGTGGACTTTCTGTCTCCTCATTAGATCCTGACTGTTAATGAACTACATGATTTCTACAGCTTTAAAATTTTGTATGCACTTTGATTAATCACAAGTATTTCAAAAATATAATTTGTGAAATAAACAGTAAATGCATGATAAGAGGTTCCTTTTTGTTATCTCATTTTGTTCTCACTGTAATCCTATCAGGAATGTGATATGACTGTCACATGCAGAGATGATTGAATTCAGGGAAATTGCATAACCCAGGTGAGGCAAAGGATAGTAAATGATAGACTAATATGCATGTCTAATTCTTCGATGTGCTCCTTTCTATCATCTCTGACAGCTCTGATAGCATATTGTAAAACAGGTACTCATTTTCAAGGCAGGTTCCCTCAGATGATAAATACAGAGACCAGGGCTTTATTTAGTATTCGGTATTATTTAATACATTCACTGGTATAAAAGACCCACAATAAATGTTTGTTGAGTTGAAGTTTGACATATGAAAGAAGCTAGATCAGCTGGTTTGAAAAGACAGTCTAATTCATGAAGTCCTAGAGCTATTGGGAAAACCAGTTGAAAAGGCTCTCAAAATAGATGCAAGATTTGGCATCTAAACTGTATGGTAGTGTACCCACGAAAGGAAAGTTCTGTGCAAATTATTCTGTAGGGAGGATCTAACTGAGGATTCAGAGACTGACATTAACCAAGAAACATGGACCAAAGTCCAGAGAGAAAAGTCATTTCTCTATAACCACAGAGATATGATAGGTCTCTAGTTTGAACTAAAAACTAGGCGTGGTGTTAAGTCAAAGATACATAACCTACTTGTAGTTTTTGTTTTAAGACACCCTCACACTTTAAAATCATTGATTCACTCTTATTCATTGGTTCACTCTTACATTACCATAAGGAGGATAACACGGATACCACAGGCTTTGCCTTTATGGAAAAATAAACCCTAATTCCTGGAAATCCTTAGCATAAAGTTATCCTAACTACTAACACTGGTGGAACCCCAATTAGTATATATGCATGTTAATATTTAATGATACACATCTGAAACTTTTATTATGTTGCAATGTAATGTTATTTTGATGAAAAATAATAAATAATAATTTTCAAAAAGAGAGCAAATTAACTATGCAATACCTAGTCAAAAAAAAAAAAATACCCAGAGGGCCTCCCTAGTGGCACCAGGGGTTAAAGTGCAGCACTATGAAGCTATCTGCAGCCACTGCAACATAAGCCAGGGAGCTGACCCACATGGCACAGTAGACCTCTCCTGTCTTGCCCGCTGCCCCCCTCAGCAGTGTGTTTCAGTAGACCTACCTATTCTGCTTCCCACTCTGTCACAATGAATCCTCTCACCCCTTGCACCTCTAGACTATACCCCAATTCTTGTATGCATAAATGATCTTTTTTTAAAAAAATTTACCCAGAATCTTCACCCAGCTATGATGCCATGTTTCCTCTTGAGAAAAATATAAGCATCTTTCTATAATTCGATACTTTATCAAGTTGGTATTTTATAGTTAAAAATTTAAACATTCCAAATTGAAAACACCAGCATGAGCTAGAGAATAAATTTGTCCTGAATTTCAGTGAAGACTTCCTATAATTTCAGGTACGCCAGAGTGCTTATTGACAGATTTTTTTTTTTTTTTAATTTAGAGCCTTAATGAAGTACTTGGGAAGTGATTCTGCCTTTCCTAATGTACCCATTTGTTTGGTATTAACAAATGTTTGGACACTCAGTTGCTCACATATTTTTGGCAGTTGTTTGCTAATAGACCATGAGAATGTTTTAAGGTTCACGATAGTGTCAAGTTGTTGGAAGTTTGCAAATTCAATTTCTAGGCATGAAAGTCTAGAGTCTCTCAAGCCTGGTATAATGAATTTTTTAGTTATTTTTTCAGAACAAGAAATCCTCTTTTTGTTTTGTTTTCTTTTTCATCACCTATAGATCATATTTTGTTGTCCATTAAACTATAAATGTCTAAGAAGAAACTTTTCCCTATGGAAACATGTGATTCAACAAACATAATAATCTTAGATTGTAATAAGTATCCAAGGTTTGTTCCAAATCCAAGTAGACTAAAAACATTAATACTTCTCAACAAGTTGGGCCCCAATGTACCTGTTTACAAAGAGCAGGAAACATGAAATAATAAAATAAATTTCAATGACTCTCCAATTGCCAAATGGAAAAGTGATGATCTTCAACCAAGGATTGAAAATCTACAAATCTACTTGTTAAAAATTGAAAATCTGCACATGAGAATTTATAAACTGAGATCCTTCCTGCTGGCAAAACTAAGTTTAGCCTACTTCATATTCTTTTTAAAAGTACTAAAAAGAAATACTTTAAAAATGGTGATCTTATGGTACAAAATCTCAAGTATGTTATCTAATATTAGAGCTTATTAGCTAATAAAAACACTCCTTGAGTTTCAGTTGGTTTAAACAACATCTGTGATCCATATCCCTGAATTTCAAGAAACATAAAATACACACATTACTTCATTTCACAGCCTAATATTTGGACATTAGGCTATTTTAATGAGTTAATTATTAAAATCATCTTCAACTGTTTACCCAGGGAAAAAACAATGCAATGTGTTAGCCAGTCCTCCCTTTTTCTGCCAACTATCTTGAACACTAGCCTGCTACAAATTAGTACAGTCCCAAATTCTAGCATGGGGTTATATACAAACATCCCTAAAACAGTTTACTTCATAGTAACTATCAAGTATGCTCATTGATAAAAATCATACATTTTGAGGGAATTCTGTTGCCTGTTTGGGGGCAATTAAGGAAGTTATGCAATTTCTGAAAGCAAATAAGATTCTTAAAGCCCCCTCTATATGTATTTAAGTATGCATATACTATATTATGTATAAGTAAGTATGCCATACACTAGCATAATTGTGTATTTACAAAGTAAGAATTCCAGTATTAATAAGGTTTGGAAAGAATGGTCACTAGTATGCTTTCAATTCTAATACTCTTTAATTATTTGATATCTTGTATTATTGACCCGCTGGACAACTTGTTCTGAAACTGTCAACCAGAAACATGACACAATTAGGTAAGCAAATCATTTTTCCCAATGAAATGCTGGTTCACTAAATCATGTTACGAAAAAAAAAATTCCAATTTTATAATTTGATGACCACTGAACAAAAGGATGATATGGTCCTTACCTTAGGCTAAACCTCCATGTAACTATAGCCCCCAAACACTCCAAATGTCCACTCCCATTATACATATATTCTCCCACTTTGGGGGATAAACCTTTCATTGAAGGATATGAAGACAGTTTTTAACTTACTGCTGCTTAAATGGTTTGGGTTTGGTTCTAATTAGCTGACTTGAGATATAATCAACACAGAACAATATAGGAGAGAGGGTTTTTTTGTTTGTTTATTTGTTTTAAAGATTTATTTATTTATTCATACAGAACTGGAGTACAGGCCAGAGATGCAGGGGCAGTGAGAGGACTCACCAGAGACAGAGTGGGGAGCAGAGCAGGCAGATAGATGAAGTACACTGCTGAGGGGAGCAGCAGGCGGGTCAGGAGAGGTCTGCCTCACCATGTGGATCACCTCCAGGGGTGGGCAGGGATGAAATTCATGCTGAAGTGGCTTTAACTTCTTAGTGCTATGCACCACCAGGGAGGGCCGGAGAGAGGTTTTGGTAAATTACCAGAAAATGTTGGCATAACCAATACTCTCGGATTCTTGCTTGTCATCTTATTTCTGTCTCCAAATTTGATACTCTAGCAGTCCACTCAAATATGTGCCTAAAAGGAATGAAAAAACCCTATGCATTCTGGGTCCTTCCACATATGCTCTCAGGTAGCTAACCTTCCAAAAATTCTTTTATTAGAAATATAGCATCCCCATTTTATAATTAAAGTAACTGAAACTAAGTGCATAATTGATGTTAGCATTAAGTAGTATGGATCTGCATTTTTTAATCTAAAGCTGAGCCCTGGTCTGGGGAGATATAATAAATTATATTATCTCCCTGGCTGGGGAGATATAATAAATTCCTGAAAGGGTAAGGCAGACAGTTGGGATTTTATAATATTTGCAAATGGTAATTTTTATAATTGTTTCTTTAGTTTTTACTTCCCATCATACAGCATGGGGAAGAAATCTGATTTTTCCATCACAGTATTTCCAATGCTCACTGCTTGGTAGGTGTTCAATAAAAATTTATTGACTCTCTCAAAAGTGCTCTGCCTCTCCTGCTGGCTTTCTCTGAGATACCCTGTAAGTAAGTTTACACAGAACATAATAACCCTCTACAAGTCCACCAGTATGCTTCTCTATCAGTTCAATTCTGTGCCTAACCAATATTCATTATCGTTCAGAAGCAGACAGTAGACAGCTTTTACTAATTGCTTTCAGATTGATTAGAAGTGTTTTCCAAGTAGAATAATAATATATTTAACAATTATTGAACCTCTACTATATACCAAGTGCTAAAAGTGCTTTACATGCATTATCTGTTAATTCTTATGATGGATATTTTCATTCTCCTCATTCTGAAGATAAAGAAATTTTGATATAGAGAAGTTTGGTGGCTTTTCCTAGAAGGAAGAATTTTGAAGAATGAGGAGCTCAAAAGGCAACACAAACACAAAAATAGCTGCCCTCAGAGAAAGAAGAACCCCATAATATTAAACTTAAATTTCTTCGGCTTTAGCCATAGCACCCCGACCTCTTCACCTGTCCTCCTCAGTGGCCAGGAGGCCATGCTCAGGCACTGCCCACTCCTGATCCTCTGGCTTGCTTGCTGTTACTCTCTTCAACTCTCTTCTCCCCATGAATGAATGTTATGGAGGAACATATATGGGAATCCTGCCATTCCTGGTTTAAATTAATCTGGGTCCCTCTGACATCCAGATCCACTATCAACAAAAATCAGTTTTAGTTGTAAAATGGAAGTCATCGTGTATTGTTTAATTGTTGCTACATAATAAATGTCCTTGAATTTAATGGCTTAAAACAACACCCACTTTTTTATTGTTCTTGAGTCTATGGGGGTGACTAGTTCTTGGCTTTGTACTTCTTCTGTTATCCTGGCTTTGGTTCTCTCCAGCAGCTGTAGTCAGAAGGAAATGAGCTAGAACATTCAGGGTGGTTTCACTCCCTCCCTTCCTTTTTCCCTCTGTGCAACTGCAGGGACAAATAAGTTTCCCCAAACTCAGAATGTTATTTGACTCTAAAGAACAAAGAAGGCACATCCATTACCCACACATACATTTTACTAGGGGCACCTATACACAAGGGGTCCTTGACACTGGAGTTGTGGACAGGCTCCACCCCTCCCCCCAAGCCCTCACAGAGTTCTTATAGTTCACTTAGCATGTGTAATCATCCTTGTGTATGACTAGTGATGCCAGATACCTGGAGGTACATGACACACACACCTTTTGTACTAGCAAGGTTAATAGACTGTGTGTGGATCACTGATACAGGTTAATACCCATGAAAGGAACAATGGCGGAATTGGCTGTTTTCCCAAGGTAGAGCAACTGCTAGTCCCCGGCCTAGAATGGGGTCAAAACAAGAAGAGAATAAGTTCTGTACCCCAAGAAGAGAAGGTGTGGGGTTTTTCCACACCTTCTCTTCTTATACCAACCTTCTGCTTGTCCTCCAGGTTTCAGAAGAATATATCCCTGAACTCCAGCAAATGGTCCCTTCCCTTGTAGCCTTTAGCTTCTTGTGATCCTTGCCACATTTGTAATGTCTGGTTCACTGTCTGTCTCTCCTATAGATTACAATTTTCATGAGGTCAGGACTATGTCCACTTTATTCTTCACTATGTTTTCAACATCATATAGAGCACCCCAACTATGACAAATGTTCAACAAATATTTCACTGAATGAATAAGTAGACAAACACAAGGAAACTTTTGTTGTTCAGAAGCTTTTGGTATGTCCCAAATATGTTCTATTTTTTTCTAGGTTCTAAAGTAGGCCTATCTACAACACAAACTGAAGAGGAAAGATGAAATGCTGTCTGAATTATTCCAGCAACACACAAACATTCCATCCTCAACTATATTTATAAATTTCAAGTATAATTGGTTTGTGAATACTATGAGACTATTAGAGAAAAACTTAATTCTTACATTGATAAAGGTGATTGTTCTTTTTAACCTGTATGTTCCATGTCTACCAATTAACAGATAAGAGTTTGGGGGGAGTAAGAAAAGTCATAGTCAAATCTGTATTTGTAGGCTAGTGTGTATGTTTCTCAATCAATTCTTTAAAAATCAAGTTTTTGGCCCTCCCTGGTAGCGCAGCGGGTTAAAGCACAGCACAGAGAAGCTTAAGCCACTTCCACATTAGTTCCATCCCCGCCTGCCCCGGAGGTGACTACATGGCGCGCCAGACCTCTCCTGGCCTGCCCGCTGCTCCCCTCAGCATGTACTTCCTGCCTGTTCTGCTCCCCACTCTGTCTCTGGTGAATCCTCTTACCCTCCGCATCTCTGGCCTGTACCCCAGTTCTGTACGAATAAGTAAATAAATCTTTAAAAAAATAAACAAACAAGTTTTCTCCTTAGCTTAGGCAGTTTTACATTTTGTCTCCAGAAATAACAAGGAATTATCTACTTTTATTTTTAGTAATACAAATGGTTAATCTGCCTTGGGAGAACAAGTTGATAAGAAAACAATTCTTGCCAAACCTTTTTTGTTTTCATGATCTCAATGGACCTATGGACTCAACCCACCCCATCAGGGTTTTGTTAAGAGGAAAAACATGATATAAAAGATAAAGTCAAGCAGATCAATGGTTCAAACCACATTTGAACTCTAGGTTGATCAAGTTTCTTTGCTAGAGGCATTTTATTCCAGCAGATACCACCTATCTTTAATCTTAATTTATATTAGCATAATCTTGTTTTTAAGCCTTTATTGCCTCTTAAAGCTAAATTGTGATTATAACTTTGCTTTGACTTTTTAGCTGACTTATTCATTCCCACTGGGATTTTCTTTAAACTAAGCCTAGAAAATGACAGTTACAAATGCCACTACAGTAAACCAAAAGCTCAACTTCACAAAAGCAGCTATCTGCTATCAATTTTTTTCTCTCTCTATTTTTCTGATTATCAATATCTGTTTTTACACCTCTCTGGTTATCAGTTCCTAATCTATGATATACAGAATTGGAGATTCTAGGATTAGATCCTAGGATTCTCTTCCTAATTTCATCCAGAGAGCTTCCTGTGCTCACCTGCACCTATGTGCTTTTACTTTACAGTATCTTCAATTCTTTTTCCAATTATCTTTTCTTTCCTTCTATGCATTTCTTTCCCCTGTCTCCCTAAAATGGCACAAGCTTTTTCTATCCTTGGAAGACTAGGAAAAAAATAGAAAAAATCTGTGATTTTAGATTTGATTTTGATTAGTATATATTTTTAAGCGTCTACTGTGAAATATAGAAGTATTGTCAAATGTATTGTTGTACAGTTGATTTGTATTTATAGAATTAGGAATATTATTATGTTTTGTAGTTTCTGCTATATCTCCAGTGGCTAAAAAAGTACCCAGTACATTAAAGGGATATTGTTGCATGAAGAAATAAGCATAACAGAAGTTAGAATTGAAATGTAAAAATTGTCTTCCCTAACAGCTTTGCAAACAAATTGTCAAACAATTTTTCCCTCCTGAAAACATTCAACTGTTAAGTGTTTGTTCATTTGATAACTGAACAGATTGATCTCCCAGGTTCTATTGCTTCAAGCAAACATTCAGTGGTATATACTTAGTACTTTATAAACTCTGAGATGTCTAGATAAAGGGAATGGCAAGCGCATGGATTTCACTTTAGGATGCACTTTGAAAGGAAGAAATTATAAGGTTCTTGAGTATTCATTTCAGTTTGTTCCAATACAGTTTAATTTCTGTTGCCATAAGTGAAAATCATTAATACGGGTGGGAAGAGATTTCTGGTTTCCAGAAACAAACCTTTGGACCACATCCAAAGCTGTCTTCTCAGACAAAAATAGTATAATTCACCACAAGAAAAGATTTTCTGTCTCCTTTCATCCAGTGTTAGTAATAGGGTATCATGTGTGTCAAGTTAGTCCAGGATGGTAATGACAGTTGTCAGACACTAAGACACAGCATGCAAACTGATGGTCCAAATATGGCCCACACATGTGTTTTATTTGATCTGTGCTATTTTGTCTTTTGAATGAGTTGCCACTGTAGAAAGTGCGAATTCACATATCGAACAAGCAAACAAACAAAACCCTAGTTTTCATATTTCTCTCTGTGGAAATGAAAACAAAAGATAAAAGAATGCTGGGACTACCTCCCCAAATTATAGCAACATTTGGCTGGTTCGAAGTACAAATTTCTACCGCTGCCTATTTTCATAGTAAAGCTGAAAGTAGTTTTAATTGCCACTTTTCAGTACTTTGAATTAATTGTTTTCGTATAGCCTGCTGCCCACCTCAGGCCTTGATTTTATCTGGGCATCCATGTAAGTACTATTCTAAATTGTCATACAAGTGTTATTAAATGCATAGCCTGTGGCTAAGGATGAATATTCTATTGTTTTACTTCTTCATAATCAATTATTTCATCCAAATCCAACTGAAGAGGTAGGGGTGAGATAGCAAAAGGGCTAATTGAGTTATAGAATCTGTCATTTCAGTTACTGTAGACCTAGACAGGGCTTCCAATTGCCTCATGATAGCCCTCTGTAATTCACTTAGGTGGACTCAGTGTACATTGAAAATAAGTGAAGTTGTTGCAAGAAGAGGAAGACTATTTTGATTGTGTACAGGGCCTGTCTTTATCACAGCATACATTATATGTAAACAAATACATCTAGAGAAGTATATACATATATACTCTAATCATATATAAAATCATTTATACTGTCCCCTAAGGGCCATGGAAGAAATTTTAAAAGTTGGTTTTTGCTATACAATTTTTTCTTTGATTTCCTTCATAATTTTATACTATGTATTTTATAACTTCATAATTGTATTTACTGAGATCACTTTTATTATGATAGTACCTAAATGATAAGCATAAAATTAGAAAGTAATAGTAAATATATCTAGCTTCTAACATATTACAATCCAACATACATTAACAATTTAATGCAAACAAAATAACACATGCAATACAGTTTCATATGATGAATACCGATTTATCATGATAATTGATGGAGCTTTGCTGAAATGAGCACTAACCACTCTAGGACACTTATTACATGATACAGTTTCTATTGAGAAAATCATGCCGTGTGAGTCTGATTATCTAAGATCCTTGAAGGGAGACATACAAAATTTATTTATTTATTTTTTAAATTTAGAAAAGGGCAGTCCCCAGTATTCAAATGCACTGATATTTCTGTGGTATATTATATATGGGTGCTCACAGTCAGTGGAATAATTAAAGCTATAAACAGACTCACACCAGAGTAGGTAAGGTTTTATAACAATTGAGTCTGTTACAAACTTACAAAAAATGATTCAGCCATATAATAAGTTGTATAGCCTTGGGATAATTATTTAGATTCAATGAGCTCATCCATGGAACAATTTAATTGAAGTAACTAACCCGCAGCCTTCAGCCAGAAAGAAAACCAGGATGTTCGTTCATGGATCCCCAAAATTATAGAATTAATAATGTATTTCTGATGGGTGGGTCCTTTTGTAAGTAAATATATACCAAATGATGACATTATGTCAAACTGTAAGACAAAACAAGCACCCAGAGATAAACAAAGCCAATGACTGCAGTCTGGAAGCTCCCATCCAGTAGTGAAGACAGACCTTAAAGTACCAAAACATGTATATTGAAAATACAAACTTAGTTTGGAGGCAGGTGATAAGAGAACACTTTCCTGGTATCTAAGTGGGCTTGAAGGTTGAGTTGGACATTATTAAAATAACTCTAACATTTTAGAGACAAATATTATTTTAGAGGCACATCAATTCTCTTTTTGATGTTTACCAGTTTTATTACTAATAGTCTGCTCTGAGACCTGCCCAACTTCATCTTAACACTTTTCCTGAACCAATCATGAAGTTAGAGTATACATCAGTTAGTAGAATCTCTTTCTCTTAAGAAGAACATGCAGTTCTCAGATTTTACTTTAATGCTATTGCTTTCTGTTATTGAAAATGCTAAATGAACAAGATTATTATCTATGTATTAAGATATTCACAGAGTTCTCTAACAAGTGTGGCTTCTCCTTTCCCTCTCCTCCCCCAACACCTCAACCAGTTCTCAGGGGCAACCTTAAAGTTTAAGTTTAATGAAACCTAATTCTTTAAGGCTAGTCTAACTCCTGGAGTTGTCACGCATCAACCTCCCTCCTAAGTAATGTATTCGTGACAATAATGCTTTCAGTGCATGTGGAACTGCTGTTTATAGTTAGCTGGCATATGCAGAGGGTACCATATCATGGACCTTGTTTATGATGGGGCCCCACTACAGGGTCAATAACTGGGATTTAAATGAAGATTCTCCAAAAATTTGTTTAGCATTTATTCATCTGAGATGTAAGAAACTGCATGGAGACTGGGTAGGGGGAAAAAAAAACCTTAGTCAAGTGCACCGGACTGTGTTGACGGCACACTGGTGAACTGGTGATGGAAGGCCCATGGGGATTACAACTGAGTTGGAAAAATGCACAAAATGAAGAATAATGTAAAAAAAATAGTTACGTCTATGGTGTAAAAAAATAAAATAAATAAATAAATAAACCCTTGGTATAAGGCCTCAGCCTCTCCCCTAAGTTTCAAGAGGTTTAACTCTGGCAGCTGAAAGTACCCACTCCCTATTGCAAAAGTGAGACCCTTCAGAAAAATGGAAATAAGGTTTTTGACTGCACATGTTCCTTGGAAGTCTTACTGTGTCTACCCTCAAGTGGCTCTTTAGAATATCCACCCAGGGCCTTCCCTGCTGTTGAAACTAGTTAGGACGCAGCACTGCAAGCACGCCGCAGCTGCTTCAATAAGAGTTTGATCCGCAGCCCTGGAGGTGACCCACATGGCGTGGCAGATCTCTCCTGTCTCACCCACTGCGCCCCTCAGCAGTGTACTTTGTCAGTCTGCCTGTTCTGTTCCCCACTCTGTCTCTGGTGAATCTTCTCACTGCCCTAGCACCTCTGGCCTGTACCCCAGTTCTGTATGCATAAATAAATAAATCTTTTTTAAAAAATGAATATCCATCCAAATATGAATGGTAGATTCCTGAGTTCCTGAAGTTTAAGTCATACTGTTACATGTACAATACCATTACATGACCCTTTTTAGTAGGCAACACACCAATATCCAGTTGTAAACATCAACCTTGATGTTTCCTAGAATCCCATGAAGAGGTTTCTAAAGAATTAAACTTCTATAACATTTCTGTATGAGTCAAATCAGACTCACTCCCAAACCTGGGGAAGCTTCTGAGAAGGGTATTATATATGTGACTTTCTGATTGATTTTTGTATACTTTGGTGTGTGTTAGTAACAAAGATGAGTACATTTGTGTCCCTGACTCGCAGTCTAGATTTGTCACAGGGAATTGTGGCTTTGTAACACAGTGGTCCCTAGGAAAAGGGTAAGTTCCAGGTTCCCTGCCCCACCCAGAAGTAGGGTGGAACTGAGGAGAGAAAAAGAGAAGGAATCTGAAGAGAAGAAATTAGGAGGATGGAGAGCCAGAAGGAAACCTGAGGAAGCCACATGGAGCAGCAAGCATGTGATGAAGAAATAGTGCTTGTTTCTTGACCCTGGACTAGTTAAGGCAGATGTGGGTGAGATACCTGTAGGGAGGTGACTATGGCAGTGTTTATATTGATTTTGATTTTGCTCTTTTCCTCCCAGACTTTCCTGGCCATTTCTGACCCTTTTCCATGGGTCCCGGCCGGAAGGTGCTTTAGTCTTGTGTCAGGCTTTCAGGTCTTGCTTTGGACCAATCCCTTTTGGGTTGACTTTTGCCCACGAGGGGATGGTAACATCAAGTATTTAAGTTAGAAATTATATTCTTTGTGTTCCATATTGTATGTTCACTGCAGTAAAGTCCTTTTCATTAAAGTTTTGCCTTGATGCAGTAGATGGCAGAACCGATTTGGAGCAGGCAGGTTTGAGGGTTCAGTGGTGCCCCTCTCCCTGTCCTGTAACAGTTTGACTGAATTCCCAATGTGAAGATTATGGTTGCATTAAGGTTCTTGCCTAGGTTCACTTTAAATTTAATGGTGTGATGCATCTAGTGTCAATCCTGCCCAACTAGCATGAATTAGGGAGCCTGAATGATTATAAAAGCCAAGGGGGGTGGTTACCTTGGTAATGCATTTAGGTAATATAGCTAAAAGAGTGTCTGGAGAACTTGAGTGCCATCTGGAATTTAATGTGTGTGTTTTAGCCTCTCAACTGGTAATCAACATACTGTTCTCTTTATAGTTAGTGATATGGGTTCCCTACCACATTCACACCTGTATGTGCAAAAGTCTTGCACAATTCAGAGTGTGGTTTAAAGTGTATACAAACTTCATCCAGGTACTCGGACCTTGCTATTTAATTGTCTTTGATCTCAAAGTCAGTCAAAGCATGTTTATTTCTAATTTTTACTGTATGTGAGATAGAAACATCACTACAAAACAAAGCTCAAGAAAAAAAGAAAGGTAAGTTTTCCTTAAGGTGTTCAGCCTAAATTTTTTTTTAAAGATTTATTTTATTTGTGCATACAGAACTGGAGTACAGGCCAGAGGTACAGGGGCAGTGAGAGGCTTCACCAGAGACAGAGTGGGGAGCAGAACAGGCAGATCGATGAAGTACACTGCTGAGGGGAGCAGCGGGCTGGTCAGGAGAGGTCTGCCGTGCCATGTGGATCTCCTCCCAGGCAGGTGGGGATCGAACTCATGCAGAAGTGGCTTTAGCTTCTTAGTGCTGTGCTTTAACCCACTGTGCGACCAGGGAGGGCCAAGCCTCAATTTTTTTCCAATTTAGGGATGTTTTAAATCCAGGGCAGTATATACAAAGGTAGCAAGGCCTGGATGGTGTAAGGAAACAGAATGACAGTGTTATTAATTCTGTGTTGGGGGAAATGTAAATGTAATTTGACTCCACAGTTAATTGAGAAGTAGAATCGTTTTTCAAAGCACTGGAGAAGTTTGGGATTGGTCTAATGCAGGCTGGGGAGGGCTGAAGGAGAAAAAGTGGAAGATGTTTTTGGAGATATGTTGGAACTAGTAGTAGAGTCTGAGCTTCAAGCTGAAGGGATCACTTATATCTTGAAATTATTGAAGTGCTTTAATTAGAATAATGATGGTTTTGTTTTAAACACAGATATTATGTATACATACATATAGTGATCATATGACCTTTAAATTTTACATTAGTGGTTTTTCAGTGTAGTACAAGTGGTTTTGAGAAACAGGTTTTTGGTTTGTTTGGTTTTTTGTTATTTTTTTTTTTACTCTATTAATTTTTCTCCTTCCTTATAAGGGATGATCCATTCCCTTGAACCTCCTTTATTTTGTAGGGTTTGGGGGTTTTTTTGAAGGGTGAATGAAATCGAAATATGACTTTAAGTTCACATAATTTTAATGCCATTGTCTACTAAGAAATTTTATCTCAATTCCTCTACTGTTGAAAATTCATATTATTTCAGTATGTTTTTAAATTTCTATTTACTTTCTGTACCCTTCTACATTTTAGTGTCCTTGGAGTCTAGAACTGAGACTTGTCTCCACTAAAATTTTGTCATATAGTATAGAGCTTGGCATAAATAGAAACTGGGTATCTTCTCACCAGCATCTTACCTAGGTTTTGACAATTATCTCTCAGTTTTCAACCTGAGGAGGCAATTTTTGCTCTTTACCTCTTTAAAGTACCCACCTACTATTGTGTCCTTAGTCCTTTATATTTTTGAACAATCATTTTAACAGTTGAAGTGAGCCCCAAGAATATTTCTAACCATAAGGTACATATTGGTCTAAGTATTTTTTTATATATATAAAATACAGGGTGTATAAAATATAGGAGAGGAAAAAATAATATCGGCCCTACCCTTTTAGATTCTTGATTTGGATCCACTTATAGTAAAAGACAAATTAATGGAAGAAAAAAAAGTTTGATAACATTTATACCTCCTATAAGTGTGGGGGCGACCCAGAAAAACTGAGCAGCTCTCTGAAATAGCTCGTCACCTCCTTAAATACCATCAGCTAAAATAAAAGGAGCTATTTAGATAGGGTAAGCCAGTTATGGAAGGTTATCACACAAAACACAGCTTAGAAAGGACAGTCCCCCACATTCCTCCCTCTTTCTCCCCCTCCCCTGTAAGATATCTCTGGTTTATTGTCTGTTTGTTTTTGTTGTGTTGTGTGTGTTTTTTATTGTAACAATGCAATTTTCTTTTCTCCTATGTCTTACTCGGTTCTCTTATATTCCTCCTATAAGTGAAACCATTTGATGTTTTTCATTTTCCTTCAGACTTATTTCACTGAGAATGAGCCCTTCCAGCTTCATCCACTGTGAATGGCAATGATGCACAGGTGCAAAATGTGGGGTGTGTGTGTGGGGGAGATAATAGGGAAGGGAAGTAAACATTATCTTAAAGTGAAAAATATGAAAAACAAAAGGAAAATTTGTAAATTATTGGGATATATTTTAAAATTTACCTATAATTTCTTCAGCAACAGCACTTTTATGTGCTTATTTGACTATTTTACAAATAAAAGTAAATAAAAAGGACAAGGTTATTTTGCAGACTTAAGCCTAGGCTTTCTCCACTAATGGAAGTTTCCAAGGGTTTAGTCATCTTCCTTCTACTGTTATAGAGGAGAGCACGCTTATGATTGGATATTTATTTCTCTTATAAGTGTTAATGTCTCTTACAAAGGGTAATTTCTACTCAGCTTTTGGATTTCTCCTATGTGTGCTTCTTCTCTAAAAAAGCAGTTCAAGATAATGTTTAGGCAAAAGAGGCATACTTAGGAGGGGGGTGCAAATTCTCTGTCCTTCAAAAGTTGCTGTCCATCTTATTCATGTAGTGCACAAACTATGTGCAGTTGCAAATTTGGACCTGTGATTAAACAGCAAGGTAGCAGCCTGGTCATTCAATTCAATTTCACTTACCTGGATTTATTAGTCTAGTTTCACAAGGGTAAGACCTGTTTGTTTATTTATTTATTTATTTATTTATTTAGCGCCATGATGGGGCTGATGCCGAGAGTATAATTGCGTAAAGTTAAAATCAAGTTTCACCTGAAAAACAGGAAGTTGTCCCTGGTGGTTTCTAGCCTTCTTCCTTTTTCTCTGTTTCATTCACAGCACTTCCTCAATCTCCCATTCCACCCCACAAGGACATGGGGTAACACAGTTTATAAGAATCAACCCTTATCTCTTCCAGTCTCCCACTAAAATAAAAGCCCTATACACACATTTATGTTTCTATTCTAAAAACAGATTCATTCCCTGGTTCTAACAAATTCTTTCTGAAAAGGGAAAAGTCACACCAGGAAGATTAGAAATTACAGTAACTGAGAACTGAGGAGATAACTATTCTAAGGAGAGAGAAAAAAAAAAACATTTGGTGGGACAAATTACTCTCAGAGAAGGGCGGCATGAAAATTAATATTTGTCCTGGCTGAGGAAAGACGAGTTAATAGAGGGAAGAGAATCTCTGTAAGGGAAATGAAAGCCAAAGTGCTTCTGGCCTTTTCAGGATGCCCCCTGAGTCAACTAATTATCTGCTAGGATATTATAAAGTGAGTTGTGAACTTCTCTTACTTCCTAGGAAAAAAAAAAAAAGGAAGAACCACCACATACATACATACATATTTGTATAAATATATATATATATGTGTATATCTGTATATACACATACACACACATAAATATTTTGTTGTTGATAAATACATATTTTTATTTGGTTATAGTTATAATTTAAGATATTAAAATGTGTGATATTTATAAAGTAAATAACCATCTGAATTAACCTCTAGCAACTCTTATAAAACAAAACCTAGGAAGGAAAGACAGGGACTATAGTCTCATTTCCTATGGCCCTTACCTGGCACAGAGACTTCTAACTGAAAAGATCAGTAGCCTGGAAAGTTCCCTCAGGGGTAGAAAAAGGCTTGCACCGAGATATTGTGCATGAAGGAAAAACAAAGAACAAAACCTATCCAGCTATAACTAGTAGGAGGATAATCACTTTCAACAACAATGTCTAAGCTGATTCATGATCTGGATCCAAAGCAAGAGTGGGTTTCTTTCTTCGTCTTCTTACCTCTTTCTCCTTCTTTTCCTCTGATCCAGTGGAACATCATGTTATGTGATGGGTCCTTCCCCGGGCACTGGGAACACAGAATAAGACATCCTATTCCCAACTGGGAATACAGAATAAGACATCCTAGTCACAAGGGGAAATACAGAATAAGTCATCCTAGTCACAAGTGTCCCTAATTCGTGTAAAGAGAGGCAAAAAATTTCACCATATTTCTCTTAGGAAAAGAATTGTATTTGTTTGGAAAAACCATTTTTTTAATTTATTTTTATTTATTTATACATAAAAGAATGGGTGCAGGGGGTAAGAGGATTCACCCCTCCTCAACCTTCTGAAAACAGAGTGGGGAGCAGAACACATGGATCCACTGAAATACATTGCTGATGGGGGCAGCAGGTGAGAGAGGAGAGGTCTGCTGTGCCTTGTGGCTTAACTTCTGGCTTGGTATTGAACTCATGCTGCTGTGGCTGACAATAGCTTGATAGAGCTGAGACTTTAAACCCCCTGTGCCACCAGGGAGGCCCCATGAAAATATCATTCTTGATGAATGGATGAGGTAGACAGAGATACTCAACAGGCCTACACAGGGCTATGGCTACACATGATTAAAGCGAAAGGAGAAACTCTTGATTTGCCAGAGATAAAGAGGGAAGGTGGGATGGATTAATCAAGATAGTGAGATCAGTAGTCACAAAATGCTTCATGTAGATTTCTTGTGGAACCAGTAAAATGGGCTGACTCATATGGGGTGTCACAGAACAAAATGAAATAAGTGTGCAAGGGGCCAGCTAAAATCAGGAAGAAACCAAGAGAAAGATGAAGGGACTCATTAGAAAAACTTGCACCATCATTGGTCACATAAATGGAGTCTGGTCTGAGTCTGACTAAATTTATAACGCTGTGTGGGGCTTCTAAACTATATTGGGGTCTCACATTCATTTGGTCATAGAAGTACATTTGAAAGCCCATTAAACCATCATGTAATAATAGAGGAAAAATACTCTACAAAACACAACAAATGGTATAGTGGATCAAAAACATCATACATCATACAGGAAAAATACTATATCACCTATAGTCAGGGCATAGGGTCCACAGGTGTCCATATACTCATAGGTAGACTTCAAATAAATCCATGAAATCCCTGAAAATTCTTGCAAAATAATGTGGCTATACTTACACCTGGAAGATTATTTTATGGATCTGTGAATTTTCAAATATTTTTTCAAAAAGTACGGCATAGATAGACAGGTAGAGAGATAGCCCAAATATAGCTGTCAGTGAAAATAGCATTTATGAAGTGCTTGCTATATATAATTTTGTTAAAAATGTAATACACAATTATCTCATACTCTCAACAATCTGTTTTAAAAAAGTGATAATCAGTGACTGGTAAACTTCTGTTGACAAGTCCTAGACCCCTCTGAGATATAAAGGCAGTTTCATTCCCTCTCAATAATGGAACTCAATGCCAGTCAACCTGGAGTTTCCAGTGGTTAGCTGTAGGCTGCATCTGCATAAAACCCTCACCCCAAACCACCCCTCTGTCTTCCCCTGAAGGAAAGTACTTGGTTTGACATATTCTTTTCTTTTGCTAATAACCTTACCCCACCCTCTTAGTGATTATAAAAATCTTTCATTTTTGTACAACCACTTGCAGAACTTTTCTGCTTGTGAGGTGGGATGTTAGCTGATTCATGAATCATTTCATAAAGCCAATTAGATCTCTAAATATATTCAGATGAATTAAGTTTTTTAAACCATTTCCTAGTTGGAATAGAAGCACAATACTTGCAATCAGCATTTTTAAAGCAGAGAAATAAATGGTAGAGCAGAAGAAATCAATGAGTCACAAAGGAAGAGTTTGTTTTTCCTCTTCAAGGAGAAAGGATAACATATTACAACTTCAAGTTCCCATAGCAGTAACAATCAAAGACTCTTTAAGAACTGACCTAACTGCATCACCATACCCATTTGTCACCTACTTATTGACAAAGCAACAGTTAAAGGAAAAAGAGAGTTTTCCAAATTGTATTGGACCACTGGCTAGAGCTACTAAAGAGACATAGCAACAGGCTTCAAGAAAAATACCCGACTGAAAATATAGAGCTGTGGCACAATAGCAGTTAGCATTAGCTGGGAACTCACACCTTAGTCTACTGAAACATTCTGGGGACAATGTTGGCAATCAGCCCTAATCCCTGAATTCAATATTCAGCTCTGTATTTGTTGCCTTTAAGTCTGGAAAAGTTATTTAGCCCTCTGTGCCTCATTTACTCATCCTCAAATAAGGCCTACTCAAATAGTGCCTCAAATAGTGCCTACTCCAGTGATTGTTGGCATGGATTCAATGAGCTAATAGATACAAAAGTCTTAGCATGTAGGGAGGCCTAACAATTGTTGAACTGTAGACCCACATCACACTTTACAAGGTATACATTTGGTAGATCTAATTTGAACACTAGAAATTTCTATTTCTTAATTAACACACTGATTTTTTTTTAAGATTTATTTATTTATTCATACAGAACTGGGGTACAGGCCAGAGATGCGGAGGGTGAGAGGCTTCACCAGAGACAGAGTGGGGAGCAGAACAGGCGGATCGACGAAGTACACTGCTGAGGGGAGCAGTGGGCGGGTCAGGAGAGGTCTGCCACGCCATGTGGTCACCTCCGGGGCAGGCGGGAATCGAACTCATGGGAAGTGGCTTCAGATTCTCAGTGCTGTGCTTTAACCCGCTGCGCCACCAGGGAGGGCCCTAACACACTGATTTTAATACCTAGTATTAACAAAGTGTAAATTCTACCCATTGAATCAGAAACTTTAAAGTAGGTGGTGCTTTGCTGTTTTTATAGTCCCTCCATGGGACTGATCAAGAAGCTCTGCTTTTACAGCTTAATAAGACAATCTCCCTCAGGGTCAAAGAAAGATGGGGTCCACATTGCATACTGTCTCATGGTAAAA
Source organism: Condylura cristata (assembly GCF_000260355.1). NCBI lineage: Eukaryota > Metazoa > Chordata > Mammalia > Eulipotyphla > Talpidae > Condylura > Condylura cristata. The sequence continues at coordinate 32,816,881 of NW_004567122.1, read as the reverse complement.
CTTGAGCAAGAGTTTTAAACTCTATTCACTTCATTCTACTCTGTGAGGGTAACAATGGTAAGGAAAAAAAAAAGTTGTGTAGGTGAAAATAAATAATGAAGTGGTTAACACTTAATAACTACTCACTCAGAAAATAGTTGTTTCTCTGGGGGTCATGCAGGAGAACAGAATTCAGTGACAGGAATGTTATTAAACTAGCACTGATTTTAAACAGATTCTTTAGTCTTTGACAAGCTTTGTTTCTCAAGAGGATGGGTTACCTGTTTCAGAAAAACCTGGTGCATCAATTAAAAAATACAAATTTCTAGTGCTCAAATTAGACCTACTGAATTTGTACTTTGCAGTGTGATCTGGATGTCTGTAGTTCAACATTTCTCCCCAGATGTTTCATTAGACTAAGGTGTGAAAGTCATAAGTTTAGATAAAAAGTTAAGACTCAGGTTGGCTGTAACTTTAGCCCTCACAGAGGCTGGGGAAGCAAACACTTTATCTTTTCCATTAACTAGATCCAAGAAGTGGGTCTGAACCTTCTGAACTTTGTTTACCTGTTTTCCATTTTCATCTGCTAGTGGCTGGTTAGCCTTCTTTTAAGTGGTCAACCTGAAACTGGGGTAGTTTTACAGAATTATGAGGGGAAATATCCCCAGCAATTGCAAAAGCAAATAGGGCTAGTGGGAACATGTGACTATAGAGAATACTTTAAGTTGAAAATTCTTGAGCTTTGTTTTTCCAGGAGATGTGGTACCTCTTTAATGAGTTTATAATCTTTTAGAATAGCTCTTAACTATATTCAAAAATTTGGATCTCTCTCTCTCACTCACCCTATTCCAACCAAGATTGTCAGCTTTTCTCCTGGAATCTTCTTACTTGAAATGAGGAAATGGTTAATTTTAGCATGTTTGGAATATGCTATCTGTGGGAAGAGAATATGAGAGAAGAGCTTTAAATTTAAGTGATTAGGCAAATCCAAGCTATCAAACTACCCATCTGAGATTCTGTAAATCTTCTCATTGATGTATGCAAGTGTTAAACACAAAATAAAACACAAAAATAAAATACAAAAATTACAATAATAGCTAACATTTGTTAGGACTTCCTACATACTAAGAGTTTTATATCTATTAGCTCATTGAATCCATGCATCAATCACTGGAGTAGGCACTAATAGAGTGCCTTATTTGAGGATGAGTAAATGAGGCACAGCGGGTTAAATAACTTTTCCAGACTTAAAGGCAACAACTACAGAGCTGAATATTAAATTCAGGGATTAGGACTGATAGCCAAATCAGAGCTCTACACCCTTGCTACTCAGAGAGCAGTGCCAAGGGCCAGCACCTTTTGGAGTTTGCGAGAAATGCAGAATCTCAGAGTTCATCCCAGATTTAATCAGACTCAGAGGATTTGTGGATTCACCAAAGTTTGAGAAGCAGTGCTCTAAAGCACAAGGCTCAAAGTGTGTGCCAAGTACCACTGGCATTGAAAATACCCATGGGTGCTGGTGAACTATGTAAATTTCAGGTCTACCAGAAATCTATGTTGATGGCTTTTCATCAAAGATGCTGCTTTGTAGACCAGTTTCCAGATGGCTGCTGTGTAGGCTTCATTTTGAAAGCCACTGTCCATGGTTCAGTTGCCTCTTTCCCTTGTTTGGCTATCAAGAATTAGAACAAGAAGCTCAGGTTAATCCTTTCCCTGCAATGATGACAAAAGGAAGTTGGACAATAGCTCAGTCAGTCATGTTTATAAACGCCAAGGAGAAACTTTATCTCTCCAGTCTAATGTGTTTGCAAACCCAAGCTGTATCTTGGACTTTTTAAGTCTAATTTTATTCTTTTTGTTTTGTTTTTGAGAAATGCTTTTGTGGAAGCCGATATGTTTATGTTGTGGGTATTAAGACTGGTGCTCAAGTGATTTATTTCACCCCACACTTGTTTACATAGTAGTTTCTTTCCTCCCTTACAAACTGAAAAATGGGAAGGAGAATCTCAAGATATTTCAAAACACCACAAAGGAAGGTGCCATGTTTGTCAGGCAGACATGCTGTATCTGACAAACTAATATGGATGATTATGACATTTGTGTACTTAAGAACATCCAGAGAACAATACAGGTAAAATGCTGGTCAAATTCTTATGTAAGTCTTGGGTTGACACCAGAGAGACCCCATAGTGGGGAAAGGTTACTTTCTCCCCACACTAGTGAGTTTCATCAGCCACCAGCATGCATCTGGAAGATTGTTAAATTTCTCCAAGCCACAATTTTTCAAGTTGTTCAGTGAAAGTGTTTTTCAGGTGCTACAGCATCAGCAATCATGAGGGTGCAGGTAGGTAATATAAACACATGAAATAAGGTGCATGTCAGAAGGGAGGGTGTGCCGCAGAATACATGCCCTTTCTGAGAGCACCTAGATAGGGTTTCCCCTAAACCACTACTAGCCAAAAAAAAAAAAAATCTATGACTGAATTTAACCCAGGACAGTTTTTCTCTATGGTGTCTTCCGGAATAGTCATAACTTGTCATTCTGTTATCCACTGGAAAGCACCATGCCCATTGCCTGCTGGCAATTATTGGCCAGGCTCTGGAGTCTGAGGGGAACCCAATAGAAGTTGATGGTCTCGTTTCTGTTAAAATCAGGGGCAAAGCAGCAAACTGTAGATCTTCTCACAGAATTGCTCAGTCTACCACACTGAGAAGGAAATGACATTTTCCCCTAAAAGTAGTAAGGTTGAAAAAGTATTTTGAAAAAGATGCATTTATTCTGGTAAAACTTCCAGGAAATTTTCAATGCAGGACATGGGAAGGGAATAGAACAATGTTTTGTTTGTTTGTTTGTTTTTATTGAAAGGAGAGAGGGAGGTTAAGATTTTAAGTCAATATAGTCCTAATTTTGTTTTTGTTTTCCAGAAAAGTAAGTAGGAAAAAAATGGTTCATAATAATGCTACTTGATTTTTACTATGTTCATATTGGATATTATATATTCAGCTTTACTTGTTTTAATATTTTTATTGAGAGATCTTGTGAATTATTTTTTTTTAAGATTTATTTATTCATATAGAACTGGGGTACAGGCCAGAGATGCGGAGGGTGAGAGGATTCACCAGAGACAGAGTGGGGAGCAGGACAGGCAGATCGACGAAGTACACTGCTGAGGGGAGCAGCAGGCCGGTTAGGAGAGGTCTGCCTCGCCATGTGGACTCCTCCGGGGCAGGCGGGAATCGAACTCATGTGGAAGTGGCTTAAGCTTCGTAGTGCAGTGCTTTAACCCGTTGCACCACCAGGGAGGGCCCTTGTGAATTATTTTTAATACTGTATTTCATTACATTAAAATAAAATTATTAAATGTCCTCCCAAAAGGATTTCAAATAAATGTAGGTATGGCACATGCTAAAATGAAAGTGCAGTGGTTTAGGTAACATCTCTAGCCCTGTACAGAAAAGAACTATATATTTTTTTTTTCTGTATTCGCAGGCATATAGAATATCTCTTAACAGGGTTGATGGGTTACATTTTTTCTTATAATTATGGCTCTGGGGCCATCAGTATCACCTGAGATCTTGTTAGAAATGCAGAAGCTCAGAATCCACCTTAGGTCTCCTGAATTACAGTCTGTGTTTTTAATAAGTTTTCCAAGTAATTCTTATTTATGCCTTTTAAGCTTGAGAACCATTGACTCAATATGTGTGCTTCATTGGAGTCACACTTTAAGCCATCTATCTGAGCCTTGTGTCAGTCCTGACATTCTAATGCTATATTCCCCATATTTATAGGCATTCAACTAGTGATCTCCAAGGACAACAGACCTGCAATCAACTACTGGGACTATGGTGACCTAGAGGCCAAGCTATCATTGACTAGAATCTGGGCAAATTCTGCAGGTAAGTGGAGGGCCATTATGGTTTTTTAGTCATTTTTGATGCCTGTTGATTATATCAATATATATTTTACTCTGCCCTTTACATCAATTCGAATGGTTTACCAACATCCTGTTTAAGTAGTGATTTGATGCAGCATGACAATCCTATGTAGCCCTTCATAATATAGCATCCATCCATCATCAAGGAGAAATAAAAACACACTCATAAAGGGAACTGCCACTTAATTTTTCTTACATTGTTTATGCATGTGTCTCACCTCTTTATCTTCAAGCCTTAAAGGGAAAGTGATTTCATCAGCTTCTTTCGTGTATGGAGCAATTCATTTCTATAGCACCCTCATTTGTTAATGTCTATTATTTTGGGATAATTACTTTTTTTTTTTTTGCTTGTTAATCTTCAGTTCTCTTGTGATCTTAAGAATGTAGCCCATTAGTCACCATTGTTCTCAAACTATACCTGAAAAATTAACTGTATCTTCAGACCTTCTACATCACTATTCCTTTCTGGCACAAGTAGAAATGCTTAGAATTAGAACGTAATGTGGGCCACTTTCTAGCAGTGATTGATTTGTATGAACTTATAAATTGGTTGCTAGGCTTTCTGAGTGACATACAATAGTAAGGTCCTTCAAGGGAAACTCAAAAACAGTGAAATTTTCTACAATTTATTCCAAAGTCGCAATTTATTCCAAAGCCATGCTTTTACAAGGATACAGAATTTAGACTGTTCATTACAAATGTTTACATATTCTTTGTTTGGTCTCTAAAAACCAGTGAAACCAATTTTTTTTCTTTCCATACATATGTAAACGACAAAAGGCTTATATAACCACAGGTATATATGTATGAAACATAGGTATATGTGAATGCACACTGCTTAGAACATTAACAAAACCCAAAGCATTTATTTTAATAAATTGCTATAAATTTGTCCTTAATTTTTAAGTTCTCAATCAAATGATAAAATTTCATGAACATCCAAGAGATCTCTTGTGTCTCTTCTTGGATGCAAAATTAAGAATTTAAAGGCTATAAGTTTTACTCTAGGCCCAGCCATTTCCTTCTTTGCTATTTACACATATTTACACATAAGGTTCTACAACATGCGAGGTGCTGTATGTGCACCACATTTCGTGATCACAGGGCTAAGCATCCCTTGCCTTCTTGTCCCTTTTCCTCTGGTGAGGTAGCATAGATACGCCTTTGTCAGGATATCTATTTCCTTTGGTGCATGGCCTACATTTTGCAGCTGTTGCTTCTGGACATGGCATGTGGCTAATTTCTACTAATGTGTGACATGTGTCTTTCCCTCCTAACCCCAGTCCTCTTCCATGTGCCCATCTCTGCACAAACCATCATGTTTTTTTTATATTTTCTAACTAGTACCCTGGGGAAGAAAGGCATTGAAAGAGCTATTGACTATGTTTCTGTGATAAGAAGGTAAATTGTTGGACTTGACTTTGATGTGTGGAACCTTGGGTTTCAATAAAGTCTCCAGACAAAGATAAGAAAAATATTTTCACTTTGCTTAGTCATTTGTTAATAGTTAACATACATTTAAAGTTTAAAGTTTATTTAAATGTGGGGGAGATCCCAAAAAAGTTTTGACATGGTATAATGCAAAAGCAAGTGTGAGGTTTTATAAACTCCATGTTAAGTGTTTAGTTTCTTATTTTCATTTGTATTAACACAAAAGAAAAATATGAAGGCATGAAAATCAATATGCCTTTTGCTATATAAAAATCATAAAAATAACAGCAATTGTTCACAGTATTCAGTTCTTTCCTATAGTCTGCAAAGTCTTCGGCCATCGAGTAAAACATGTGCTTCAGGGAGATTTTTGAAATGTCTTGTTTTTGAATAGCAGTTGATTATTTTGGAGTTGATTTGAACTGTGGTATACGAATTGCATTGGGGGAGGGAAACAGGAACCATTTACCAAAGGATGCTCATGAGATTTATTGTTTATACAGAATTTTAAAGTAATAATAAAACCAAATATACATTGGTCTGCTTTTTGTTGCTGCCATGCACTGGTAACTCTAAACAATGCTGGTGATAAAATACTCTTTTAGGACACTCTTCTCACACAATTCACTATCTTCACCCCAAACCCAGCTTGATAAACAACTAGCTACCTTAAGTGACTTTTAAGCACAGTTTTCAAGGGCTTTTCAGTGTAACAGAAGCTGTGCCACACCAGGAGATATAGTCACAAATTAAGAGTGCATTGCCCAGGAAAGTCTAACAGTAACTATTATTTCTGGTCTTAAAAATGAAACCAATGATTCCAGGAAGGCTCTGTGCAAGAACTTGTTCTTAAGATTTTACAAGGACCTGAGAGATATTATTAAGAAGAAGAAAACCATTCTGTGTACCAGATAAAGAAGACAGCAAACTCCAAAGACAGAGAAGTAACCATTGGGGATGCAAGGGGGTAACCATAGGTGGTAGACAACAGATTAATTATACTGATGTAACTGGCATGCAGTTCAGACAACAAGTATAGAAATTTTCTTTTGTGTTTGAAAGAAAGTATTAATACTACATGGTCAAAGCAATGGTTCTACAGGTATCACCAATTGGTGATGAAAAATAGGTACTAAGGTTAGGATAAGGGGGAAAAATTAATGTATCTGATTGTGATTCATATGGAACATGTGATCTGTGTTATGGCTGTGAGTTTTGTAGGTGATGGCCACTGGGCTCCTGACTCTGGACAGTGTTCTATAGAGTGGAGAACTTGACTGTGTTAACCTGACCACACCAATATGAGTTGGCTCCAATGCCAGATGCCATGTCTGACCTTGATCTCTACCTCTACAGTTTAGTATTCCACAAACACTTAGTTCTCATTATCATTGGCATTCAAATGGGGAGTGAAATTTATATGACTCTCCTGTGCTGATCTAGGTCAAAGCATTTACAAAGACTCATGTGGGCAATTGAGAGGCATTCTGACTTACTGGTACAGATATACATAAGAAAGTTTAGATGAATGGGACTGAGAAAAAGTGGCCTTCAAGTACCACTTTAAATTACAGTACCTATCTTAATGACTAATGAAATCTGACTTACCAGAGCATAAGCAGTGACTTCAAACCTCAACGCAACAGACTGTTTCTGCTCCCTGAATGGTGTTCATTTGTCCTGAGTGAGCTATGATTTGGTTTGTATTGCGATCATGAATAAGTCACTACATCATCATATTAGCCAATTTCAAAATCAGAGACTTTAATAATAAAAGGAAGTTTACCCGTCATGTGGCCCTTCGCCTGCTCTGAATACATGTTACATTTCTTCAGAGTAAATGTAGGATGGGATGCATAATCATATAATCTCTTCTTACCTTTCTCCATGAGAGGCACAGCATTAGAACTCCTTGGCAGAGAAATAAAAAATTTATCCAACAAAAGCTTTTACAAATTCCCATCCCTTCTCTGCCAACCAAACAGACCAATGTTTGTGGAAATCTTTTCTCTTGACTTTTTTAGTGTGGTTTCCAAAAGTAGAGGCAGAGAGGAGAAACCACCCAGGAAGGACACTTGGGGAAATATGAAGGCCAGCACTGTTATTAAGGGGATGCCAAGGTGGCAAATGGGCCCTCCATTTGAGCCAGAATTGCAGTTCCATCCAGAGCCCCACTGCTAGGTCCACAGATCCCAGAATCCAACGTGGAAGCTTTTTACACTAAGAAATGACAAAGCCCTCACCACCCAGACTCTTTCGGCAACCAAGCTTGTAAGTGGAATTTTAAACACACTTTTGGCAAGTTTCCAAAGCCCTTATTTTTTTCAAAATCCATTAAATAAAATCCTTGCAGAATATCAGCATTGCTGAAATATTTTAATGTGCCTCTTGGAGGCATTAACAATCAATGCAGCCATTAATTTGCGGCCCTTTCTCTCTGGCAATGCTCAAATTGAAAACTAATTGTTGGAAAGACATTCTCACTAATCAGGTCATGGGGGAAAATGAATAGTGTTCCTCACAGTCCAGCCAGTGGCTTGGTTTTGTTGTGAATTTTTTAATTTACGAAAAAAAGTAGGGAGAAAAAAAAAAAAGTAGGGAGAGATAGAACAGAAAATATCAGTACTGCTTTTTCCAATGACACTTTGGTAAACCTTTCCAATAATATAATATTTTACTTGGACTTAAACATCTGAAACTCTTTCTACTTATTGTAGCCTCATCTTTCCTTTTGTTTTGTTTTTACATTAACATGTGTTTATATCACATTTACATATTTTAGATAAAAAATTGTGTAAGTCTCTGGGGCTTAGGACTTATAAGTGTTTTTCTCTAAGTCTAAATCTATATTGTATAGTAGAACTGGAAATTTTTGAAATCATTGGTTGTCATTCAAGTTTTGTGCTTCCTGGTGAATCAGGTTATCGTCTAAGAATCCCCTATATGGGGGATTCTTCTTCACTTCTTCACTTTCTCTCACCAAAACTAAGACTGGTTTTTCACACCAGTTCTGGATTTCTCTTTCTGGGTGGTGGCTAGTGACCATCACAGAAAGAAAAGAGGGCCCTAATGACATTTTATACTAGGCTTACTGTATGAAACTGCAAACTAGAGTTCAGAAGCATATGAATCACTTAGCAAAAGAATGTGTCATTGTTTTGAAACTTTAGAGTGATTTCTTATGCATCAATCCAATCACAACATCACTAGTTTTCGGTATTGAGGAAATACATGATGAAGGCATAACAGTTTTTTCCAACAAAAATGTAGAGTTAGAGTAAATCTATAGGCAATGCTGCAATTTAGAGACTGATGGTTCATTGAAATCTTGTATAAATCAATGTTACTTAAATGAATTTTTAAAAAGCATTTTAAACAAGAAACATAGAAATTAATGTTGATTTCTAAGACATAATTGAACCAGTAGACACTAAAAGTTAATAATAATCACTCTATTTAGTTAATAAAATCACTCTATTTTCAAAGTTTGAAATATCCTCAAAACTTAAGATTTATAGGTGTTTGAGATTTTTGGGACTGTGGATCTTTATTTCTGCTCATAATAATCAGAGAAGCTTATTTCTTCTCCCCATTTAAAACTTGATGATTGTTTGCTCAGAACTCTCACTGTAGCAAGAGGTCAAGCCCCTGGTCTTGTTGACTTCTTTGACTCTCCATCCCAGATTGGAGATGCCACCACCATCTGTCATCATTTTCATATATAAGTTCCCATTGATGATAGGCAAGTCTTAAACACACACACACACCTAGTTCACCACCAGTTTCATACTTTTGCCTTCGGGTGGTGAGTTTAACATTTAACCTTATTACTGGTGAGGAAAGATGATGCTCAGTAGTAGGAGGAGCTTGCAGAAACACTGCCGATCAAGAAAAGGGAGTTACCCAGCCTCACGGTCTTTCACAGTGACACCCAGTATGAGGACTAGCCTACCAGAGGTTATACTTGTGTGGAACATTGGCCACTGTCTTTGTTCAGCAATTATTTGTGTTCCTAGAAACTAGATTCTGTTGCCTTGACTCACATTCAACTCAGGGCACTTCTGTCAGGCAGAGATCCTACCAGATAATTTTAGTGTGTGCCTAGGATGACCATATAAATTATAATCCAAACTCATGAAAGGACAGGCAGTCATGTAAATAATTATGACAGGAAAATATCTCAGGACTGCCACCAGGAAACCTGAAATGTATCCTCCTACCTTATGCCTACATCATTCCTGGAAACAGTCAGCTGTGGTCAGGTTGGTTTCACCAAAAATTTTATTCATATAACTTTATGGAGGAACTTTATTTATATAACCTGTTTGGGGAGTTCACTATTGGATACTAACCCTAAATTCTTCCATATCTAATTACCAAGTCTTGCAGATTTTTATCTGCAGATCTCTTACATTCATTTTCATTTCTCTATTCCTATTATCTCATTAAATTCTAGTTATTATCTTTCCACAAGTTATTGTCATAGCCTCCTGAATATTTTCCCTTCTTTCACCTTTCTCTCCTTCAATCATTTCCCTAGCTATCAGAAGGGCAGATTTTCCTTAAACAAATAAGTGGCTTCTGTTTTGGGAATAGTGAATCCAGAAGTGAGTGAACAAATCAAAGCCCTGCTACCAAGGTACTAATCTTCTAACAGCCAAGTTAGATGACAAGCAAGATAAGTTTATATCATACTGGTAGCTTATTTATTAAACTAATAAAATAATTTCAAAGTTTGATAAGAGATATAGAGGTGAACAATTGAGTGATGTGTTAGGAGTAAAGGTTATCAGGGAGAAGGGTCCTTAAAGTTAGGTGGTCAGGGAAGTCTCTCTGAAAAGGTGACGTTGTGTTAGATTTGAAGAGGAGTTGAGAACTAGGGAAAGGGCATCCCAGGCAATAGGACAAGGAGCATTAAACACCCTAACTCAGAATGCATCTGAATGTTTTCGAGAGGCAGAGTGGGAAGCCTATGTCACTGGTACATAGTGATCAGAAGGCAAGTGGTTTGCAATCAAATTGGAGGACAGGTGAGGGCCAGGTCACCTACTACCTTTTCAGTCAAGGTAAGGAGTCTGGCTTTTTAATTCTAAGAGTAATGCAAAGCCATCAAGAAGTGTTAAATAGACGAACTGATTGAACAAATTATCTTTTCTTTTCTTTTTTATTTTTTTTAAGCTGACTCTTGTTTCTATGTGAAAGATTGTGTCAGTAAAAGGGACACCAGTTAGAAGCCTGGAGTCTGAAGTTCTCATTCAAGTGAGAAAGGATGGTGGTTATTGGAAAGGAGTGAAACCTTATGGTATATTATTTTATTGGTAGATACTTAAATTTTTAACAATTGAGCTTACACGTCATTTGAATATGTCTCCCTCTCCCTTATTCTCTCAAATGCATAATTTTTGCAATATTTTTATTTCAGGTAATGTTTGTGAAATCTTTGTCACTTGAAAAGAGAATTGATTTCTTTTGGTTTTTGTTCCTATACCTTTATGTACATTTGTATATTAACCAATGTGAAGAATATAATTTTAAAGAATGAATATTGAAATTCTAGAAATGCCTATATAAGTCTACAAAATAGCCTTTTTTAAAAAATCTATGCTATAAATCTAAAATTCAATTCCTGATACCCATTTTAATAGTCTGGAAAATCATGCTGATTATTTAAATTCTCTGCTCTATAGTACTTAATTCTGCCCTCATTTCCAATTCTTTCCAGTTGGCAATGCAATGAAGAATGTGTTCAACTTTGGAGAAAATAACCTAGTGCTCCAAAGTGAAGGAATGATAATCTTAAGTATCTGATGAAATGAAGTGTAACCATGCCAGATGGATGGGTGGATGGGTTATAGATAGAGAGGTGGGTGGATGGGTAAGTGGGTGAATGAGAGTGGTGGTAGATAGGTTGATCATCAAGAGAAAGCTGGACATGTAAATGCAAGAAACAGGAATAGAAATATCCATTTTTTTCTTTTATTTATTTATTCATACAGAACTGGGGTACAGCCAGAGGTGTAGGGTCGGTGAGAGGATTCACCAGAGATAGTGGGAAGCAGAGCAGGCAGATTGACAAAGTACACTGCTGAGGGGAGCAGCAGGCGGGTCAGAAGAGGTCTGCCATGCCATGTGGTCACTTCCAGGGTGGGGGATTGAACTCGCACTGAAGAGGTTGCAGCCAGATTGCAGTGCTGTGTCCTAACATGTTGCTGCACCAGGGAGGGCCCAGATATCCATTTATTTTTTCTATCCATATATGCATATTCTCAAATATACAAATGCATGCCAGAGGGAAGGTGGTCAGTTGCTTTGGTCATTTGCTGTTTAAGGTTATTAAACAACCTTACCTGAGTTCTACTTACCTTCCATTTTTTTTTAAACATTAAGGCCTGTACTGTTTGTATATTTCCTTGTTCCCTCTAAGGAACAGGAGTAGTTGACAAATTGACAAATTGGATCCTGCTTGTATCCTCCTGGTCAGGTGCTGGCGAAGAAGACCCACAGAAATGCTTTCTTTAATTGTGCCCGTATGCAAGGAAGACACATGCAGTGCAGATGTGTCTAGGCCCATTTTCAGCATGGCTATCAGAAGTCTGCAGGAGGAAATTACCTTCTTGATTAAATTCTCCAAAACTGACATTTTTTGCTGTTTAGCCTGCTGAATGATCTCACATGTGTTTTTTGCAGAGTCAGAATTTTTCAGTAATATACAGGATAGTTATTTTCTTGGCAGCATGAAGTTCTTTTGGACACTAGGGTGGAGAGGTTATTTTAATTGTGTGAATAACAGGCAATTTCGGTTGGAATGGAAGCTGAGTTATCTCTTGGTCACTTAAAATATATTTTCAGGTCAAATAATGAAAAGAGTGAAACAACATTTAATAAGTTTCAGATTTTTATAGTAGTTCTACACACACATTTTTCTTCTTGAAGAACAGCTTTAAAATAGAGGTTTAAGGATATCAACTCTCCATACCCAGTAGCTCCCAGAATCCTCCTTTTTATGGGCACATTATATTCACCTAGCCTCTAGATTATCTCCTTAGCAAGAGTTTTCACTAGATCTGCCCATGGGGCAAGTATTGTCCAAAAAACCCTCAGTCCTATTCTAGACCCACCCAAAATGACATAATATTAAGTGTTTTCCATATTTCACTGTGATCCTGCTTTGAGAATTCACAGCTGGTTTAAGTTTAGTTAACTCCTGTGTTTTCTTTCTCTTTTGGTTCTTAATTTCCCAGAGCTGGTTACCTTTGTCCTTAGCTTGAAATGTAGTCTTCTTCCCCCACAGAACACGATCTGGGACATTTAAATCAATTGGGGTGCTGAAGCTTAATTATAGACAAAATAATATATCACATTTTTATTAGCTAGGGAAATCTGGAGTTATTTTGTAAATTGAAAGCAAAAAAAAACTACCTTTCATTGTACTGTTTCTATATTTTATCTTTTGCTGCATCATTTAAATTAATTTTCTCAGAAATACGGAGTTGTGCATCTTTACCCCTGTATCAGTTATTTGTGGCAGTACTAAAAATTCAGTAACCAACTCAGGCTCAGTGATTTAACGGGATATGGGACTTTCAGTGCTAAAACTGGACAAGCCCAGGACCCACTGGAAAAGTCTCTCACCCTAATAACCATTTTTATTAAATGACCTCAAACAAAATGATCATTCCTCACAATCCTGTGGGCTGGCTGGGCAGTGCTGCTGCTGTTCTCCCTGGGGCTCTCTGCACCAGCTGGGCTGAAGCTAAGTAGAGTTGGGTAGAGTAAAGTAAGAAGCTGAGGTTTCAACGGCTCTCTCTCTCTCCCCTCCCCCCCCCGCCCACTTTCACACACACATACACACCTCCCCCACCCCCTTCCTCATATCATGTGAACTCAGCTGCAAGATTCTTAAAATAATGTTCAGATGTCAGTCGTGCTGTATGGAGTGATAAAGACACATAATCAGCCCAATTCCAGGCCTAGGAAAACAGTCTTCACCTTTTGATGGAGGAGTTGCAGAGAAAGTGGCTGTTTCTAATCCCATTTAGATACTTGAGGATTCTGAGACTAAGTAAATTTAAGTAATTTTTCCAAGAACACAGAACTCCTAAGTTACAGTTTCAGTATTTAAATCCAGGTCCATGTGCCTAAAAGACCAACCTTCTGAGTCCTTATGTTCTGATGAGTTATAATTCCCACAGCTATTTTTCCCGCTGTTCTGGAATGGGAGAAAATGAGGCCAGAGAGGAAGAAGAAAACAGAACAGTGATCTGTGATGTCTAGATCACCAACACTATAAGCATTTGTCTACTCTGTTTTGATACTATAATTCATGCTCACCAGGCTCAGTAAGATATGTTTGGGATCCAGCTGTTTTCCCAACCCTACTTTTTAGTATGATCTTATTCCCCAAAGGAACTTTTTCAGTTGGCCTCAGATTTATTATATTCTTGGTTTTGATGTTTCCTCTCATTCTTTTATACACTGATCTCATTCTTCTCCATGAACATTTGGAGGGATCAACTTCTACTGATGAGAGCTTGAAAACGAGTTTCTCTAAGTCAATTGTTTCCAACATGCAAGAGTCCCTGAGATCCTGTTAGCTAGTCTATGAGGTCAAAACTATTTTATGATACTTTGATTTTTTATTTGCTTTGTTCCCCTCTCATTTTTACTTGAGTACAGAGTTTTCCAGAAGCTTCTGATATATGACAATTGCAACACTTCAAGCAGAAACTCATATAAGAATTTCATTCTTTTCTACTAAGACATGTTAGAAGATCTGGGGCAAAATAGAAAACAGTATTTCTCTCTCTCTTTTTTAAAAATAATATAATAGTTAATTTTTACATAATTTTATGCCTTTTTCCATCTCAGTTGTAATCCCCATGGGCTTCCCATCACCAAATCACCCATGTGCCATCACCATAGTCCAGTGCATTTCCCTCCCTCCACCGTTTTTGATCCCATTCCCCACTCCACCCCTGCAAAATGTCTCTGGTATATGGTTGTTCATTTTTATTATTTTCTTTTTATTGTTATTGTTTTTTTTCTCTTTTTAAAAATTATTTTCTCTTTTTTAATAAATATTTTTTATTTAAAAAATCCATTGTCACATCAACAATTATTTGTAAAATAATACATGTTTTTAAGTTTACGATTTTCTCATATTAAGTATATATTAAAGGAGAGTGCTAAGGGTTCTCATCTTTAGAGAATCCGAGGAGCAAAAAATTTGAGGGTGATTTCATCATCTTGCCAGCTACCATTTTCTGCACTCCTATGCCATTTCCTACACTTCCTCATTTAATCCTCACTGCAATATTTATCTGGAAGCTACTCCAGTCATCCGCAACCTCCCAGGGGCACAAAATGCTATGTGAAAGATTAGTCACATGGCTCTTATGTTGGGGTGCCACATTTAGAAACAAATGGTGTCTGACTCCAGAATCAACCCTCTCATTCTAATGTGCAATGTAGCTGTCACTTTTCTGGAAGAGAGCAAGAGAAGCAGAGTGAAGAAGACTTGGATAGATTATTGAGATGGCTTTGGCAGCCAGAACCATGAATTTCTGGTATCTATCCCACAAATAGTCCAGTGATCTAATAACTAGGCATTTCCAATTGCAATTTTGTGAGTAATGTATTCCTTCAAGTTCAAGTGATATTCTGAACCCAGTAGGGTTTTGTTCACCTGTAACAGGCATTTCTTAAAAGACTTTGTACAAACTCTACTTAGCCAGGAAGAAATGTTTGTTCAATTATCACATTGTAAATTGCAGGAGTAAAGTTCATTGTTTTAAATTTCCAATTACCTAACAGATTAGCTAGTGTGTTTTGTTGTTCAGGTCTCTTCTATAGTGAAACAGTCACTACCATTTATTGAGCACATATGTATCAGGTTCTTGGAGAAAGACTTCATAATCATGATATCTGAATCTTCAAAAGAGGGCTTTGAGGCAGGCATGGGATCACCCTCCATCCCTGCCGACAAGGAGAGGAGGCTCATAGAGGTGAAGCTATTTGTCTGATGTCGTCCAACTAGTAAGTAGGTAATGAGTCAGGGATCCCACTCCGAGTAGTTTCCAGACTTGGATTTTTAACTGTATACTCTGCAAGCCCCTAAAAGGCAATTTCAAATCATTGATGGGAGGGCATTTTTGCAAAATAGACTTGAAATAGTATAGACAAAATAGAATCTTACCTTCAGAGGTTTTAAGAAAAAACAAGAGATGCAACTTAATCATGTAATGATAGAAAAGATAAAATTGTTGACATTAGTCCTTAGCTTTTCCCTTTGCTGATACTAGCTGCTAAAAGTGTACAGAGAAAGGCCAAAGGTCTTCATCTCTATCCTGTTCGACCCAGTGATATTATGAAGTGTTAGACAATGCCAACTGAGTTTCTTTTTCATTGTGTCAGGTATATCTTTCTGCTGCCCAGAAGGGCTGTCCTTCCTTCAATTTTAAAAATGTCATGATCACATGGCAGTGTTAGAGGTGATGGGAAAGCTCAGACTTTGTGTCAACAACAGATGTGCAAGTCCCCTGGAACACTGGAAAAAGAGAGTGATAGTATTTCCCTCAGGGCTGAGCTCCAGGTGCAGGGGAGGGATGAAGACAAAGCCTCTCATCATTTATATTGACTGTTGAGCAAACCAGGTGCTTTTGTTAGGAGTTCAGTTGCAGATAGGGGCTTCCACAACCTTGACAACAACCTTTTGACTCCTCCAAAAGATTCAGGTTGCTGCTACTGTCATAAAAGCTTAGAATTTTGGCATAGAAAAGTGTCCTCTCTAGTGCAGTCTCTTACATAATTTGAATAGCATTGGTAAATTCTGTTTGAGCAATAATGTGGAGGAATTCAATATAATGTTAAGACACATAGAACCGGAGCAGCTTGTTGTTGCTTAGAAACCTGATATTAGAAACATGAAACAGACAACTTTGTCATTCTAAATCCATGCACTTCATTATCTCCACCCAAAATTAGCTCCAGAAACACAAACAACTGAATGTGTACAAATCTGGATAATGCAGGAGGATGACCAGAGGGAGTGGTGTGTACAAACTTCTTTTTGCTACCTCCTGCCCCCTCTCTAATCTTCCCGACAAGGCAATTAATCAGAGTATTCTACGTGCACTGTTGCTATCTGTACAGACATCTCTGCGTATGTCTCTCTCTTTGGCAATCTTTATTGAACCCATGATTTTATGTAACTTTTATAATATTTAACACTTTAATCAAAGGCAGAATTTGTTCATTCTCTCAGTTCCTCCACTAGATTAGAAGAGCTGGGTTCTTGTCTGTCACCTGAATGCCTTCACCCCAAGTCCATACAAATAGCATACGATAAATATTACAAATAACAGTATCAGCTGTGGGGCTCTTAATGTGTCTTATAATGCACTTCAAGGGCTTTATCAAAGTCCCCTAATATCTCCATATTACCCCATTTTACAGACTGCACAGACCCCCATTTAAGCCAAGCAGTGGAAACCCTACACTTACCCAGTGGTGCTCCATTGCTTCCAAAAACTGTGGTATGAATGAGCATCTTTGTATATTTTCAACCCTCCCTGCTTCTCCCCATTCCTTCTTCCCCCTTTTGCTTCTAAGAGTATCAACTGTCTTTCTTTTTCTTCTAAATTCACTGACTGCCTAGGAGAAAGCATAAGGCAATTGCCTCCAGTTTTGTCAGTTGACCTGGAATTGTTTTATGTGCTGCAATTCATCTGGGTTTTCAATATTTCCTGTCTCCACCAGTACCGTGTCCCACATCTTTCTACCTGGGGACACCTCAGCACTCTGCTTAATTTTGTTAGCTTTGCTCCTTTGTGGCTGAAGTTGAGTGAAAGTCAAAATGACTTTGTTGTTCAGCTGCCTATAATCTTTCCCAGGTACAATGAGTCTAGGGAGAACCAAGGTTTTGTTGTTGGTGGTGGTGATGTTGGTGGTGGATTTTGTTTTGGAGCCATGGGTAACATTTCTCAAATTCTGTTTGCTAGGTTCACATCTACTTAAGCTCTTAAGTGCCAATCAGGCAAACATTCCTGGGGCCCACATATGGCTTTGGTTATTTGGAATGTAGAGGAAGTCGTATTATGGTGAAAAAAAAGCAGAGGCCTAGAAACATGGTAGATGCAAAAAACTGAAAGTGCATATTTCCAGGAGAAACTGACTTGGACCAGTTATTTCCAGAAACAAAAAAGGAAGCATTCCTTTCCAGCTTTTCTGGATTTTTATCTGATTTATAGGCTCTTCTTTGTTGTTCCATTGTATACATATGTGCAGATAGCATGAACAAAATTAAAGGGAATGTCTAACCCTAGATACCTCATTTGGAAAGAGTATGGGATGATCCCTACTGATCCAACTGGCAAAGACAGCCATGTGGCGTGAACAGGGATTTAATCTGCCAAACTTCAGTTTTCTTACCTTTGGAAAGGAAGCAGTGTAAACTTTACTGCACAGTTTAGTTGTGGGGATTAAATTAGACAAGACATGCAAAGTACTAACGTTACTTCACCCTACAGTACATAACAAAAGATAGGAACTATGTCTCCCCTTGACTACCCTACTATTCAACATTCCCAGAATTGGAGAATCACTTCTATGGGTATAGGGACTGCTCTTCATTTTAAAATGCTTCTCAAAAGGTTATTTATGAACTGTTCCTCTGACACAATATTGTATATGAATTTGTCGGTTTTAGGACATGAATAGCTCCTCAAAAGCAGCTAATAGTGATTATCATTTATTGAACACACACTGTGGTCCACGCAAGAAGCTATGACCGATATCTCATTAAATCCTTTCTACAGCAATATGAGGTGTCTTAATAGAAGCTGGATGACTTGCCCTAGTTCACTGGACTTGAAGTGGTGGAGTTGAAATATTAGCCCAGGATTGAAAGCGGAGTTGACACTTTGTTGCTGCATTCTGTGGTCCCTAGTGTGCTTTAATGAGATAACTGAGGACCAGAGAATGCCAACACGGACTCTGTCTGTAAAGGACACAGGTAAAGACACAGGGTCACTTGGCAGGGGCAAAATGGAAGGGGTCTGTAGACATGGAGAGGATGAAAGGAAAGTCAGGGCTCAGGGTGCACTTCCATAAACACACTTGGCGTGGCTTCCAAGTTCTCACTGCTCTCTCTTTGGCTTTCATGTCTAGCCTTACCCTTCAGCACAATATAATCTCCTAGGTCTTTGTGTATGCTGTGTGTGTGTGTGTGTGTGTGTCTTTCTTGTTTACCATTGAGCCCTGATGCTAAGCTTGATTCCTGAAAGATAGTAGTTGTCCTATAATACATATATAAAAAACACGTGTGTGTATATTTGCACGTGTGTGTGTATGTATGTGCATACATGTACATATACACCTATATTTATGTGTGTGTGTGTGAATAGACAATTGAATTTGAGCTGTTTTAAAACTTTGTCTTTTGGTGGTTGTAACCAGCTTCTCTATCTAATTTCTACAACTTTCCCTTGCCCTTTTTTTCTTGTGCCTTATAACCTGATTTAAACACCCACACATTTCTTCCATTTAACTGTCTGCTCCATTCTAGTCAACTGGCAAAATGAGAAGACTATACAGCATCTGTGGCACTGTCTCCTCAGGTGCAACCTGTAGAGGCAACAAAAACTTGGGAACTTTATCATGTGGACTTCTGCCCCTCAATATCCTGCTGTCTGTGTCTCTGAGTTGGAGTTTCATACTAACAAGAGGCATGTCAAGAGTCTTGAGGATTCAATGTGATTAGATGCTTTATATTACTTGAGGGAAGGAGTGTTCTATAAACAGAAAGTCCAGCCAATTCTATGTTCCACACTCTAATTATGAAAGATGACTCTACATCATTCCAAATGCATGTCTGATGGCACAAGATAAGCCATTTAGCTATTTTATTCTAATATAGTTGAATATAGAGGGATACAAAACATAGTACATGGAGCAAATTCTGCCTACCCAAATGGCTCTGCTTTTTGTTTGTTTGTTTGTTTTTTAAATGAATACAAGTAAGGTAAGAAGTTTGTCACTCTGACTTTTTATTAAAACATTTACAGAACTATGCTGCATCATACCAGGACATATTTTTATTCAGGAAAATTATAATTAGTTTATTATTAATTAAAGGGCAGAATAAGACTTGAGGGGTTGAAAATCAGATCACTTACATCCATACAACACTAGTGAATATTGTATGGAAAATCAGTCTAGTTTCCCATAGAATAGTTTACAATTGGCTGCCAAAGGCAGTGATGCTGGTTCATAGAATTAGTTAAGAGTAGATAGTATTTCTCTATCTGTTGTTGTGTAGCAATAACTACAGATTTCACATCTTAACATTTATTTTCTATCTCAAGGTCTTAATGGGTCAGAGATAGAAAGATTAAGGCAAGAAAAGTGGAAAGCTGTGTCATATTGACACCTACATGGGCTCTAGTTCTCAGTTCTACTCCTTAGAAGGGTGCTTTATGAAATGGATTTCTAAAGAAGCAAGGGAAGAAATGCATTTATCTATGCGTTCCATTGCTACTTGTTCAGTGGGGCCTCCACACACATTGACTTCCCTACACTCTGGGTTGTGCTTTTGTGAATGGGTTTCCATGGACACTGATGCCACAGCATTGGAAATGGCCCAAGACTGACCTGGGTCCTCTGCAATCAAGGGTGCAATCAAGGTCTTGGCCAAGACTTGAGTATCACTAGAGGTTCAATTGGGATAGGAGCCACTTCCAAGTTCACATGTTGTTGGCAAAACGCAGTTCTTTGAAGTCTGTCAGAATAAGGGCCTTGGTTCCTCGCTAGCTATCCAGTGGATGTTTCCCTCTGCAGAGAGAGCTATGTGGTTCTTTCCATAAGACAACTTAACCTATAGAGCAACTCGCTTCTTTAAAACCAGGAAGGGAGAGAGTCTTCTTGCAAAACAGACAATACAACCATAAGTATGGTAACCCTTAACAGTCTGTAACCTCTGCCACATTTTACTGGTTAGAAAAAGTCACATGTTCTCTATTCCTCCAGTGAAAAGGGATTACATGTGTCCTGAACACTGGCAGATGGGGCATGGGCTTAGAGACACTCCTCCTTTGTGCCTAAGTGTACACAAACATATGCAGCCAGTAGGACCAGTTCAAACTTACTCACTTTATGAATAGCAATAGTGGCTAACCTAAACTAGAAAAAAATAAATTCATGCAAACATCTACAAGCTCAAGAAAAGCAGTTATGTTTTATTAAAAAAAAACTAATATACTGTCAATTTATCACATACCTGAATCCCTTCCTTAAAAAGATTTTTCTTGTTGTTGTTAATCTGAAAGATCTATACTTCCCTAATATCATTACTTCTAGCATTTAGTTTCCCAGTGGATAGAAATTTTCAGTTTTAATTAAGCTTCTGTTTTCTAAATAAAATTATTCTGTGGTATTTTCCTCCATGCTTCAGTATTTAGCTGTTTACCATAACTTTAATTATAGTATAAACATACTATACAAACATACTGGTTAGGTCAAATCTTTACAAAAATGATTATTTTTTAAAAAAGGTTTAAAAAATCAATACCCTGCCCCTTGTTTTCCCTTTAATTAGAATTTGGAGAGCCACTGTGTCATATACTTATTTTTAATAATGTTTGCAGAAGCATGTTTATATTTCCTTTGTTATGCTTAATGTGGTACATCTTACAGATGTTGAGAATATTTCTGGATGTCTTGAAGGGACAATGAAAGATTGTGGTTTAACAACAAAGCCTCTTGCAGCACTGAGGCCTGTTCGTAACAGTTGGATTGTTGAAGTGTAAGATCCTCGGTTAGTCTTCAAAAGGCATGAGTTCTTGGCAGAGACGAGCTGCATATGTTTGTGTGCACTTCGTTGTCCTTTATGGTTAGTTTCCCCACAGGCTTATTGTACTTATTGCATCATTTGTTTTTATTTGTAAGAGTATTTTGGAAGCATCAGAACAGTGGTAGAGTTGTTACTGTTTTAGTTGTAAATGGTTATGAATGTCAGTGGACATTGTGTAGAAGGCAAACAAAAGTAAGTAAAGGTCCCTTTTCTGTACCTTTCCTCTTTATCTGTTTTCCCAACCACTTTCCCAGTGGCTCTTAGCAGGAAGCCCAGTTGTGAGTTACACAGGGCCGTTAGTGCTGATTTATGATGTTTGTCTTCCAAGAAGGGTCACATGGACTTTTGCATGAAGGAGAAGCACTTGCACTAAAAATTAAAGCTGGCATATTTAGTTTGAATGGCAGAGTGAAGTTAATGACCCTATAAAAATCCTGACACATAAATTTATTTTTCCCATCCTTCAAATGAGGGAACAAAGCAACTCTATACCTAGTTCTGGGGAAGATGATGCTACTGCCCTAAAAGTCTATAAAATGGGTAGCCTGCCAGAAAACTGGAAAAGCAATCCATCTTGGGTAAATGGAACTAGTTTAACTATATTATTAAGTACTATAAACTACCCTCCAGGGCCCAACTGGTTAAGCCCCCAATTATTTTTCAACATGCTCATTTTCAACCTGTTCCATTTTCAATTCTTAGAACTTGAGAGGCATCTTATATTTCAGAAAACATTTTTGTAATATACAAAAGCGATTGATAGTTTCTCTTTTAGTCTGTAAGTAGTTTCTGTGCACAGTATGGTAAAGCCATTATTATTTGTGCTTCTATTCATGTTTTATGTGAACATTTATTGCAATTAAACAACTAGTGAATATAATGTGGCTTCAGTGTAACTAGAGAAGTCACTATAAGGAAAGACAAACTCATTTTCAAGGTTAGAATCTGGTTAACTCATGACACTGATATTAAACCCTCCAGTGGATCCATTGCCTTTAGAATAAGACTTCCTCCGATCCAGATCTCAGAAGATTCAAGTTTTTCCCAGGTATACAGAGAGTGGGATTCAAGGTCAAATCCATTTTTCTCTAAATCCCTAACTTTCTTCCTTCCTAACCCATGCTTACATGAAGTATAACCAAAGGATTCAGTGAGATATGTGCACTCCACTGGAAAACACTAGATTGGCTCTGCCAATAAGAGCTGTGTGATCTTGGACAGTTGCTTTTTCTCATTTTCTTCACTTATAAAGGGATGAAATTTGACTAATTTCTAGTCATCTTCTGCAAAGATATTTGACCCATGTTTGGTCCTTGGACATTTGTCATGTGCATTAGTATGACAAAGCCCCCACAAGGTCCTATATGAAGAAGCCTGTTAACACAGCACTTTTTAAACCTTCATCATATCTTAGAGTGCTCACAATCCCCAGAAAATAATTTGGGAAGTGATGTTCTAAATTTTCTTTAGGCTCTGAAATTTAATAGTTGACATTTTCATTTGAGAAGTGTTCCATACTACAACCTATGTTTTCTTCTAATTGTGACTCTTCCCTCCCTGCCCCCTCAGGACTGAACACAGTGGTCAACAAATAAATGCTACTGACTGATTTATTCAGCTCTTAAGGTTAATGTATTCTAAGCAGTGCTTATTTAATGTTTGGCAAAATTGAGCCTAACACATAACAGACCTGGGATAGGAAGTACTGTGCTTTCGGAACTGGGTGAAAACCACCAACTGTCCCTAGAGCCAGCCATAGAGATGCCAGATGACCTTTCAGTACAGTTTGGCAATGCTCACTTCATTCAAATGCAAAAACAAAAGATAGATTCTGTCTCTAGTTAGCAGACTTCTGATCTAGCCATTTTGCTGGAGCTTGCTCTGCAGGAAATCAAAGCATTGGGTGTCACTGAGTGTCACTCTGATGTGACAGCCATTTTTTTTTTCAACCTCCCTCCAGTAGTTTGCAAGATAAATTGCCTCAGCCAGATTCTCCCAGGGACAGAACCCCTACTTTTTATCCCTAGAATGCCACTGAGTGTCTCTTTCAGTAGTAAATCACCCATCACCGCCCTCATGGATTAAAAGAGCTTATTCACAATGAAAGTGCCAAAGAGTTTCCCAGGAATTGACTATGTGGCATTTCTTATTTGTGCTTGCCCAAGAAAACAAAGTAACTTTAATATTCACTATAATAAATACACAAACTGACTTTTAAAAGGGACAATTGTTTTTAATAAAATGCCTTAAAATAGCATTATTTTTCATCTTTGGAAAGGGTATGTGTCCAAGTGTTTTAATATGGTAATAAAATTTCATACAATGTACCCAAAAGCATGAAGATACATAATGCCTTAACAGCTGTATAACTGACAGCAACTATTACTAAAAAAATATTTCGTTCCTTTGTTAATTTTTTTTTTAAAGTTCTGTTTCAATTGTGCAGTGATAGAATAATTTTGTGGGCTGGAATAGTGTGGTGGTCACGGACACAGAATGAGTGCTGTGCTAGTTAGCAGCAAGTGTGGCCTGGGTACTGGCTGGACACATCAGTGTCTATTCTGCCTCTTTAAAATATATGCAGAGAATCTGAGCATCTTGAAATATCTGAGCAATTGGAAAATCTGGCTCAAAAGATCCAGGTAGGGGCTGAGATTGTGCATTTCTAACAAGCTCCCAAGTGATGCAATCCTTACTTTGAACAGTTAGCTACAAAACCAACAAATATGAACACCTAGGAGACATAATAGAGCCAACAGCTTATTATTCCAAGAACTAGCTGAAATCAGGGGTTAGGAACAAAGAAAATGTAACTGATGTCAAAATCAAAATCAAACACTTTGTACTTCTCCCCCAACTCCAGCCAAGTGACCGCTAAATAGGTTCTATTTTAGTCTCCTTACATGCCAGTCATATCCATTCTTAAATAAATTAGACAGGGTAAAGCTTACCACCCTGATGACGAAAATGTGAATTCTTTATAATTCAGTTCAGCAATACTCAGTTCAATCTAGTGTTAACATCAAGCCTGATGCTAGACTTGAAGTTAATGATCTAAATAAGGTGTTAGCAACTTTTTCTTATAGGGTCATATAATAAATGTTTTAGGCTTTATAGGCCAAGAGGAAAATTCAAGGATGTTATGTTGAAATTTATATACTCATTCAAAATGTAAAATCATTTTTAGTTTGCAGGCCATAAAAAAACAGATGGCTTGTCTGTGAGCCAGGATTTTTTGACCTCTATTGCACCCCCCCCCCCCGCCTCCACTCCTAAATGACACAGCTTTGGTCCCTGTCCTTATGGAGCTTATCCAAAGTGTCACATGATGTGCTGGCTTTATTTTTTTTTCCCAAGCTCTACCTCCCAACCCCCCTAGTTATTTGAATGATGCTGAGCTTATCAATAGAATATTTGTGCAGTTTCATCCACCTTTCCACTTAACATCTCAGGATAATTTTTGGGGGTGAGGTACTCACCAAAGAGCAGCCATTGATAATAATCTGTGCTTATATTAGTTTAAAGTCATAGCATGTGAAAATAAACATGCAGTTCAGAAATTCTTGAGAGTTCAGTATCAAGGGGATAGAACATTACCAAGGAAATGGTGCCTTCAAGGATTTTTCTTTTAAAGATCATCACCAATCCATGGAAAAGTTGCTAAGTGACATGCCACATGTAACCAAGCCATCACTCCTACACAAAATATGAGCTCCTGCATATGTAGAGCAGACACCCGTTTAGCCACAGATGTTTCCCAAGAGGCCATGCAACTATACACTTAGTTGGACAACATCATACACTTCTCCCATTCTTTCAATTTCAGGTGGAATTAAAGTGGCTTCTCCCCAGGACAGGAGCGTGGCGGCTGTCTAAGAGCCCTTCCCAGGGTCCACTTAATGATGCGCAAATAGAGTTACAAGGAAGAGGAAGTTCCCACCTAGCACAGGGCTGAGCCCTGAGCTTTCCAGTAATTCTGTGACTTCCCCTATGAGTTTAAGATACAAACTACTTCATGCTGCTGACCCTGTTTTATTTGCTTTTGCAAATATACCACTCCCCACCTTCAGTTTTGGGATTCCTGATGGCTTTTTGTTTGACTGAGAATGTCTTTTGGGAATTGAAATCTGGAAAGAATCATTGGGCAACCCTCATAAAGCCAAAGGGAAGGTGATGGATGGGCAGGGTTAGTGCTACAAGCCAGATTGACTTAAAAAATGATATCCCCTTTTTGAAGCATTTCATAATCATTATACCAAACTATTTTCCCATTTCATAGTTTCTGTCCAAAGAACAGTGTTTCAAGTACATGGATCACTTTGATTAATTCTAAGCCAGAAGGTTGAAGTCATGTCCTAGAGATCCTGATGTTGAAAGGCAGAGGAAAAAATAGGGCCCAGCATCTTAAACACATTATCTGCTTGGTGTTTTGTATTTTTTTGTTCCTTATAGTCAACAGCTTTTAGGATCCAGGAGTTCAGTGTTGTAGGTAAGTACCTCACCCAGCCATTTGTTTGCTTGTTGTATACATCAGGCTCTGTAAGTTCCTTACGAGCATTGTAGAAAACCAAATAGATGACATATTATCTTCAGTTAGCATTCAATGATTGGAGAAAAAAAAAACAAAACTGATGTCACCTACACATCCCAAGCCCATAATCTCTTCCACAACATCTCCATAACTACCCCATCTTGAAATTTCTCTTTTCTAATGTGCTTTAGCTCTCAACAATCTGGGTTAAAATTAAACTGTTTTTTAATTTTTCTAGCTGACTTTCACATGAGTCTTGACTTCTCCCTAGAATGTAGAGATATGGGTTTCTGTAACTCTGTGTTTGCTAGTATTGCAACAAGTAAATGGTGGTCAATTTTGTTTGTCTTAACAGGGAATTTATCAAGGTAGAGTAGCAAGTATTAAGCACTTTGAGTCAAATCTTGACTCACGATACCAGCTGCTGCCATGGGCTCAGTTTTCTCATTTGTACAGTGGGAATAACAACCACACCCAACCCTGTTGTCAGTACAAATGCAGATGATCTATGTGACAAGCTTAGTACATGGCTGTTTTCACTGCTGCTACTCCCCACCTCACTCCACACCCCAAAACCCTTTATATTGAGTAATACAAGGGTAAGACAACCTGAGTTAAAAAAAAAAAAACAAAACTGATACTAATCCTAGAAACAAACCTAAATCCAGACAATATTTTCTCATTCTCAGAAACCCCAAAAGGGAATAATAGTTTAATGTGGCCCTGAGAATTAAAATTAAGCATAATTGTTTATTTTTTAAAGGACTTGAGCATATGGTTCCATGAAAACAGTTTGCTTGGTGGGTACGAGTCTTATTCCCAGACTTACTTTCCAGGGACAGTGTTTAACTTGAGCCAGCAGCAGTGCAGGTTTGGGTTGCCTTTCTGTGTAGATCATCCTAGGGAGGAGGCCATGCATATTCCAGGATTTATGGGGATAAAAATAGGGATACAAAAAAAAGTCAGTGACTGGCCTCAGGTCCAGGATTCTAATTGGTAGCAGAGTATTTGCTAGTACTTCTTTTGTACTCTTCCTTTGAACTGCTGTGTTTGCAAGGCTTGGTCAGGCAAGCACTATCAACGACTTGGCTATTATTGGACTACCATTGCCCTAGCATCACAACAGAGTGCTTGTCTCCAGTGTCTGCAGGTTTTAAACAAATCTATGATTCTACCTATTGTGGGAAAATGAACAACACGAAAGCATCTCAGACCAAAAAAGTAAAGGTACTGGCTCATATAAATGAAAAAGCCAACATTTGGAGAGTTTCAGGGACTTAAATAATGTCCCTACACCTTCTTTGTCTTCTCTTTCCTTTGCCTTCCCCTGAATCTGTTGCTTGCCCTGGTACAACATAAACCTCCTAGAAGCTGCAGGTTTACATTCCTTCAGGATAAAATACAACCTGAAAGAAAGTATCGAAATCCTCAGTCTGAACTGAGTCAGTGCCTCTCCCTGAGCCAATCCCCAGGATTAACGAAAGGGAAATCCCTGGTGTGCTTAGACCTGGGGCAGATGTGCACTCCTAGAGGGCCTCTTGCTATAGAGTCAGTGAGCTCAGAACAGAATTGAGAGTAGAGGAGGAATCAGCCTCCAAAAGAAAGACTGAACTTTTTGGAAGAACTGAACTTTTTGAAAGACTGTTCTTTTTGGAAGAACACTGAGTAGCCAAGAAATATGGTAAGGTACACTAAGGACCTGCAAGGCCATCAGGGTCAGGAGAACTCAGAAGCATCTGGAGGTTTCTCATGTCACCCCACTCATCCATTGTTGGCTTCACACCCATTTACTAGAATTTTTGCCAGGCACTGAGCTGACCACAGGCTGAAAAATAAAAGTATTATGAGCAAATTGACCTTTGGGGAATGAGAGGGAGACAAAGTGTGGTCAGTGTGGTGTTCTCACCTCACTGCTTTTGAAGATGCTTTCTGTAACTTGAGAAGAAAACTTCCAGGAGTATTTGGCCACGAAGGTAGGGAGGAGATAGCAGCCTGGACTTGCCACACCCTGTACTATCCCATGAAAATATAAAAGCAGTGACTCTCAAATTTTCCATAATATGATGTTCTGTCTAACTGCACAAACAAGATGCACTGATCTGCAGTCCAGAAAACAGGTGCACAATTGTTTTCACAGCCATGAAGGGTGATGACTTTGGCCCTTGCCACAATGACACATGTTTCTGAGTGACATCTCCTCCACAAAATCTGCCCTGACCCTATCGATTGTTGTCTCTGTTATTGTCATAACTGCAAAAGTTGCAGTGATATGCTTGACATTTGCTGAGTTTACACAGGCCAGTCATCATGTGAAGGGTTTCACACACATGATATCACTAAAGACTCACAACAGCTTTCTGCACTAGGTATAATCGCCGTCTTACAGAGAAGACATCTGTAGAACAGGTAGGGTAAGTAATTTGCCCAAGGTTACAGAACATTCAGTGACAGAGCTTGGTTTCCAGGTCACTTACGTGTACAGCCACCGTGCTCGCTGGCAATGGTGCTCCTATTGTAGCACAACAATGGCTGACGGCGAGCAAACCTAGCCAGGTGTCAAGTGCGATGCTAACAACTTTAGAGGCATTCTCTCCTGTAGTGTTTACAGTAACTCTGTGACGAATACTCTGATATATCCCTACATTACAAGTGAGGTTAGGGAAACTTGTACAAGCTCAAATGTACTTAAAATAACACCGCCTGAGTTTAAATTCTGGCACTTTGGTTATACTCTTCATTGTGGGACAATACTGCCTGTTCCCTTGCAACTTTCATCTCATGGTGTTGTAGATATTTGTTTACATCCCACGAGACAGTGAGCAAGAACTGTGTCTTAATCATTTGGTTTATAGCAGGTAGCTAATATATTTTATTCCCTGTGCCAAATATAGTGCTTAACACATAAAAGGTGTTCTCATTATGGAATAAGTGAGTTCAATGAAAGAAAGAGGATATGAATGATGACTACTGAGGTCAAAATGAGTGTTCTTTCTCCATATACTGGAAATCAGGTAATTAGTCTCTTGGGAGGTTGAACCCATGACCTGTGCTTTACAAAGGTTTCAGTCCAAGTCACTAAATCTCAAAGTTGAATTGACTTGGCTACTCCTCCACAAATATCATAGGGCTGCAGTCACTTCCCTGTTGCTACAATAGCTCACATTATAAACAAGATCAAGCTCAGGCATTATGTAAATTCATTTACTACAGTGAGACTCAGTCCTTAACACAGTTCTTTCTAGTCTAACATTTACTAAATTTAAACTCTCCTTACCTTTAATATTTCGCTGTATAACTTCACCAATGTCACAGAGAATATCAACACAGCAATTAATTCAGCCTCCTGGGAATGAGGTTTTAAGTTTTCTCCAGGTCAAGAATAGGCACTCAAAACCTGTGTGGAATAGATATGAGACCAACAAATCAAATGTACCTTTTCTTGGGAGGAGAGATCTTTCCAAAACAAAAATAAACCTTGAACCAGACAATTGAAGGAGGCTGTGAGTTCTAGCCAGCTGGAAAGGTGAAAAATACAAATAACTAGAGGTGTATTTAGAAAGAACCTGTTTGGGAACCTTAGGTGAGCCCAATATGGTGGCAAGCCCCTACTTGCAAAACTCCATTGAAACAAGTCCACATTCAAACAGTTGCGGTTTCTTCGAGCTCAGGAGCTAGCTGTCCAGAAAAATGACTCACCAAAGATGTTGTCTTGTGAGTATGTTATCTACATGTGGGAATGAATTACTCAATATGTTGTCGAGGCAATAGATATATTTGCATTAAATCAAGGAATTACTCTGCCACCAACCATATTCCACCACCACAAGCACCAACAGTCATCCACATCCCAGTGGAGGATTTATACGTTTCTGTTTCTCTGCTGATATCCACCTTTCCCATTTACGCACTGAACACCTGTTACAGACAGAGGATTGTTTCACTACTTGCCCATTCTCTGGCAAGTAGCCTTGGCTGTCCAGCCCTTGCCCTTTCCTACCTAACAACAACTGTTTGTACTCCTTCAATGTATGCAGGTTCTCCAGAGATGAGTATTACTTAGCCTACGTCAATCATATTAAGTTCATTCTCCTTACCAGACATTGATGTAAGCAGGTTATTCAAACAAATGAAATGTAAGCAGATGGAAACTGTAAGTGGAAAGGATTTATTTTCCCCTCCCTAATGAAAAGGTATGTGGGAAGAAATACCCGTTCTATTCTGAGATAACTTACATCTTGTCTGCATTCATTGATGAAACTATTGCAGCCATCTGTCTTTGGTAAAGTGTGGAATCACTGAAATAATCAAACTTGCTGATAGACCTTGCCTATGACAAATTTCTGCTGAGATGAAGCAGTCTTTCGCTAAATAATTTACTTGCTCACCTTCTATAAGCAAGTTGGACACTTATTTAAGGAAAATTTTATTTTTTAAAAAAAATATTGCTATTCTAGCAATCAAATCTAGGTTCTTTGAGAAAGTGAGGTTAGTATGCTAGACACCTCTGCATAAATGTAACATCTAAAAGCCTCATTAGGAATGACAAATAGCCTGTGAAAACTTTCATCTTCACAGATCATATAGTCTCTGTTATAGCTATACAACTTTGCCACAGTAGTACAAAAGCAGCTATAGACAATACATACATGAATTGGCATGCTGTATTCCAATAAAATTTTATTTACAAAAATAAGCAGGTGGTCAGATTTAGTTTAGGAGTGTAGGTTTCCAGCCTTCACATAGTGCTTGATGGCTTCCTTCTATGACCAGGAACCTACCCTCTTCAACTGCATCTTGAAACCACTCACACTGAACTCTGTTTTGTAATCTTCGAAATTCTCCCCACCCCCACAGCCCATTTCAGGGTCTTTAAATTTTTTTGTTGTTGTTTTTTAGATGTAGTTATTTATTTATACATACAAGAAGTAGAGTGTAGGCCAGAGCTTTGGGAGGTGTGAGGATTCACCAAAGACAGAGTGGGTAGCAGAATAGGTGGATCTACTGAAATCCACTGCTGAGGGGAGTAGCCAGTGAAACAGGAGAGGTCTGCTGTGCCATGGAGGTCAATTCCTTGGCAGGAATTACACTCAGGTCACAGTGGCTGGCAATAGCTTGATAGCACTGAGACTTAACTCCTGCACCACCAGAGAGGCCCAGGGCCTTTGCATTTGATACTCTTTCCCCAGAATATTTTTCTATGGCTCTTACCATGGCAGTTATCCTCCAAATCCCCATTATTCAGGAATAACAGACCAGAAATTACTTTCTCAAAGAGGATAATCCTCATTTCATTTAAGCATCCTACCCTAGTTCCCCATTATATCCTTGTTCATTGCCTTTTTTTTCTTTTCATATTTTTGTATTTATTTCCTCGTCATCATCTCCTACATATTAAGAGCAAGAAATCTGGGTTATCTTTGTCATCACTTTATTCCCCAATTTAAGAAACGAAGCAAATAGTAAATGTTGGTGGATTACTGATTGAAACTCTTGTGGGGTATTTCTGGGTTAATGAAATATTTTTAGGAGTTTTTCATTTTTTTGACTACAAAAACCTTTTCTAATCTTATAGTGCATGGCTCTCTATGAGATGGCCTATTGAGGTAACACTTCAGAGTCAGAGTTTATCAGTAGCAAAATACATTATTTCCTAAACATGTACCAGATAACTAATAGAAATGTTGATACTTTGAATGAAATAAGGCTTTTAAAAAATGGTTAGGAGCCCTCCCTAGTGGGACATTGGGTTAAAGCACAGCATTATGAAGCTAGCCCCAGCCACTTCAGCACAAGTTCAATCCCCACCTGAAGTGGTGACCCATGTGGTACAGCAAACCTCTCCTATCTCGCCCACTGCTCTCCTCAGCAGTGTTCTCCATCAGTCTGCCTGATATTTCCCCCACTCTATATCTGAGAAATCCTCTTACTGTTCCTTCACCTCTGGCCTGTACTGCAGTTCTGTATGTATGAATAGAAAATCTTTTTTAAAAAAAAGGTTAGGATATGTTCTTACTTGTTTTCCCTATTGAATATTCTCCTGTAAATCCTTAAAATGGCCTGTTTGTCATGTTCTATGCTCATTAGGGGCCTCCTACCCAGGAAAAACTAAGCAGGAGACTCTGACACAGATCCACATCAAGGTCTGAGGCATATTTTGTGAAAATCTCCAGTTGTGTCTTGGGAGCCAAGAAATTCCACTTTATTGAATAAAGAAGAGATCCCTGGCTTCTATATAGGATCCTTTGGCATTATAAAACTTACATGTTGTGATTTGGCTTCGGAGACTGAAAAGACTCCAGACAAACTTTAGAAAGCCCAAATATGCTTATAGTTTGAACTCAGTATGTTGGAAGAGGAAGTGAAAACATATCCCCACTACGCAGCCAGGGGGCAAAGCCAGCTCATTCCTGCCACCTAAGCACAGGATTTGCTGACTTTGTTGGTGCCACTGGCCCCCCACCCTCAGCCTCCTGCACAACTGGAGGGCTGGCCAGTGCTTGAGTTCAAGGCAGCTGAAGACCAAGGCAGTCTCAGCAGCAGTAGGTAGTCCCTCCCAGTGCAAAGGTTAGAATGCTGGAACACCTAAGGCTTGGAGGCAGCAGCAGGAGTTTCTCTACTGCCTGCCCAGAACTGCTGTGTCTGGCCAGTACCCAGGCTGCCCTCAACAGTAGGAGGCTTCAGGAAGACTACAGGGTTTGAGCTCCATAGCACATGACCCACTCCCTCTGGGCTCTTGCACCTGGACCCCAAAGTGGGCTGCTTGCAGGCAGCCCAGCCAGCAGCTGCAGTGACAGTAGGTAGCATGCACTTTGCTCTCTGCCACTAGTGGTCCCACTGGAACTCAAGACTGCTGGCAGTGACTGCAGGTGGCAACAGCTCTCCTGCCACACAGCCCCAGGTCATGCAGGTCATGTAGTTGCAGTGGCAAGGTTGCTCATGCCAGAGCAAGCTCCAGTAATAGTGGCAACAGAAAGTCCTAGGGTCCCTGGTTCTGGACTTCACTAAGAGGGCTATGGAGTCCTGGGCCAAACTGGCTGCTTTCCAACAGAGCCCAATATGAAACAGCTGGGACCCATGTCCCAGTGCTGCTGCAGGCTCCAACACCTTCCCCCACCTCCCCACACACATTTCTTTGGTTGTTACACCTGGCCCTGCTGAAGGAGCACACTGGGTGTAAAGACCAGTTTCATACAGGGAGCTGATGCCAAAGACTGTTACAAGTGGTGACCCCTGGAGGTGAGGATGGAGAACCCCAGGAGAAAGAAATATAAGCAAAGTATAAGTGGGGCCGGAGACTCTCATAAGAAATATAAGGGACCAGGCGAGAAAATAACAAAAATAATGAACAACCATATACCAGAGACATTCTGTGGGGGCGGAGTGGGGAATGGGATCAAAAACGGGGGGGGGGGGGGGGAGGGAGGGAAATGCACGGGACTATGGTGGTGGCACAGGGGTGATTTGGTGATGGGAAACCCTCGGGGATTACAATAAAGATGGAAAAAAAATGTGCAAAATGATGTAAAAATAAACTTTGTAATAAAAAAATGTAAAAAAAATGGAATTGCAGCTGGAATATTAGCTAACTGATATGTTAATGTTTTTAGATTTTCCACACTTTATCATATACCTTCTGAATAAATATCTGGGTTTGGATATCAAAAAAAAAAAAAAGAAAAAGAAATATAAGGGACTGAATAAGCAAGCCCCAAGTTTCAGCTTTCAAGATTGCAGTGTTTTGGGATCTTTAGGGGTCCCAGCATCAGCCATTTCTGCCCCCATCATGCCAATTTCCAGAAGGCTGTTGTCGGCCTCTGAAGGACGTGGAGAGGCTTCTAGCCATCAGCCTCAGAGAATGAAAGTTTGGAAGCTTTTCAGGTAGCTGAGGAACTGAAACTGTTCTTGGATCTGCTGCTGTTATAGCCTGGCAGGGAAGAAGACCTGAAACTGGGCACCTTGCTGAGCTTGTGTGAGTGTGGTGGTTTGTCAGTTGTTCCGTTTGGTTGCTGCAGCTGCTGTTATGAATGTCAGTTGTCTGGTGCTGTGCTGGATCACCTAGGCAGGCCTGGTGAGCATCTTCTGTTGTGTCTTCTGCTGTCTTTGTGAGTTGGATCCTGCCCTAACATCTGACTTCAACATGCTCCAGCCCTCAGTGGTGGGAAGACACCATCACTTCAGCCTTTGTATAAGGACTTTAGAATACTGGACACTGTTTTGGGTGAGGTAAACAGCCATTTGTGGCCTCAGTAACTTTTTTTCCCCTGGTTTGTTAAGTAAATTCCACTATTGTTGTTCTCTGAACCTGAGTAGTTGTGCAATTGTATGCATGGGTGAAGAACTCAGACTGTGACGCAAAGTATTTTGTGCACTGTCCTTGGCTGGTTTTAGTGTCCCTTGATACCGTGTATCAATTCCAGCAATGAAGCCCAGAAAGCTGCCCTATGGTCATGGCAAGTCAGGTCTCTGCCTGGGCAGAGTCAGGTACAAACTTTTTTCCCTTTTACTTTGACACCTAACTTTTAGAATGGACCAGTAAGGTGTGAGCTAAGTGAACTATTCCAGTTCAAGCCCAGATCATTAATTATTTGGTTCAAAAATTAAGAATGACTGATTGGTACTAAATAGTCTAATCAATCACTTAGGATTGAAAATGACCCAGTCAGGCTTGTAGGTGGTGGGGAGTGGGTGGAGGGAAACCTAAAAGGCAATAAAAGGCAGGGCAGGAGCCAGCATAAGAAATTCTGTCCCAACCCTCTGAGGAAAGAATAAGAAGGATCAAAAGCTGGTCTCTGAAGAAATGGGAAGCAATTAGCAGTCACTGAAGAAAAAGGAGACACCAAAGAACTTTGCAGAGAACTAGCCACTGCACCTGCTTCTGGCCTTGCCTCTGACATACCTGGAAGGAGAGCCAGAGGCCTACTGTCAAAGAGCTTTTGTGCTATTGGTTCATTTCAGTAGTTTACAAAGAGCTGTTAAGACTTGTGTGTCTAGTTACTACCTGGTGACCAGTGGTGACCAGTAGTACTGGTCAGTGCTGCCCAGCACTGTTGACAAGTGACTGTCACTCTGTGTCCAGTTCACCTTTGAGAGCTATCCACTATTTCTAATCCTGACACTGCCTCCTGGTGCAGTCTCCTTCCACTGCTGTCTGGTCCATCATCCAGTGCTGTCTAGCCAGCCTTCAGACAGTCACTGTGGGCTTTTGCAGTATCATCTCAGTAGCCCCACCTGTAAGCACCTTCAGCTGCCACTGTGGGTTACAGCCTGCTTGTTGATGTGTTCCAGGCCTTCATTAATAGGACAGCACCATGTAGTAGGAACAGTCTTTTGTTTGGGGCTTCTGGTCACAGTGGACACTACCCAGGGTGAGGTAGCTGGCCCCTTGCAGTCTTAGAAAATATTTTCTCCTGTTGTGTGAAAAAAAAAAAAAATGCCACTGCTGTTGTTCCCTGAGCCTGTGGCTTGTAATTGAGCACACAGAGGAGAACTCATAGACAGTGACCTGTCCTCTGTCTTGGCACTGCCCTTTGGCCCTCTGTAACACTGCAATAGCACAGTTTCAGAAGGAGGGAGGGGAAGCAGGGTCGGAACTGTATTTGTCTGGAGCCCTTTCCTAATGTGATTTAATATTAGATTTTCCAGTGTTTTGGATCATCTTCTCCACACCCCTTCGTATGTGAGTCATCTCTACCCTTGACAACTGCCTGCTGGCTGTGGGCCACAGGACAACCTTTATCCCACCAGGAAATTTGATTAAAATACAATCTCTGGCACTTGACAATTATTTTTTAAAGACCTCTCGTTAAAATCTGTGACTCTCCTGTGAAGCTTCCTCCCAAATACTACTTTTAAAATCCCCCAAAGGATGTAATGGAGAGCAAAAATGCCTTTAAGAAAGAAAAGGGTTGCTCAAAAAGGAAATGAGAATGACAGATCTCCCATTAATGTTTTTTATATTGATCTAAAACTTACTCTCCCAACTGAGGGTCACTCCCAATTGTTCTTGGAGTGTACACTCTCAGTATTTAAGGGAAGGAGGAACTATTTTTCTTGCTCAGGAAGCAGAGTTGGAGTTAACATACACGAACTTCAGTCATTTCAAGGAGCAACAGCCAAGTCTCTTCTGTTTATGACACTGGCATCATGACCCACTGTGAAAAAGGCTGACATTTCAGCCCAGCCCTAGTTTCTGAAGAAAGAGCAAACAAAACTGTACATATACATGAGTGCCAGGGGCCAAGTGGGGACGATAGACAAGTGAGGGCAACCACTACTAGTTCATATTTTCATAGACTTTAGTCAAGCATGCGCTTCACAGTGATGTATGCTTTTGTTTTTTGTCTTTGTTTTTCCAATTTTATCCCTGGTTCCCAGAGCAGCAGCAAAATGTAAAATATAATTGAAGACACAAGAATATTTCTTGTTGATATAGCATATGCTTTCAGTTAGTTAAAGAACGTGTTTCCTTTGACTAAATTTCCTTTAAAGAGCTATGATTTAAGTTAAAGGCAAATGAGTTTTGTTAAAATAAGGACTCATATTTTAAATATTTCATGTCATGAAACTAGAAGTGCCAGCAAGTTGTTCTTTGCCAGTAAGCTCTTCCTCCATCTCACTTCTCTCTAGCAGTGCCTTGTGACCACGAGTACTCTGTGTATCGAGAATGGGTTTCCTTCCAGAAAGCAGCATTTGTTACAGAGGGTTCACTGTACAAGTGGAAGTTTCTTTTTCCATATAGGAGACCTGCGGGTAACAAGGAGTCCCCCAACTCCCCAGGACACACTTGACCTCCCAGTGCTTTCTCCAAACACTAGAGAGTTCTGTCTGTCAAATTTCTTGTTTTGAGAGTCCCTCAGATCTACCACGTAACCAATTATGTAACCTGTCCCTAGTGCAAAATATTTTGAACCAATTAAATGTTGCTTACAGTGATCTAATATCCTTTTGCTTTGGGTTTATACCCCCTTCAAGATACATTTTGAGTTCTTCTAAAGATTTCTGCCATTATTAAAAATATGGAAAATTGGGTCCTCCCTGGTAGCACAGTGGCCTAAAGCACAGCATGTATCCACAGCTACTGCAGCACAAGTTCAATCCCTTGCCACGGAGGTGACCCATATGGCATGGCAAACCTCTTTTGCCCTGCCTGCTTCTCCCCTCAGCAGTGGATTTTAGTACATGTGCCTGTTTTTCTCTCCACTCTGACTCTGGTGAATCCTTTCACTTCCTGCACCTCTTGGCCTGTATCCCAGTTCTCGTATGCATAAATAAATAAAATCTTAAAAAAATAAATGGAAAACTGTGCAGTGGCAAATTGATTGTCAGGTTTTAATCTATCCCGAAAGATAACCACTGTAGATATTTTGTTTATAGCTTTAAGAAAACTGGTAGAGAAAAGACCGTTTTAATTTATAGCTTTAATATTGCTCATCCTTTGAGTTGTATTATAAGTGACACTTATATGATTAAAAACAGGTTATTTTTTAGTAGCCCATCTCCTCCTATTACATATGTGTTTCTAGCTTGTGACACAAAAGTTAGTGACTATGGAAATGATTATAATGTCATTGAAGAACATGGCTTTAGAGTAAAATTAACCAGCAGAGACAAAGTTCCAGGATTGCTGCAAATCTCATTAAGAAGGAAAGGAGCAGAGTAAGACTATGTGAACTGGCTCCATGAACAAGATCAAAACATTTTCAAGTATCTCTCTGAAACAATAGGCTGTAGGAAAACAATGCATCTGCAGGGAAATAGATTGGGAGGCTGAAACTACCCCCTTCCCCCACAGTCTTTGAAATAAGTTGGGGGAAATTTTAAGAAATGTGTCTAAAGCTACATAAATTTTGAAAACTAAATCCTAACAAGTTGAAATCATATCTCTATAACTTTTATTGATAGTTTGGTAATTAAGGATGAAATCAGTCATCATTAAGTGGTTGTGATATTCCTAAATGAAAGTGGTTATTGAAATTCTTTAATAGAATGAGTCAGTTTTTAAGCAAAACTCAGTCTTTTCAGTAGTTGGGTTTCCTGTATTGTTCCATAATGAGTGATGAGATGTCTCCTTTTGGGAATGAGGGCAGAAAACCTTTTTGGATGCCTTCCCTGCAGAACGCAACTTTAAACCGGGGATACTGGAGAAAGAGCAAAGGACAGATTCTGGTAAGGAGGATACACTCAGGGGAGAAGAGAAGGGAGGCTGGTTAAATTATCATCTGTCTGTCTTCATAACTTACAGATTGAGGCTAAGTGCAGCTGTCACAGTGCACTCGAAGCAGCAGCAGTATTTATGAAAATAAAAACAGTTTTTCTGGCTAGCAACCCCAAAGAGTTCTAGAGAATTCTCCAATTCTACAATTCTGTCTGCCCACATCCCAGAAGAGCCCTTGAATTCTGCATGTGTGGTATGTGTGGACTTTGAGCTAGAGACAAAAGGGCCACCTTACTGACAGCTGCCACCAACGAAAGAGTCTGGAATTATATCTGTGAGATAATTGGCATTTAAAATGAAAGAAGCAACACTTGTTCGAGGAAAATAACATCTAGAATCTCCACTACTTCATACAGTATTTAAGATGTAACCCAAAATTAACCAGCATGTAAAGAATCAAGAAAATGGGACGTGTTTTCAAGTAAAAAGAAAAGCAATTGAATATTACCCCAGACTAAACCAGATATTAAAACTAAAACCAGATGCTAAAACTAAAAGACATGAATTTTAACATGGTTATTGGCATTATTCTCAAAGGCATATATAATCAATGGAAAAGTTGAACATCTCCCCAAAGAAAAAAGAACTGAGTAAAAAATTTTAGAACTGAAAATTATGATGTCTGAAATAAAGAATTCATTGAGTGAACTTAAGCACTAGGTGGAGATATGAAAAAAATAACAAATAAAAATCCAGGAAAATAGAAAGTATCCAGTGGGGTAATAAAGGAGAAAATAAAGGAACAAAAAGTCAAGTCTCATAGACCTGTTAGATAATATCAAATAGTCCAATATGTGGTAAATGTAGTCCTGTAAGAAGGAGAAGGGAATAAAAATATGGAGGAATAAAAATATTTGAAGCATTAATGACTAATACATTATTAAAGTTAATGAAAAGTGAAAATGTAAAGATGCCCCATAATCAATGAAAATCAAGCAAAGTAAATATAAAAAAAAACTTTATCAATCACTCACTATAGTCAAGCTATTAAAAATAAGGAAACATTGAAAGCAGCAAGAGAAAAATGATAAATAACAATAAACAATGATCTCTTCAATCGTTGGTTTTCCAGCAGAAACTAGAGGTTAAAAGAGGGTAGAGAGACATCTCTAAACACTAAAAGAGAATAAAACTTCCAGGCCAGAAAGTTTGACTCATCAAATACATCCTGCAAAATGAAGAAGAAAAAAATGACACTGGCACATAAAACAAAATTAGATTGTCACCAGTTGACCTGAATTGAAATATATACTAAAAGAAGTTTTTCAGGATGAGGGGAAATGATACAAGATAGAAACTCAAATCCTTAGAAAAAAAATTGAAAATGGTAACTAGATAAACACAAAAAGCCACTTAATTTTTTTTCCTTTTTCCTCTTAATTTATTTTCAAACCATCTGACTTTTAAAACAAAATTATAGCACTGTCTGTGGGATTTATAATGTATGTCATTGTAATATAATGACTTTAGCATAAAGGGAGGGTAGATATAGAACTAAAAGGATATAAGACTTCTACCTGAAATGGTAAATATTAACTACACATAGAAGGTGAGAAGGATGTGCATTGTGATCTCTAGGGTACACATACACACGATGATGTAAAAATATATATAATACACCCAAGATACTTTATCTTAAGAAAACATGAGAATGCTCTGTTTTTCCTGAGTAACATCCTTTAGTCATTCTTCAGTTAAGCTGTAGTGGCTGATAAAAATGGGTAAAGCCTAACTAGTTATTCAAGCAATGACTAGAAGATGTCATTCTCCTCCTATCACCTTTAATATTTTGTACAGCATGGCCTTTCACATATCTTGTGGTAAAGGCAAGGCAGGACTCCTATTTTAGAAAGGAAGAAACTGCAGCAAATAATGAATTGATTATTCCCAAAGAACATTGGGTGAACAAAATCTCATCTAATACCCAGTCTGTGGTCTTCCCTTTCCTATCTAGAATGGAATCAATAGTCTCTTTTACTGGTGGCTATGTTCAGGAAGACCTAATGTGAGGAGGGAACAGACTGTAGCTAGAATGACATACCTATGGATCATGTGTTTATACAGAGGAATGCTGTCGTTGATTGTGCCATTTTTTAATTTTTTCAAAGAAAAATTATAATTTTTCATATGAGAAAAAGGAAGTCATCTTTAGCAGGGCCTTTCTAGGAAGGAGATAAAATTATTTTCTCAAGACCCCTCTACTATAAAGCCTCTTTTGCCCACATACTCAATACCATCTGGTAACCATCTCTTTGAGAATTCTTTTTTTTTTAAATGTATTTATTTATTCATACAGAATTGGGGTCCAAGCCAGAGATGCATTGGCAGTGAGAGGCTTCACCAGAAACAGAGTGGGGAGCAGAACAGTCAGATCAATGAAGTATACTACTGAGGGGAGCAGCAGGCAGGTCAGAGGTGACCCATATGGGTCAGGGATCAAACTTGCACTGAAGCTGCTGCTGCTAGCTTGCAGTGCTACGTCCTAACTTGTTGTGCCACCAGGGAGGACCCTCTTTTTTAAATTTATTTATTTATAAATACAGAACTGGGGTACAGACCAGAGGTGCAGGAGTTGAGAGGATTCACCAGAGACAGAGTGGGGAGCAGAACAGGCAGATTGACAAAGTACACTGCTAAGGGGAGCAGTGGGTGGGTCAGGAGAGGTCTGCCATGCCATGTGGTCACCTCACTGATTGGGGATCAAACTCGTGCTGCTGTGGCTACGGATAGCTTCATAGTGTTGTGCTTTAACCTATTGCACTACCAGGGAGGGCCCTCTTTGAGAATTCTTAAAAGCATTTAATTATAAATGATCTTATTTTCATCACAAAGTAAAGTATATTTTTATTTTAAGCTCAAGTGCATAGAGGAACTTGGAGGTCTTCTATCTGACAACACTTATTTAGTTCTTAATATGCTATAGCAATATATACCCTCTGTTATTAGTCACTGTGATTTGGTGGGGCGGGGACGGCGGGGAAGCAAGTGGAGGGAAAGGGTTGCTTTTAATTTTCAATAGGTTAAACTTCAAATATTTTCATATTTTATTATGACTCTTAAGAAATTCAGATCACTAAAATAAAATTAGTTACTCCGATCAAGAGAGAAAAACAGGGGAGCAATGTGGACTTAAAGTTTTCATTCACCATCTACCTAAGAAACTTATATACTATGATGGAGCATTTGAATGGATGACTAGGTGACTCTCATTACCCTGGTTTTCAGGTCCAGTGAAGAGTTCCCAAGGAAGGGTGGATGATGGTGACACAAACATTTTGCCTGGTATCTTTTGTAAACCAGGCATTCAACTAAATGCTTTACTTATATTATCCCTCTTAACCCTTTAATCATTTCAGTGGGGCAGACTATATTATGCTCATTTAACAGAGGCAGAAATTGAGCTTTTCCAAGACAGACAGCTACTAAGTAGTTAAGTCCAGATCTACCTAACTCTATCTGTCCATCTCTTCCCACTCTTCTGAGACAATTTGTTTCCTTCTTTTATAATATACGGGTATTAAACAATATGTATATATAGTTAAAATATAAAAATTATATGTTATATATGAATTATATACATTTGTTTATTCATCGTTGATCTCCTGGCACCTAAAATGATTCTGTATTGTATTGTAACTTCCTTAGTAATGTAAGAAAGCTCAGGAGACATTTATGAATTGCAATTAAAAGATATATCATTGGATGTATGGAGTATCAAGATTTGCCAGATTTGTTAAAAATGCCCATCTTAATGCAGATAAGCCTCCAAGAGAGGGCAGTCTGCTTCTGCATGGTCAGGTTCCTGAATTTTCTCAACCCACATGATATCTAGTAAAGTGATATATTGAGGAAGTTTCCCAGTGAATATTAGCATAAATTTTAGCTAGGCATAAAAGGGGATTGTTAGGTACCTGACGAAGTTGAAACTTCCTATCATATAACTTAGGTTCACAATCTTTGCTCCATCCAGTATAGCAAGAAATCTGCTTTGTTTATTTAACTGGAAAATGTTTCTGTCTGAATTACAGACTTATGTTGCTTTATGCCAATAGTTCTCATTTCCATCAAATTCAGAGCTCACTTTTATTTTTCTAAAAAAGCTTCCTTACCATCCTTGATAGAAATTCATTTATTAGGTAGCACATTTAGGATTTA
This sequence comes from Condylura cristata, assembly GCF_000260355.1. Classification (NCBI taxonomy): domain Eukaryota; kingdom Metazoa; phylum Chordata; class Mammalia; order Eulipotyphla; family Talpidae; genus Condylura; species Condylura cristata. The sequence goes on along the minus strand of NW_004567122.1, from coordinate 32,774,789 downwards.
AAATAATAGGAGCGCTTATACAGAATATAAAAGATACATATAATTAACATTTCATCAGTAAAATCTCAGGCATGACAAAACCAGAACACATTTTTTAAAAGATATGGCATATTTCCATGGCTACTACTGATGCTGATAGTATTATCTTGAATGCAGTGGCCACTGTGCCACCTCATGCCGGTATATACACTGGTGACTTAACGAGCCACTTGCTGCATTGTTTTCCATGACATGATTTTTCCATCAAATGATGAAAACCTCCTGGTAAAACGCCAATCAAACTGAAGTACAATCTCCTTTGCCTTTTACAGTAGTTGCTTTCCTGGAAAATCTAGACTGCATTAAAACTGTATAAAAACATTTTGTGATTATGTCTAAGAGAGTTGGTTTTAGGCACCAGAATGTCTGCAAGGATAATTCTTTCTTTGTATCAAACTGTCTGATCTAGCCTCCCTGGGTCCCGTTCACTAAATGCCCATTACATTGCCATTGCATTGCTTCAATCTTCAAGTCTTGGACAAATTTCCAAAGCATCTCTAAGGAGGCAGTATTAGTCTCCTTGGACACCACTTCTTTCTGCAATCCACTGAGTTCCTGGAGAGCTGCATGATTTTTGTGGCATAAACCAGGTTGTTCCTGATTCACTATATGTAATGTTCTTGGCTCACCCTAGGAGGTGACATAAGACACTCTCCACAGACGTAACTCAATTGAGAATGCAAAGTTGTGTGTGTACATAAGCTGATAAACAAAGAGCAGGTGGACCACAAATATGATCAAGGTGCATTGGCGCAGGTACAGACATCTGTATATTCAGCTGACTCAAGGACTAGCCAATAGATCTTGGCCATTTCACAGGTCGATAGTCAATCTAGGAAAAGGGTATGCTTAGGGTAAGGTGGGTGTCAGAATTGCTTAGGAGGCTAAAAGTTTGTGAAGGAAACAATGGATGTGAGTCAGGGCAGAGTGTTGATAAATAGGTGTGAACAAGTGTTAAAGAGAGTATTAATGTAACCATCAGCCCAGGTGAAGGTGACCAAAACTCTGATTGCTTCCTGATAGATACTGTTTTATGAATCACATCCTCTAGACCTTGACCTGGAGAGACCTACTGGTAGATGGCACAGAAGTCCTTCACTCCCCATCCTGGAATGGTAGCAGGGCTTGCTTTCTGAGCTTCCTTCCCCCACTGTTCCCAGGGCATTTCTCCTAGCTTCTCAGCTATGGAAAGTCAACTCACTTCACCTGCGTGAGGCTAACATCTATTTAGGCCACGTGAACACAGCATCTATTTTCTTTCCTTTTGGGAAGAGAATTGTGGTGTGACTCTGCACAGCAATACTGGCAGGCCACTAAGACCGCCTTCTGACTTCCCCAGGTCCCAATCTTCCAGTCTTCCCTCAAGCTAACCATGCAGGGTCCAGCCTTGCTGTGGGTGTGTGTGTGTGTCTGCCTCAGATTCCCCTTTTCAAAAAGGCTCTGGAAATCAGGCCCAGACAGACTCCAGTGCCTATTCATCTGAAGTTCACTAGGCAATATGCCTGGTGTCATTTGAGCAAGCTGTTTGGCAGCCAATCCATTTTTTTTTTTTTAATGACATGATTGCCCAGGCTTTCAAATCCCATTATGAAACTTTTTATCCTTTACTCAGAGCTTTTTTATTTTTTTAAATCTGCCATTTTAGTTTGATGGAGAGAGATGTTGAAGAGAAATATTTGGAAAATTACTCTATGGGGCCAGATGATGCAGTGAGTCACAGTCACTGACTATATTTGTGGGATCTGTAGTTGTCCCCATTCTTCACTGCCCTGAAACTCTTAATGACTGACGGTTGCTGGCTATTAAGGAAACGGAATAGATAGGAAGAAGGTAGGATTAATTCCCAGGGCTGCTTAGAGATTCTTCAGAAGACATGCAGGGAAGAGAGGCCCACCTGGGCCCTATCTTAGGGCCATCTTTGCCCTGGTGGCAGATAACAAGGAGTGTCCTGCCACACATGCAGAATTTCCATGGATGCAGCCTGTCTGTTATTAGAAACAGTTACCATTAGAACAGTTAACAGTTCCAACAGCAGTGTTATGCCTGCTGTTTCACTATGGTTACATGTAACTTCGGGGCTATAATTTGATCCACTTCACACCCAGAGAAATATACAGCCCATTATGTATATTATGTATGTATGTATTTATGTATACACATAGGTACACATGTATATATACATACATGTGCATGTATATATGTTTGTGGGTATGCATGCATACATACATGCGTGCATATATACATGGGCCTCAAAATTGGCTTTCTGAGCAACAGTTATGTTTTCATGAACATACTTTTAATGCTTCAGCTGTCAAGAAATTCTATCTAGATAAACCTATAGAAGTTCCACAAGGTACTCACAGTCCCTCCAGTGGTTTGATTCCCAGGAATAGTGCTACAGGATTCCTGGGGCAGTAAGCATCATGAGAGCCAAGAAATTCTGTCTTCACAGCTATGACCTAGCATTTTAGTATGGTAACTGGCACATGGTGGGAATACATAAACATGCAAGGCATGAAATGACAAAAGAGATGAGTCATCCTTTATCACTTTACCTCCTCCTCTTCTGTTCTCCCCCATCCTTTATCCTCACTGTCATTTCTCTAAAAAGCTGGTTCAAAGTCAGTATAAAATCTAATCATGAAACAAATAGTCAAAGTTAAGTGACTGAGGCAGTATATAAGTGGTGTCCATATTGGTAGAGCATGGACTTGAGCATGAATAAGACCCAAGTTTGAGTCTTATCCTTTACACCTTCTAGTTGGGTGATCTTAGATAAATTGTTGAACATCTCTTTGCCTACTTCCTCATCTACAAAGTGTCAGCAATAATAGTACCTACCTTGCAGGTTTATTATAAAGATTAAAGATGATGTGTGTAAAGGGCTTAGCACAGTGCTTGAGACTTCAGCACTCAGTAAATATCAACTGCTTTTATTATTTTCCATAGGCTCTATAGCGCTATGTGGGAATAATTCCACCTAGTTGATCACAGTCAGCAATTTTACTCAAAGAATCTACCTTATTCATCCCTGGAGCAACTGGAATTATTCTGGGTACTGATTTGAACATTTGGGTTTGCTTGGTTGCTATGGTTACATTACTTAGCCTTTTGGGTTTCAGCTTCTTTGTTGTAAAAAGAGATAACTAATCTACCTTGTTCTATGTACATTCACAGATAATCTGTGAAAATTGTTGAACCAGGTCCTAAAGAATAAGTTTAAGTTCTTGGTTTTTGCTGTTGTCTAGATGTTTAACATTTTAGGTTAAGTTAGGAAGTGTGTTTATCCTAACTTTACTAACACATCTACAAATTGAGGGATTCATTATTCAAAACAGTTAAGCATATTGTTCTAGCTATGTGTACTTCAGTAAACACTTCTTCCTTGAATGACTAAGCCATATCACCTCATTTTTTTTACCCTGTGATTCTGTATGCTATTTAAAAATAATTTGTCTCCTTTAGACAGTTAAAAGCAAAACTCAGACCACATTGTCCACCAACATGCAGTCCCTTTACCCTACTTAGTAAAACAAAATCATAAGAATGAAAACAAAATGTAAAGAAGGGAGAGAAATAGCTTTATTGTCATAGTCTTTCAAGCATAACATTCTAAGCACTTTGCATATATTATTTCATGTAATTCCAGCCTGCAAAATAGGTACCATTAGCTCCATTTTACACAGAAAAAGAAATTAAACCTTGTAGAGGTTTAGTAACTTGGCCAAGTCACATGACTGTGAATTACAGATCATTGCCCTTTTTTTAATTTCTGATTTTCTAATTTTGTCTCCTCAAAGTTGGCTAGGTACAACTGACCTTGTGCTGACAGAGCACAGGATGGAGTGACATTTGGATACTGGATGACTTAGGTTGCCCCTAATTTTTTTCTTGAACTGGCAAAAATTCAAGAATAAGCTTGTGTCATTGAAACTAAGCTTATGAAATCCTATATACTTGCCTCCATAGCTGTAGGTCTGAGTTACTCTGTAGAGACAAAGGAGTCTACTCCTCTTACATACCATTAGTCTCTTAATCCTTGCAGTTGTCTTTTGGTTCACCTTTTGTCAATTAGTCTACTATTCCTTTCCTTAATGATCACTAATGGAGCATGTCCTGTAAGTAAGGCCCATCCATGTGGGCATTTAGGGATCAAAAAAGTGTAAAAGATTTTCCTTAAGAGCAACTGCTCCAGTAGAATTGGCACGGATAACTATCTAGGTAGATGGGTGGGTAGAAGGATAACACAGTGAAAAATACGAGCATAAAGGCCAGAATAATGTGCCTAGTGAGCACGGATGGAAGGATGACTAATTCCAGCTTAAGGCTGGGGATCAACAAATTCCTCTTAGAAGAGCTGGAGTTGATCTGTGCTTTAAAAGGATGAAGGGTGTATCTGGGAAAAGGATCCTGCTATCAGGCAGAAAAGCTTGTTTTGATGGTCAACTCAGAGATTTTATCCCTGTTTTTGATTGAAGCAGGAAGTGAGTTCCTTTGTCAGCCCATGGGAGCTCCACCATTTCTATAGAACTATTTGATAAGTGGGATGACTCCTTTTAACCATTTTTGACATACCTTTAGTGATTCCAAAAGCAGAAATATTAAACCATGTAATAGGGGAGTGGTAGACTGAATTAAATAACTATTTTTGTTTAGAGAAGGTCTTCCAGTAAAAATAAAGCACATAACACAGTAAGTACCCATTTATAGACATGCCCTTGGAACCTCTTTTCTCACTTCTTAGATCTCTCTTGTCTATATTATTCTTAATGTTTTATCAGGACATTTGTTGTTCACCTGCTCTGTGCCGACCTATTTGCTAGATAGCTACAAAGATATCTAAGACAATTCTGTCTTCAAAGAGCCATAAAATAATGGGAGTAATACAACAATGCTCAGAAAATTCTATATAAACCCATATAATCAAAAAGTCATACACAACTATCCCACAAAGTAGACTGACTTTAAAAGATCCCCTTCCTCTATTACAGAGTCTGGGATCAAGAGAAAGGGACCCACACAGGAAAATGATTTTTGTTTTTGTTTTTGTTTTTAAAAGACTTATTTATGCATACAGAAATGGGGTACAAGCCAGAAGTGCAGGGGAGGTGAGAGACTTCACCAGAGAGAGAGTGGGAAGCAGAATAGGCAGATGGACGAAGTACACTGCTGAGGGAAGCAGCGGGCGAGTCAGGAGAGGTCTGCCATGCCATGTGGGTCACCTCCGGGGCTGGGGATTGAACTTGCACCAAAGTGGCTGCGGTTAGCTTGCATTGCTGCATCCTAACTCACTGCTCCACCAGGGAGGGCCCATTTTTGTTATTTTTTACTCTTAGATTTTCTCAGCTTATTTTCCCCATCTATATAATCCCAAGCTAAAATTAGAGTTTTGAGAAAAACCCACAATTTCCCTTTGGATTGGGCAGATATACATGCTGTTAATCCCAGCTGATCATTTTATCTGAATAATGAGCCTCTGAGTAGGTAAAAAGCATGACAAGACAAAATCCCCCTGATGTTAATGTTACAAACAAATAGAATAAATGACTTTTATATCGACCTTGCACATGTAGAAGAACACAGAATCTGTATTTTTCAAATAATCTAAATAAAAGATGAGATTGAAACAGAAAGCCAATACCCAAACTAGTCAGCTTGTTAGAACAAAAATACAATTTGCTTTATTATTTTAATGGGAAACATCTATAGAGTGGAAAATTGACCAGTCTTCTTGTATTAGAAAAAAATCATGTGCCTGGTTACCAAGGAAGCTCTGCTCATATTAGCCTTGACTACATCCTTTCTAATAGATTAGAGCCTTTAAGGTCTCATTAGCACATCACTAATAAAAGTTTTAAAAAACCATCTTAAATAATATAAAATGTGGCAGTGTTACTAATGTGAGAATGAATGTTAATAAATCAAATTTTCAATTCAATAATTATTAAACCCACTTGATTTTGAAGTTACCTAACAAAGAAAGTGTTTTACCCAAAATTAGATAGCAAATTGGAAAATGAAGGATGTAAGTCAAAGAAGAAAATAACTGTCCTTTGTGTTTCCAACATAAACCTCCCACATAAATCATCTGACTGATCCAGTTATGATTCAAGAAATTTGATTCCAAGTCAAATTGGATTACAAATAAGCCTCTAATATATAAAAGATGTATTTTAAGATATTTTCATTACATGTCCTCCTTTTCATATTATCGACATATTTGCTCATAGTAATATTAAGATCTTACAGTAGTATAAATTAAAATCAATTGCTAAAGTAAACAGAGAATCAAAACATGGAGAAAGAATCCTTAACAATCAGATTGTGCATACAAGTAAACACAGAGCATGCACTTAGGTCCTAAACGTGAAGTGGAATGTGCCAGCACAACATTCCAGTCCTTTCTCCAGCCCATAATTAATATGTATCTCCTTTGTGGCATGAAACTAAAAATGTTCTGAGGTGAGCTACGATCATTTCAGAGTATAAAATGCTACAGCATGGAGCCATGCAGAGAACAGGAGTCAGGTAGCATAGCTTTGTCATTCTTCTCTGCTCTCACCCACATGTCATAAGCAAACGCAGATAGGTTTTAGAGGGTATTGGAGAAGTATTCTGGATAGAAAACCAAAATACTGCATATATGTTTGTATGATAGATGCTGAGTCACATATGTTACTGTTTTTCTCTCTTACAGTTTTTTACTCTTTTACTATAACTAGTGTGTTCATTGTCTGTACTCATACCCTGGTACATGTTATACAAGGCATACTTTTAAAAATTAAAGAATTTTTTTAAATAATGACCTTAAGTTGTTAAGATACACTCAATGATTGAAAATACTTAGTACTGGCTCAAACTAAAATAATTCCTTAAGGAAAGAAAATCATGCTTTTAAAACTCTAGCCTCAGCATGCTACTCAATTAGTCTAAAAATATAAGGTTGGCACCAAGCCCAGAAGGTTGGCAAGTGGAACTTTGATGATCCAAGACAGGCAGGGGATTCCAGTTCAAGAGTGCCTGTTGAATAGGCCCTGTCTCCAGTTGCCCACTGTCTAAACTGAAGATCCAAAAGTAGAGACCCAGGGCAGATTTCAGCTGTCACAATTTGTATATGTAGATAGAGCTTACAGTCAGAATGGTGACTTTTTACCTGAGGCTTCCACAGGTTGGGATTTTTAGGTAGTGTTCAAGTTGAGAGGAGAAATGGAAAAACTCATCTTATAAAAAGGTGGGTAGAATGATTCCGTGTGTGTGTGTGTGTGTGTGTGTGTGGCAGAGAGAAGTAGACAGACAGAAGTAGTTATAACTATTGTTCACTTTCTTTTATTCTAAAGGCTTGAGGAATTGATTTTGATAGATCTGTGGAGCATTTATAGAATGGTAAATGAAAAGTAGTATCTTGTATCTACATAAAACCAAGTGAGCTTGATTTTTTCCAATAATAATCATGAATGATTATAATATCTTTCACTTGAAACATTCCATCTTCATAGGAACATATGTCTCCCATCCACTGTTGCCATGCTCTTAACTGGGTACTAAAAGTTGATTGTGACCTGGACCTCCCTGGGGTCTATGGAAGTATTTTTATTTGTTAGTTTTGGCCTACTAAGAAGTCTCTTTGCATGAAAACTGATTGGTCAGCTACAAGAAAAGTGAAATTCAATAATATTTTTAAAGCATGTGTATGTGTAACATAAATGTTGATAACTTTACGTAGATTTGTATGTTAATCTAAAAGTACAGAAGATGAGTTTCTCTGTCTTATACATTCAAAGTAATACCGAGTTTCTAATATTGATTAATTCCAGATTTTGCATATTCAGATTCTGCTGACTACAGTTACATTTAACACATTTCAAATGAAAAAGAAATGTCCTTAACCTTATTTTTTTCTGGATTGAAGTTAAGAGAAAGTAGTTTAAGAAAGAACAACAACCCTAGAATCTTCTGATGACTTTTTTCCATAACCCTCATTGCCTTAGAAAGGATTTTCTTTTTAATTTAGTATCTGATCTTAGACCCTGAAATGTTTCCTTAACCATAAATGGAATAAAATAGTCTCTTTGCTTCCCTTTCACACATAATGTGAGAGTCAGTCTATTATCAGTCATGAAAAAATCTTTAAATTATAGAGATAAATATATGTGAGATGTTTTTTTTTCTATTGATGATCTGTTTTTTATAACTTTCATGTGTAGAAATTTTACTAAATGTTGTATCATGTTTTTAACACAATAGTTTTATTTACATAAAAAAGCACCAGCTCAGTGTATAACTGAATTAATTAAAACTTATTTTATTTTTATTTACCACAAATTATGCACATTTATCTATGCTAGTTCTCTGTACCTTATCTCTGGCTTCCTTCTACTTCATTAATTTGGACTTACTAAAGGAAAGGAAGAGAATAGCACAAGGCCATAGTCAAGTTCTTTGCTCTTTATGGTGGGGGAAGAAGCATGTCAAGAGGGAAAAAAAATCTCTAAAATCTCTAGTCCTGAGTCTCAGTTTGCCTAGAAGCAGCTGGGGAAATATGCAACACTATTTGCTCTGGACAAAAGTTGATTATTTGGGCTTCAACATTGGTGGTGACTACAAAGGAGAGGTGTGGAATCATCAAGCTGGAATGTTTTGTCATAATCAGTGGAGCTTGTTTTTTCCCTGTTGTTGATATGAGAGTCATACAATGATTATCTTTATAGAAGGTTTTGTGAAAATTGGTCTGAACAAAGAACTGAGGAATTAGAATTGAAACCCTGCAGAGCCATTTCAAAAACACCTCCTCCCCAATGGTGCCTTTCTTCATAGAGTATCATAGAGTTCACAGAGTGAGCCTCAAAAGTGGCCCCCACAGATAAATGGGCAACTGCTCTTAAAAGCCTGTTGAGAATTTGAGACATCAAAGCAAAGTGGTTTTATAAAAGACACTTGCTTTTACTTAGGTTCTAAAACATCTATAAGAGAAGGAAATGTAACAATTTAAAGCCAGAAACTTGACTCTCCTCTTCTAAGGGCATGGTAACATCCACCTCAGTAGAGATGGGAAAATAGCTTGTTAATATTTTTAAAGTTTGAATTTGAGCCCCCACCCTTTGTCTCAAGGGTCATGTTTCCAATGAAGAAACAAACAAACAAACAAAAGGAGTAAGAGCAACACACCTAACATAACAGAGTGAAAATTGGTACGAGGCCACTGGAAAACAGAGAAGGAAGTGAGAGTAAGACAAAGGTGTAGACGAATTGATGAGCAGGGAAGAGCCACCAATGGCAGGGGTAAAAAAAATACCCTGGCTGCTGTGACCTCTCTGACCTGCCTTGTCATGATTCACAATACCCTGGAGGTGGCACAGGGAATTCAGAGACAGTTTCACCCTTCCCATGCCATCCTTCCATTACCATGAAAATACAGGCAACACAGGTGACTCTAGAGTCTCAAGACCCAACCAACCATACCTCATTCAAGGTTCTGGACCTCCCAAGGACCACCCACTTCAAGATGAGTAAATACATACCTAATTGGTCAGGATTGGCAGGCAGGACATTCCCTAGAAAATGCCCTTAAAGGCACTTAAATTCAGAAAATTTAAGTGGCTTAGAGAAAGCTCAGATTGTAATCAAATTGTGATGGCTCTTATCAGTCAATACTATGACCTTTTTTTTTTTTTTTTTGTCCTTACTATGAAAAGATGAGGAACTAAAAGAAGGAATTTAGACAAGTGTAAGGCATTTTCAGATTTATATCTTAAAAAAGAGAGAGAACACTTGTGTGTATCTCCCAAGCAATTCTTTATTCAACAAATATTTAAAGAACACCATTGTGCCAGGACTAAGCTACTAGGCTAGGTCTGTTACAGGGCAACCCAGTTCATACTGGGTTGCCTGTCTGTGGGTCCTCACCCACATGCTTAAAATTCCAATTGTACTGCGGACACGCCCATAAAGGGTCAACAGTGGTTTATTTACAAAGGGGAAAAGAAAAGATACAGCCCAGAGAAAGAGAAAGAGGGATACAAGTGAACTAGAGCATCCTACCAGCTCTGCTGGCTTCGAACTCCAGTAGCACACTGATAGCTCATACAGAGCCAGGCAACCAGCCATCACCCACGCTGTCCAGAGAGAGAGAGAGTAGTCTAACATGGCTCCCTTATATACCCCCAAAAGTCCCAAGATGCCTGCTTAGCTCTGCCCTTTGGTCCTCACAGTTCTTTCCATGGTATTGCTGGAGTTGTAGTTTCAGTAACTGGAGTAGGGGTGGAGTCTACAAGACTCTGCAGAGTTCCTTCAGGACAGCCTTTCCCTCTAAAAGGTCCTAGTGATACAGTAATAAAATAACAAGTTACTTCTTGCTCTCAGTGCACTTACAGCTTGATTAGGAGATAGATGTTATAAAATTAGTCAGAAAAAAATTTAATTTTCATTATAAGTAATAGAAAATGCTATGTAAAAATTCACAGGTACTTTGAGAATTAGAAGGGAGAGCTAATTTTGTTTGGAGATTGGGTGGGAGTTGGAATAAGTAAGGCAACCCAGTTGAAACTTCCCAGATGAACAGACATTGATCAAATTCAAAGGGGGCATGGTGGCTACACAGGGTTTAGGGGAACTAGGGGCTTAACAAACAAGACATGTCTAGACAGGTTGCTGATTGCTCATCTACAAAACTTACAGGACTGGTTTGTGTTGGTCTCCAAAGATGCCTACAGCTCTGAAGTAAACAGAAGTTTGCATTTTTATGTGTTTGATATTGCACTAGGAGATGATTAGGAAGGAAATAAAAGATAAATAAGATATGTGTCCTCAAAAGCATGACTGTACAACAAATTGAAATGTCGGTGCAGGTTCAGATAATTTTGTTCTCGGTATGTATTGTTTTATAGAGCCTTAACAGCACTTTTAATTGTTGCTAAAAGGACAGAACCATCTATTGCTCTCAAATGGTTACAGTTGCCATCTCCCTGTTTTAGTTTGAACTTGTAGATTACCTTATATTTTGGACTCTCTACTCACAAAGAACATAGGGAGATAAGAGATGAGAGGAGAGGGGAGATATTTGAACTTAGATCTCTACCCCATTATTGAACATATGATGGATCTATGCTGTTCACCTTACAATGGATCAAACTTCTGGAAAGTTGACAGTTTATTATTGACAACTATTAATTTATAGAGGCAGTGTTATATACATAAAATATTTGGATGGATGAATTGATACACAAATAAATTCTGACTGAAAGCATCCAACTGAGAAGCAGAATCACTGGCCTGGCCCTTTGTGGCTTACGTATGATGGTGGCTTTAGCCTTAAGTACTCTCCCTAATGGAATGGTAGGTAAGATGTGTACCTCTCCTTCTGTACACACTCAGAGTAATTTTTGTTCTGTTCACTTAGTTTCTCTCCCCATCTTTGATAAATCCAAAGAACTGTGTTCCCTGAATTTTGGGGCTTACTTATTCCACAGTGAAAGAATGGGGAAAAGATACTCAGGCTAGGGTTGAAAGAGGAATGAGTTTTTGTCTTATCTTTTTCTTGTGGCCTTATACTTTGGCATCAATAGAAACCCATCAAAAATTCTATTTTTATCATGGCTGACATTTTAAAGCAACTTTTACTTTGCTTCTTGGTTGATTTACTTATGTTAGCAACCCCACTGCCCCCACCCCCAACAAAATGTTTATCCATCTGTTTGTTGCCTGTCTTTTTGTAAGATAAGCGAGGTACTGGAGTCACAGCAGCAGGCAAGAGAAGAGAAAGGGGGAAGAAGGAGGAGTTTTAAGCAGTGCTACTTTAGTACATGAATCATCTTTTCAGTATCCAATAAAAGCAAGTAAAGGAGGCCCTCTCTGGTGGCGCAGTGGGTTAAAGCACAGCACTAAGAAGCTAAAGCCACTTTCACATGAGTTCGATTCCCGCCTGCCCCGGAGGTGACCACATGGCGTGGCAGACCTCTCCTGGCCTGCCCGCTGCTACCCTCAGCAGTGTACTTCGTAGATCTGTCTGTTCTGCTCCCCACTCTGCCTCTGGTGAAAGCCTCTCGCCGCCCCTGAGCCTCTGGCCTGTACCCCAGTTCTGTATGCACAAATAAACAAATCTTTAAAAAAAAAAAAAAAAGCAAGTAAAGGAGATGAGCTAGAAGAAAATTCTGTCTCTCCTGCTGGGTTGTTTAGATCATCAGAAATATGTCATTGAATGGCTTCAGGTGGGGCTGGTCCTCTTGAGCTTGTGGTTCCTGTGAGCACCCTTCCACTTAGCAGGGATGGATTAATTTCAGAAAAGTAGATGCTGGAACTGAGACAGGTGCAGGGTTCAATGAGTGAGTAGAAATTATAGGAAGGTATATTTAAGCTTACTCTGTTTACACTTTTCCTAAAAAGTAGAAATAACTTTTGAAAGAATAGGTACTCTTGAAAAATTTTGTGCATAGTATTGAAGAAATATATCTCATCTTGGGTAGGTTGTTTGTTAGAAAAGTACACAGCCTCTGTGTAAACCCCAGAATAGAGGCCTTTCCCCTGTCCTCTATCATCAAAGTCTGGCACAAGCTGGTTATTTTTCAAGCTCATTTCTCAATGATTCTGATGAGAAGAATGTACTTTCAAGGTTCCAATTTTTTTTTCCCCTTGCAGATGGAAAGGGCTCGCCTAGTTTGCTGGCCTGCAACCTCCAGGCTCAACATCAAGATTTATCTTATTTTTTTTTTAAGACCATGATTTGTGCAATTTAAATGCAATGTGAATGAGCTTGGTTATGGGGCAGGTTAAAGTGCTTGGAAAAGGCTGACTTCATAGACCAGAGACTCAAGGGTGACCTCAAATTGAATGCCTGCTAGTCTCTAACTGTCTGAGCATGGCAGAAAAGATCTGAAATACAACATTAGATGGAGCGAAATACAGTTTGATACTAATAATTCCAATTAATTGGCCAATACTAATAATTCCAATTAATTGATCACTCATTATATACCACTGTCCCTCCACATCCTATCCTAGATAAAAGGTAGCTCTCACAGTGGCCCTTCAGGGATGGCCGTGCTACTTTCCACTCATGGATAGACAAACAGGAGAGGAGGGGAAGAAATAGCAGCTCACCAAGCACTTCCCAGTGAGTCTGTAGTAATGCTGACAGTCAAACCTGAGTTTTCAGCCACTATACTATCTTAAGAGATACTGAAAAAATAACATCTAACTATGGTTGGGATAGGCGAAGAAGTAAGGTAATCCACCAGAGCCAGTTGGAATGAACTTTGGAAGAGTTCATGAAGAAGATGAATTTTAAACTATTTGAGAATATAGGAAGATTCCAAATTAATCTAAATGTTAGGCAGATAAAGAATAATAGTTTCTGCTTAGAAATAAGGCTGACCTCTGTCAAAGGGTAAATTTGACCAGAAAGTAGTAGAGAGGCCCCAACTTTCAGAGAGCTCATTCAACCTGGAGAAGAGCTGAGGCAGGGTTGCCTAGACATACAGCCCAGTGGGCATATTATGGGTGGGCCCCCAGCCTGCCGGCTTGGTAGTTTTTCAGTCACCACAGGTTAAAACAATAAATATTTTGAATATTCTAAGAGTACCTGTACTCATTTGTTAGAAGTCATGGTTAAAATTAAATTGTTTCCCTTTCTTTTAAGGCTCTTGAGCTAAGGGAAGCCCTCAAGGACAGTTTCCTAAATTTGGTCAATGTATCATCTTTGTTAAAATCATGCAGGCTACTTCCTAAACCTGAAAATCTCAGTGATTTGACAAAACTAACATCTATTTCCCTTAAACATAAAATTTGCTACAGATTTGATGGGTCTCCATAGTACTCCTTTCCAAGCAGAGATCCAGGAGCCAGTGTCTGATCATTTCTGCCTCCATTATCTCATCAAGCCAGTATAGGGAATTCACTCCACTTCTACAACACCCATTACCATAACTAGTACAGGGACTCACCCTACTGAAAGTTGCCTGGAAATGCAAAGACACAGAGTGGGCAGTGGATATCTTGGCCATTTTCCATCCTTTGCTCCTTTTTCCTATACAGAGAACACATTTAATTCTTCCCTAAGAAGGACAACCAAATGCCCAGCTAGTTGATACATGGAGTTCAAAGTCTAGGATTCCTGGATAATATAGAGCAGACACTACCTGGTCCAAATGGGGCTCCTCTTGAACTAGAGAACCATGAACTTAAAAGGGGACATAATCTTCTCCATCGCAGACAATATAGAATGATGGAACAGGAGCACATTAATTAGTGCAAGTGGCGCTCCCATTTACAAAAGGAAGGAAAGAGAGCTACGTGACTCTGTGTATTGCAGCTCTGAAATCCCCCTGAGCAGTGACTCAGGTGACTTTCCTGCTCTCATGTGGGGAAACTCCTGAGTCAGATTCTGTCTGTTCTTTGGGAGATTAGGGGAGGTCCTTTGTCTACTGTAGCACTTGGCTGTAATCTTGGAAAGTTCATCATTTTCCCTTGATACATGCAAAATGGCAGTTATGGCATATGTCCCCCTTAAAGAGCTTTCTAATAAATGAAATTTGAGAGAAAAGGGTCAGTTTAAGTTTCTTGATTTTTAGACAAATACAGCTTTCTCAAAGATTTAGTACATTTCCAATGCTTTGGCTTGCAAGCCCTGTGTGCCAGTAACCCTTTCCACATATCTTTTATGAGACCTCACTTTCAAAATTGCTTTATTTCTTTGGTAATCCCTTCCATCTGAATGGCCACACACTATATCGGATCTTTGCCCTGAGTCATTTGGATCATCTGTGTTTCTGGACATTGTGTATTCACTGCCTTTTTATATCATATTTCTCAGACTTTGTGGTTCCAGTTATTGTGGGTTTTCCAGTCTTTCAAGGCATCACATTTCTGGGTTCTGTGCCTTTCTTCCTAGGGTTCCTGCCAGTTCTTCCTAGGGCATAACTTTCTTTTTCCTTTCTTTATAGTACTTTGTAGTTTGTAGCCAGTAGTGACTAATACGTATTATTGATGTTCTGTTCTCTAAAACTCTTCCCAAGAGCTGCCAGCTCAGTACTCTCGTGATCTCTCTCCCATGTGAATGTGAAGATAGTAACTTTTTTTTTTTTTGCCACTGAAGAACATACTCGCCTAACTGCTAATCTCTATGATCAGTTTCCTCACTGCCTGTCAGTTGACAATAAGCCAAGCCTGTGCACTTTAGGGTTTGCTTATAATAGGCAGCTCCCCACTTCCGGTGTCAAAGTCTTTATTTGTTAAAAGCTAGTTTGTACTGCAGAAACAAGTGCATCTCTAAATATGCTGCTTACAGATAAAGGTTTTTTTGTTTGTTTCTTTGTTTTTTTTTTTTTTTTTTTTTTTTTTTCAAAGACTGTCGTGGAGGTGTCTAGTGATTCTATCACATCTGCCTCCCAAGCAATGATTCCAGGATCCAGGCTGTTTTCCATCCTGCATGCAGTGATTGGTCCACATGGCTTGCACAGTCACCAGGCAAAGAGAAACAGGAGCTTTGAAGGTCATGTGCCAGCTCTGAAATGTCTTGGCAAAGGAATGACACATGTCCCTTCTGCTTGTAGCCCTTCACCTTGCCACATGGCACTTGCCTATTCAGTGAGCAGTAAATTTCTCTCTGGCACAATTATTTAATCAACTCTGAGGGTAGGGTCTGGAATCTGCTTTAGGGCATGTATCCAGTGTGTGAGATCACTGGTTCTAAGACAAGTGGTGGTATTCCTGTGTAATTAATTCATAACAAAACTTAGAGATGTTGTCATGCACCCAAATTTACACAAATTTAATGATAAAGCTGCTGCATCTCAGAGTTCAAGTCCATTCCAAATGACTGAAGTAGAAAACCCCATAAAAATACAAGTTAAGATCTTTATTCAAGGTTATATCAATAAACCTTGTATTTTCCTCTTAATTTCGTGGACCCCCTAAGAATTGAAAGAAGCTGTGAAGGAAAACAGATTAAAGCAGTGTGTTAGCAAAATCAAGCAAAAGCCAAATGAACTGAAGACCTGGGAAAGTGGAAACAACTTGGTTGAGCATAGGTTTGGTACTGGTTCACACCCATAAACTGCCCCGATTAGACCTCTCCAGGCTTTAGCTGAAGGTTAGAAAAAAAGTGTGGTATCTCCAAGTGTACACTTGGTAATTACAGGGACTCAAGGTGGTTCTTTGTACTTGTGCAGAGTTGGCGTCACATGTGAACTCTACTCTCACAAAACCTGCTTCCCTTTCCATATAGCTGTAATGCATGCTCTTATTTGCTGGAAATAAGAATATGGTTCTGTCAAAGTGAAGAAATAAACTTCAAGATTGAGGGATTTACTTTGGAATTTGCAAATCTTACCCTGGATCACTCCAGAGAAGAAAAATAAATGTGAGGTGAGAAACAGGGAAATTCTTCTTTGCTAAGAAGACAGAAATATCTTGAGCTAATTATATTAACCTTAAAAAGTAAGTGAAAATTAATGAGAAATAAGTTTTTAACTCTGGAAATAGCCTCTCTTCTGTGCAATTGAAATTCTAAACTGTTTGGTGGAATAAGCTCAGGTCAAGAGTTAACCTGCCAACATGAAATTCTAGAAATAGGCAATGCTTTGGGCATCTTAAATCCAGCTGAGTTTCTTACAGTATTTTCCCAAACTTTTGAGTTCAGTAAAAATGACTCAAATTTTGCCTCAAGCCTTTACTTTTGGAAAACCATATGTATTTTTTAACAAATTCAATTTGGATGTTTCTTATTTTCCTGCCCTTTAACTCATTAAAATGTTATTTTGTAGGAGTCATTTGTTTGGGAAGCAAGCTGATTCTTTTGGCAAGTCTTTGAAAGCTTTTGTTTTGGGGATAAAAAGCAAAATGTGCCCTTATTGAGACTATACATTCAAGGTGAACTAGAAAATTAGGGGAATTATCTCAATTGGGAGGATCTCAAAGTGCAAGCCCTTGATCAGCACCATCACTGGGGCACAGAGTGCTCACACTCAGAAGGGTCTTGTACTTGGTTTAATTCCCTCACCATCTTGAAATTATTTTTTAAAGATTTATTTATTTATGCACACAGAACTGGGAAGGTACAGGCCAGAGGTACAGGGGTGAAGTATTCACCCAGAGACGGGGGGGGGGAGCAGAACAG
Organism: Condylura cristata; assembly: GCF_000260355.1. NCBI lineage: Eukaryota > Metazoa > Chordata > Mammalia > Eulipotyphla > Talpidae > Condylura > Condylura cristata. Next base: position 32,757,643 of record NW_004567122.1, on the reverse strand, counting down.
GCAGATTGACTAAGTACACTGCTCGGGGAACAACAGGCTGGTCAGGAGAGGTCTGTCACACCACATGGGCCACCTCCCGGGTGAGGGATCGAACTTGTGCTGGAGTGGCTGTGGATAGCTTCATAGTGCTGTGGTTTAACCTATTGCACCACCGGGGAGAGCCCACCATCTTGAAATTCTTAATGTATCTTTGTAAGCACAGTCATCCAATGGGACAGTGGGTCAGGGGAGCACAGGTGGGAGCAGAAGAGAAAATTAAAGTGTTGGTGGCTACAGTTCTTGCTGCTCTGTAAGCATAGAATCCCAGTGGACTCTTGCCTGTAGGACGTCAGTGAGATTTAGAGCAAACACAAGTGTGTTCTCTGTCTGACTAAATAAAATGGGGGAAGAGTGGGCATGGTGTGGGGGGAGCAGGAGCAGAGTTGCTGGTTCTATTTGCACAATAATGTTCTTTACCCAGTAACAAAAGCCACCAAGGAGCCCTAGCCTAGTCTTTCTTGTGAATTAGTCAAGCAGCCAGACTCAAAGGGAAAGATAGAGGAATGCATGATTACTTATCCTTTCAGTATTACATACTGATTAGTACCTCAAAAGCTCAGAAAGTTGATAGAGTGCATGCATGTCAAGGAGTGATAGAAAAGCTATTGCATCTACTTTGTACAGCAATTCCATTCTTCTGGTAAGAAAAATATGTATAAACATATGTATAAACAATAAGTTTATACATACACACACACATACATTTGTATAGATGTGCAATGAAAAACAATGGTTTTGGTAATTCCAGAGATAAGTGTTCTTTAAAATTGTCATTCCACAATCTATAAGTGAATGGTAGACTTCATCTTAATAGTTAACTATTTTTCATTTTTTAAGAATATTGAAAAGCAAATTTAAAAAACAAAAACATGACTAGAAAAGAGGGGCCATGGAAGAAAGGAAACAATTTAATATTTACTACTTTATTTAATGGTATTTTTTTCCTGGTTTTTAGAATGCGGTGGGTGGAGGGCTCTGTATCTTTATTTAACCCTAGGTTCCTCTAATTTGGGAATAGTTCCCTTCCCAGGAACTATTAGAAATACAATAGTTCACACCAAACCAAGAGAATTAGCCCCACAAACCCAATGGGGAAAGAGGGGAGGGCAGCCACATGTGATTGCAAGTGGGATCTTAGAGGTGCCAGCTTGGATCTTAAAGAATAAAGATTTGATTTCTTACCAAACCCCAGGGGAGACCAAAAGCATATTAAGTAGGGATCTTGGGATAGCTTAGTGCCTGGCAAAACATTCCAGGCATCAGTACACTGTGAGAATGCCATCAGGATTTCGTCACTACTCTGCCCCCTCCACCTCTCCACTCAGCACATGTCCTTCACTGACTCTGCTCTTTTGAAAGCTGCCATTTCTAGTATCTAGTAATAGTGTGACAGATGTGGTAGTAACATTGATAGGAGTAGTGGCCCTACCAGAAGCAGTTGATATGAGAACTTACAGCACAAAAGGTCCTTGTGTACATCTCATTCAATCCTCAGGACAGCACTCTGAGGTCTTTGCTATTATTATCACCACTTTACAAGTAAAGAAATGCAAACAGCAGATTTTTAACTAACGAGGACATACCATACATTGGTGGATTTGTCCACCTTTTCCCATCCTTCCCCATTAGCACCATTGGTTCTCATGCTGCATGTGGTTCACTAAAGGAATCCCTGTTTAAAGGTTTACAGTAAATGGGAGCAGGAAAATCTCTGGTAACCCTAGATATGGGGGAAGAGAAAATCCTCACTTTTGGTCAGCTGCCACTAAGCCATTTGCACACATCATCAAATCTTCTCCATGGTGGATAGAATAAATAAATGAGGGCTGCAATGTGACAACAGTGAGAGAACATGTGCCTTGGAGCCTCCAAGTGAACTGCCTGACCTCTACTCAGCTACCTCACTGATTCCTGACTCCCAACAACCAGAAAGAACTTTATTTAAATATTCACAAGCGAGCTTCTTCATTTCTGTAGCTCAGCCATGACATAGAGCCTGGCTCATGAGAAACAGTCAGCAATACCACTAATGTTACATCTAGTAAAAGTCATCTTCTAGCAGGGGTCCTATCCTCTTTCAGCAAAACTACTGGGAGTCTGCATTTGAGTTGGGAGAAAGGCAAAATCCCTTCTCTAAACAGGAACACAGTTGAGGGCAATGGTAAGGAAATGTAACTAATTTATTCCAGAAGCATTTCCAGGTTTAGTACCTGGGAACAATGTCAGGATGGCAGTGGCTATGAATGCCAGCTGGCTAGAGACAGACAAATCTAGATTTGAATCACTTACTGCAGACTGCCACTTGTGAACTTTGAGAAGTTCCTAACATCTTTGTGCCCCGCTTTCCCATGTGTAAAGTGGAAATGATAGTAGCACCAATCTTATAGATATTGAGGGTAAAATAAGATAATGCACATGAAGGGTTGAGCATGGTACCAAGTCTATGGTAACAATAAATGTCAGCTACATGGGCCAGGTGGTCCTAGCCCATGGAGCAGATGTTGGCAAACATTTTCTGTAAACAGCCAGATAGCAAATACCTTATGATTTGCAGCTCTTTGTCACAACTGATCTCTGCCATTGTAGGGTCAAAGTAACCATAGACAACATTCAATTGAATCTCATCTTGTTTTAACGTTGCATGAAATAAATACTCTAACTTTGTTCTTTTCAACTATTGGAAAATGTAAAATCCATTCTGAACTCAGACTGCAAAAACAAGCAACAGTTCAGACTTGGCCCATGGGTGGTGGTTTGCTGACTTCTGGTCTAGAGGGAATAGACAGACATCCAAGCAGTGTTTTTCCAAGTGCTAAGAAAGGAGGGATTTATCCTGCCCAGCAGGGAGAAGAGGATTACATATGGCTCCACAGAGGAGAAAACCTTTGAGTTGGACTTGTCAGAGTGAGTAGGAGTTCAGCATATGGGACTGATAAGCAAAGGAAACAACTAGAAAAAAGAATGAGCTAAGGGGAAAAAGTAGTCTTTCAAGGGGATTGCCTCAAATGTTGCTTTCAGAAAGCAAAATCTCCTGCAAAATAAAGAGAAAGCACCCTTGTGGTTTAACCGTTTGTTTTTATCATTTTTTTAAAATTCTTTTTGAGGCCATTGTTTGACTTAAGATGGTATTACAAAGATCCCCAATATAGATCTTACATTTGTTCTCAGATAGCACGCTTTGACTCACAGCCCTGGCTACTGTTAACCTTTTCTGAGTGGCTCAAAGAACCTTCTGAATATTATTCCTAGAATGCTCTAAAGCAGCATCTCTTTTAGCATTCAAGTACAAGAAAATGTGAAGAGTGTTCTACTGATTTTTATTTAATAAGTTAGTTGTCTCTCTACTATTTACTCAAAATGTCTCTAAAACTAAATATATTTAAAAATGCTATTCTTTTATATATGGTGATTTCACAATGACATGGCAAAGGATTTTGTCTGTATAATATGTCTTGGAAGCTTTTTAAATTAGATACACAATATATTGGCTTTAAAAATGAAAATTTTTTACATTTGTTTCTAAATCCAACTAGCTACCTTAATCCATTTTTTTGTTGTTGTTGTTGTTTAAAAATATTCTGATGCCAATAGAACTTGTCTAGTGATACAACATTAAATATCTTTTAAGTGCATGTAAGCACTTTTGGTTCTATTTAAAAATAATTTCTGAGTTTTCAATTCTTACAACACTTAAAGCTCAGAGACTATAGAAAGTAAGTTATTTGTACTTACTGTTTCATTTATTCACTAAATATGTATTGAACCCCTAGTATGAAACATTGCAGAACATTGAATGTCTATGAAGACTCTACTCTTAATGTCAGATAAAATTTTGGCAATATGTTAAAGCAGATTTCAAGCAGAATTCCTATCAAAGAGAAGATGTCCTACTGGAGTCATTAGTAGGTTATTATAGGAAACTCCTATTTTCAGCCAGAAGCACTTCCAGAATCATTATTCCATTCAACTAAGTGGTAATAAAAACAATAGCCAAAATTTGTGGAATGCCTACTCTGTACCTTCTACTTCACTACACTATGATATTGAATCCTCACAAGATCCCTAGAAGTGAGTATTCTTTTATCACTACTAATGCCTCCAAGATCATACAGCTATTGACCACTAAAAGCCTGGCCCCACCTTTTTGACATACCCAGTGCCCATATTGTTCCTACCATACTACACTTCTGATGTTTTCTCTAGTATGTGCATCAGAAATCAAATCTATATAGGTACCTGCAAAGGCCCAAGTCTTGAGGCTTAACAACACCTTCAGTTAATTTTTACCTGTGGCGCAGCATTATCAAGTAGCTTTTTATAGATCTTTAGGTTTTCCAATGATCTGAGGAAATGGGTAATATAATGCTGAGGTATGTACTATGCGCTCACAATACAACCATATAAAATTACCCAAGGATGGAAGGAGGTAGAGAGTATTAGGGAGGCTATTTCAGATCTTTCAATGGTTATCCTCTAGGGTTGCTTCTGAATCCATTTCAAAGTAATTAGATTTATTAAAAAGCAAGAAATCCTTATCCTACTACACCTGAAAGTATAAAGATATTGCTCATTTATTACTGATAACTGATTTTCTTGGATTAAATAATTATCCAAGACAAGTAGAAGTTATCATGTTATTGGAGGTCAACACTCCAAGGTAAGAAAGGCAACTTGAAAAGGAGACCTGAAAGCTGGAATTGCAAAAGTACAAGAGCAGAAGGAAGCTGGCAATCAGAGTATTGTTATCTGTATTTTCAAATGATGGATAACCAATGGAGTTTCTACAGAACACTTTTAGGACCCAGATGGCTGGGGGAAAAAACAAGCCTTGGCTCTTCATTGCTTTCTCCAATCCATGCCAATATTAGAATCTAGAGGGAAGGATGTAAACTGAGAATTTTTTTCTTGGTGGAACACATCCTGTCTCATGCCTTTCACTTATGGTTTCTGTGGCTGTCCTGACAAGTCACTCAAGACTTGCTCTTATCCATAGCAGAGGGACCACAGTACAATTAATTTCTCTGATCAAATGTGTTTACCAGTGAGCCCACTGAGTGAGTATCCATAAGGAAAGAAAAGAACATTCATTCCTTTTATAACATATTGTCTCTGAAAAGTTTTATTATGAGGTACCTGGAAAAAAACAATATTAAATGAAAGTAATAATCAAATTCAAAGCAGACCCATTTGTCATAGTAGCATATCTGATTCCAGGGTCTGGTTAGGAAGAAAACTAATCCACACAATGGAAGTCTACAAGGCTCTGAGATGTTAAGAATCTGCATTTTCTATCAGAAGCATTTTTTCTTTCTGTCTTTCTTTAATTTATATTTAGGAGAAATTGTTCAATGAGTTCAATGAGGATATTTTCTTTTTGAGGATATTTTAGAAGGAGATGACTATTTCTAATAAGTTCAAACACCACTGCATTGCTATTGCTCTCACCTAATTCATCGTCATCTCTACCAGACTGTAGGAATAGAATACTGTATGTCTATTGATTCCTGCCCAACACATCCCATTTTTGCCCATGGTGGGCTCAATCTCACCTTTTATATCTCAAATTAAATGCTATTGCTTCCAAGAGATTATAACACCCACCACTTACTGTCCTTCACATTTGATTTATTTCCTACTTGTTTTTCTAACAGTCTTTTTTAATCTGCCTTGTTTGCTGGAGGGCCATGTCTGCCTCATTTACATCTGTGTCTTCAGCACCTAGCGCAGGGTCTGGCTTAAGTAGACACTCAGTTTTTATCTAATCAATCAATCAATCAATTAATCAGTGATACAATAGACCAAGCACTAGGCTTAATGATTTACAAATATCTTTTTGTTTTAACCTTGTAAACATCCTCTGAAGGAGATATTTAGAGGACAAGAAAATGAAAGCATAGCCGAGATCTCACAGTTTGTAGGTATAAAATGGGGATTTCCACTTTAGATCTATTTGACTCCAAAGTCACTTTCATTTCTATCTTTCAAATTATGTTGTCTTCTAAATATATTTTTTTTCTCATAAAATATATCTTGAACTTAATAATATCCACAGACTTTGGTCATTGGCCTATAGCACTTCAAGACCTTAGGCCAAAGTTCTTAAAATGATTACCTTACCCTTATAAGAAAGAAAAAAAAAAGAAATGTCAAGAACGGATTATCCATTCCTTATTAAATGGATTTGACCATCTTAACAACTTTGTTCACATATATGCCAGTCCAAAACTGTCAGGAAGAATCTTTATGGTAGTTAAAAAGTTTGCAATGTTCAACCAGAAAATGACTGATTGCCATACCATTTGTAAATGTTCATGTACTGGTTTCTTATACACTGATCAAGATTGTGGCCTATCCACAAACATAATCCACAGGGCAGTTGTTCTAAGCAGACATAATTCAGGAGGCACATGCATAGTGTAAGTACTCCGTAGATAAACAGAATGGTTCACATACACAGAGTTCTATACAAGCTTAAATTCATATCTGTAAACACCCAAAGATATGCATACCTACCTTTTATACATAGCCATATGTATGTGTGAGTAGAGTGAAAATTTATTGCCAAGAACTGCAATTATCCCATTTACTTGTTGTCTTCACTTATATATCTCTTTTCCGGTAGTTATTTGAACTATGCTTGATTTAAAGTTTTTCTGCCAAGTGTCAACAGTTTGCCAAAGTGTGACAGGTTCATATTGCTTCAATTTCATAAGGGACATGTCTGATTCATAATACCTTCATTTGGAGCTACATTGGGTGTCATTAAGTAAAGTTTTGTTTAATACACAGTGCCCATACCACTAATGGTGTACAAGATGATTAAGGGGGGTACTCTATGTGGTGACCAGAGGAGGAGATGAGGAATCAGTATGCCTTATCAGAGTAGACCCAACAGAATACAAATTTCATTATATTTATGTATGTAGATCTCTTCCACTTATGGTAAATATTAGTTTCCCCTGATGACAATGATATTTTGAATAACTATACTTAAAGAAAAATATGTCCACTTAAAATATTCTGTAAATTAATTACATATGGAGTGTGTGGGGTGGCAAAAATAATGCAAGTCATAAGCAAATGACTGATGGAAAAAACTAATGAAGACAACTGAGGTCTGGGAGTCTGAGTTCACCACTTAGTAACAGTAAATGTAAATAAGTTGCTTACCCTCACATAAAAATAGCAGCAGTAACCTCTGAGAGCTTTCACCTGTTCAAATGGAAAAGATATCAAGTGGAGCATAGCAGGTGCCAAAAAGTGATCTTTGTAGTGATAGTAACTGCTTTGACTACTATTAACTATTATTAATGAAATGGTATGTGAGGCACCTGGCACAGAAGCTAGTATATATGTGAACAAGTCAGAATTCATACTCCCTCATCTATTAGAACCCTTCCCAATAGACCGACAAGCAGATGCATGGTTCATGATTCAGGTTTAGCTGATAATGATCTAGGACATGAATGTTGTGTGCCCTATTTTAAGAATTGAACTTGAAGGCTATATTGTATTGATTAATATGGTATACAGAGTTCTAAATAAGTGACTAGTGAACAATTATACTGTATCAGCAATGCCTAGAAGGAGTAGACACCACAAGAACTAAATCTTCTGTGAACAGAAAGCAACTTGCGGCCATGTGGAGCCCAGGCTTTTTCTATTTTTACTGTGATGAAACAGGTTAAGTATTGATCATCTGTCAGCTTGGAGTGGTACATTTAAAGGTTAAAGCTATATTTTGAAAGAATTTCTGAACCCATTTCCTAACAGAATTATACATCAGGAAATTCAGCCACAGATCAAAGCACACATTGAAGAAAGCTTTTCAGGAAGAAAAATAAATTAAGATGGACAGCTGAGATGACTGAGAAAATAAAGGATGTTATGTTATCTAGAAACATGGAGAAATGGCTATATGAACATGATCCCAGCTCAATATCCCTATGAAGACCTCAAAAGAAGATAAATGGAATTAGATATTTGCTGACTTAATGGAAAACTGGTGAACCAAAAAAATGGTTACTTAACAAGGCAGATCATTCCTAGAGAGAACAAAGGGAGAAACTACTAGGAGGAGGTGAAGCTTGGCTGAATAGACACAATAGCAAATCATTCTCAGAAATCATGTACTTTTCATCATGGAAACTTATACAAAGAAGGGAAAGTAAGTTAATGATCTTCACCTACCACCCAACTTCAACAATGACCAATTTTATGCCAAATCTTATTTCAACATCAGCCTCATATGATTTGGGGCAGCGAACATGGATAATTGGGCAGGAGAATTTAAGAAAAATCTTAGACATTGTGTCAACCATAATGGCATAAATGCTTCACTAAGCATTTTTAGATAATGAGGAATATTTTACATACTTACAATGCTGTTATCACTCCTATAAACTTAACAGAAATTCCTTAATACAATCTAATACCTAACTTCTAAAGTTATTTCAAAGATGTCCCTATAAAAAGTTAATCTAAGTTAGGATTAAAATTGGTCCACAAATGTACTTTATGGCTTTGTCATCTCCCTTTCATCTGTTCCCCTCACCCCTTTATACCTTTGATTTGTTGGAGAAGTTGCAACATCTGTCCTTATAAAATGTTACACATTGTGGACTTGTCTTATTGCTTCATTGTAGTATCATTTCAGTTGTATTTCTGTCACCCATATTGCTTAGAAATGGTGGGTAGAGCTGAGTTTGATTAGATTCTAGTTCATGTTTGTAGGCAAGAATGCTTCATAGATAGTATTGCATGCTGTATTTCCCCTGACCCACAGTTTTCTTTCTATAGTTTCATTATCCACAGTCACCCAGGGTCAAAACATGTTATATACGAAGTATGTTGACAGAGATGGCATTCACATAATTCTTGGTTTGGTGTATTGTTGAGTTTTTCTATTTTATTTTTGTTGTTTAGCTTTGATTGTGCCTAATTTATAATTGAACTTTATCATAGGTATGTATCTCTAGAAAAAACATATAGTATATAAAATTTTAGATATAAACCTTGGATGTAAAGGACAATGGGGGATTACTGTACTTTCTGTTGGCCTATATCCTGAGCTAAATATCTGTTTGTCTCACCTTAATAAATTTAGCGGTGGGTTTATATATAGGGTTTGAACCTAATCTATCCTTTGTAAGTTGTTTTCATCGACTTTTCACATAATTTTAGCATTGCTTATGTCTATTATTTTATTAATGTCGTAAAATGTCAATTATCTACATATATCAGTCCTTGTTAGCTAGAATTCCTCTTCATATCAACAACTTGGCTACCTTAAAGTACAATCGTTACCAAAAAAAGCAAGATAATTTAGTCACCCGTGTACCACCACCACAGTCCTGTGCACTTCCCTCTGTCACCCCCCCCCCGTTTTTTATCCCATTCCCTACTGCACTCCCACAAAATGTCTCTGGTATATAGCTGTTCATTATCCTTATTATTTTCTTGCCTGGTTCATTATACTCCTGCTATGAGCGAAACTATCCGGTATTTTTGCAAGCTAAATTTTTTATTCTTTCTCAATAGTTGTTTTCAGAACAATAAACATTATACTAGAAACAGTATTTTATAAATAAAAAATCTTTATGTGATGGATTTTAATCCACTATAATCATGATTCCTTTTGCTATTCAGTGGGAATACCTTGTAGTTAGCTCTTAAATCTTTTGGCATTATTCCTATTGGTCTTTACTGACTTTGTTGCTTTCTGGCCAATAAGATTTCCCAGGCTGATCTCATTTATCTCCTGAAGCAAATCTGGAATTATCCTTTTCTAAGAACTCTGATTGTTTTTAGTAAGAAAAAAACATTTATAAACCACAATCTGGGTGCCAGTGTTGTTCACTGCTTCTGGATTATCGGATTGCCTCTAAGGCTTTCCAAAGGACAAAAAGTGTGTGTGGGGGGGGGGCGAGGGGTGGAGCTTGGGGGGGAGAAATTAAGAAGAGAGACATCATGAAGTCCTACTAACATTTCAAAGTAAAAACTAAAAGACAAGATTGTCCTCTTGCTTCTTTGATTTTTATACTTGTATTTTATTTTATCTGAAAATCTCAGTTCTTAACATTAACATAACTGCTCATTTTATTTTATAGTGTACCTGTATTATAACTTAAAAAAAAAGATCAGAATTGACAAATACTCCTGAATGAAAAAAAATGGAATTTTTTAAGAGAAAGGGCAACATTAATAACATATAGAGATTAATGTAAAAATCTATTCATATATGGCAAATTCTGAATTTGCCATACCATGTTAATGTAAAAGTATATCGGTTTCAATGCTTGGGCAATGCTTGGTGTACTAGCTTCTAGAAGTACACCAAGGTGTCTGTCTGTAGCTAAAATTTAGTGGTCAGTTTAATTTATCCACTCTACTGTTCTCTAGTCCCATCTGATGCTGTAACATACACACTACAAGGGTAGTAACTTGTCACTTACTCACACAGCACCTAGCACAGTGTTTGTGGTATGCATGCGATCACAATTTAATCACCCTTCATGTTTTAGGTGAAGTCACTGAAAGGGAAAGTTTCTCCCCTGATGTGCTGAAACAGTCAAAAGTGACAATACAGTAGCTACCTATTTCTTCATATTCTCTACTGCTGCTTTCCAAGGCAAAGTTGTGAACCAAAAAGGCCCTTAAAAGCATAATTTTACCTCCATTTCTCAAATGAGAAACTGAATTATGCAGACATTCAGTAGTTTATACAGAATTTCAGAGTCAGTATTAGAGTCCCGAGCCCTTCTTCCCTGATCTAGAATACTTTCTCTTTTGCTTTCTCATGCATCCCTAGTATCCTCTCTGGACAAACAATGGTAAATAAAGGCAAATGAAAGTAAAACTAATTTAATCCCTTTTAGAAGATTTGGGTACATTCTCTCTCATTGGGTCTCATTCAACTTGACTTATATCTTATTCTGACTAAAGATATTAAGAATGACCAAACAAATTGCCACAGACATATATTTATCAACTTTCACCTTCAACATGTGTTACAATGTTAAATCCAGTGTTGCTAGAAACAATAAGCTATGATTTTGTTTAACCCAGTTAATACAGTAAACTAAAAGCCACATTTGACCAATATATACAGACTTCATATTTGATGGAGTTCATAGTTTTATACTTTAGATAAAATGTGTAGTTTGCTTATTAACTTTTGTTTTTGATTAGCAATTGTCATTTACTTTATAGCATAATAGAGACTGGGATATTTTCCCTCTTCATTAAATCCAAATTAAAATATCTGATCATTATTATGAGGCTTTATAGGCATGATGACTCTATCACATACCAGGCCCGGAAGGAGCACAAAAACTCTTTAATCATGAGATTTTTAAGAAATGTGATGACTGCCTCCTGGTACCATTCTTCTTTTGCATTTTTGCATTCTTCTTTTGCATTCTTTGTTAAGACTTTAAATACAGGGCAAAAAAATCAAAATGTTAAGCCAATTTTAAACCAAGATTAAAGAGTAATTATATGCTGATTAGGCAAAGTTATCATTTGAATGGTAATGAATGTGGCCATGAAGTTTTAACAAACCAAAAAAAGGACTTAAAAAACAAATTCCATCTGCATCTTCAATACATGATGCTTGTTCTTTTCCCAGCCCTCTATAAAGTCTGAACATCTGAAGCATTTCCAGATAATGTACAGTAATGGAAATTTTGTCAATTTCAACTTATTACTTAACACTGTCTTTATCACTTGATCTTTATAGCTTATTTTAACTTATAAATAAAACTTTTAAATGAAATATACATGTATATAATGGGTATTTTGGTGATATTGTTTGGAGAATAATATCTCACTTAGAAATCTAAACTGTATTTCAAAATATATCTAGGTGTAGAGTTTTTTTAAGTGAATGTTTTTGAAAGAGATTATTTCCATTTTTAAAAACCAGCTTGCCACTTAAATATATTCCACAATATAGGCATTTGTTTCATTCTGATAAATAAGCAGTTAGATGACGACTCAATGTGGTAGCAAGTTAGTCCTTAACAGTATAGTGAGGTAAACTGGGAAAAGTTTTTCTTTTTATCAGAAAAGCAATCAATATACATAGCAAAAAAAAAATGATCAAATATTATATAAAGATATGAACTAAAGACAAAATGTTCCTTTCCACAATTTCCATATTTCCTAGCCCCATTAGCCAAAGATAACCATTATTGACAATTTTCTTATATTTTATAGAAACAGTGTATGCATGTACAAGTGTATACTTGGTATTTCTTTATTTTACATTTTTATTTATTTTTTTAATTTACTTTTATTTTAAAGGTTTATTTATCTATGCATACAGAACTGGGGTACAGGCCAGAGGTGCAGGGGTGGTGAGAGGCTTCACCACAGACAGAGTGGGGAGCAGAACAGGCAGATCATTGAAGTATACTGCTGAGAGGAGCAGCGGGCGGGCCAGGAGAGGTCTGCCATGCCATGTGGTCACCTCCTGGGAAGGTGGGGATAGAACTCATGTTGTAGTAGATTTAGCTTCTTAGTGCTGTGCTTTAACCCTGTGTGCCACCAGGGAGGGCCTACATTTTTATTTTTAACAAATGGAATAATTTAAACTTGATAATGTGCCTTGGATGTTAATGTATCTAGAGCTATGCTAAATTTATTAAGGCTACTTTAGGTGGATAGTTTAGTTGTTTCTTGTTTGGGTTGAAATGTTGAAGTGAAAGGTATATGTTAAGCTAGATACAGTTTTCACATTGCTTAAGTGAGTGTATACATTGATAGAGTAAGTTTCTAGGTTAATAAAATGTGCACTGAAAATTTGGCGTATATTCCCAAGTTGTCTCCTGAAGAGTTTGTACCATTTTATAGCCCTTCTAACAGACAATATGATGGTCTGTTTCTTCACACTCTGAACTGTATTATATATTATTAAACATTCTTATCTTTGTCAATCTAATAGGAAAAAAAAGTTATCTCTTTCTTTTCATTGTCTCAGCTTTAAGTAAATTGAAATTACAAAAGGTAATCTTTATGTTTTTTAGCCATTTGTTTCTCTTTTAATAAGATGAACATGTATATATTTTCCCCATTCCTATTTTTCTTGGAATATGTGGTCTTTATTGTCTTATTTATAAAATTTGCTCTAGTACTAGAAAATTACCTGCTTTTTACTAGGTGCAGTGAAAATATTTTTCAGTTCTAATTCTGTACAAAAGTTTTTAATTTTTTTTTCAAAAGTTTTTAATTTTTATGGATTTAAATATATCATCTATCTCCTATCTGACTTTTCTGTTCAGTATCTTGGACTTCATTACTATAGTTTTTTTCTTATTTTCTTCTAGCAGTGTTTCAGTTTCATTCTCTAAAATACATATTTCTTTAAGCTGTCTTGTGGGAGGAGTGATACAGTCTTATTTTTCTTTCAAAATGGTTAGTCAGTTGTTTAAAACATTTATTTGAGTAATATGTTTTCTTCTCTAGTTTGAGGAATTTCCTTTTTCATGAGTCTACTTGGGAGGAATTTTATTAACTTTAATCTGATCAGTTTAGGATAGGTTAATGTCTTCACAGCATTAAATATTTATACTCAAGGTCACAGTATGTTTTCTATTCAAATTTTCTTTTTAGAAATAGTATTAAAGCTTTATATATCTTATGTATTTTTGAGGAGTTTATTTAAAATAGCTTATATTTCATTCATTTTATAGATGAATATATCTTATTCTTATGATTTTTAGTACTATATGTATATCTTATGCAAGTTATATCTATTATTTATTAAAAAAATTTACTGGATACTTAAGTTGATTCAGTAGATTTTTAGCAATGGTATTGAACTGTCCTTGCATTAATTAATTAATTGAGTATATCCTATTCCATTATGATAAATTAGGCTATACATGTCCTGATTGCTACTATTTGTTAATGTCATTGTTGAGAGTAATCCTAAATTTTCAGACTAAGCAAGAGTATATGTTTTATTCAGCACTTTATATCCAGATCATAGAACCTAGCACTGTGCGTAAAGCAAAAAAAATTCTCAGTAAACATTTATGAAAGCAAAGTGGTTGCATGAGTCACTTGATTTGGTTCTTTTTTCTAGTGTGTTCTAGAGAGAGAACCTGTGACTAAGAGCAGCATAAAGGTCACTAAGCTGGTCATGTGAGGATGCATCCAGATCATTTGAAAAATTCTTTATGCTTTCAATGACCTTCTTGATTACTCATAACTTTTGGGGGTCCTTTCACTCATATTTTGACTAGACATGCCTTTTCTCCTTGAGCAATCTTTCAAACATCAGAAAAGACACCTCTGACACAAACAAACCTGTGTTTGCAGAACAAGTCATTTTACACTACTGCAAGCCATGGGAAGGGTGTTGGCCCGGGCCAGACCCATCTGTACTTGAGAAAAGATGCTGAACTTGATGTGGCAAGTGCCTATATTGGCTCAGTGGCCATAGTTTAAGTGACATGGCTAAATTACTTGTCCAGGGTCCCAACCCCCCACCCCACCCTTCCCAATCTAATTCGTCTAAGCACCTTTTCTTCACTCTCACCCTTTAGCTTCCAGCAACGGCAAATAAAGCCTGGTCTTTTGATGATTCTGTTAATATCCCAGAAGAGCTTAGTGGCTTGGGTGTGCAAGCTAGTACTCTAAACAAAATCACATGTGCAAACCAGAAGGGTAGAAGAAAGATATGGCCAGAGGTTACTTTGTGTCAAAACAGTCATAACGACTGATGCCAAGAATGAGTAGTGACTAATCATGACCAGTCAGCTTACCTACAGTTATCCTGCTACTCCCTAGTTGCTTATGTACTACTATGTTTCTTTCCCAAATGTTTCTCATGTTTTAGTCTTATGGTCACAAAATTGACTCCAAATATTCAAAAATTCCCATATATCTCCTTTGTCTTTTTCTCAGTGTTCCATATTTCTATCTAATTAGCTTCTTCGATGTTTCTTATAACTTATCTCTATTATTTAACTTTAATAATTATCCACAGGATTCTTGTATAGAAATATATAATTCAATTACACTGACTGGTTAAATGTTCTATTTCCAATTACAGCTAATCTTGTTTGTTATCTTGATTTATTATATAGGAACCTATTTAAGAAAATCAGATCAAAACACTAATTTATTATCTTTCAAATCATCAATCTCATAAAGCTAGTTAAGAGGCAGTACATACTGCTAACTATAGCAGTATAAATAAATGAAAAAGGTTATTTGAAGAGCCACATAAATTCTGTAAGAAGCGCCTCAATAATCTAGAACTCTTTGATGTATAATAACTGTATTGACATCTTTTGGGGGCTATCAGAGACTTTTTATGGCCAAAGTTATATGCAATATTGAGTTGGTAATTGGTGTAATTATAGCTACAAATGACTAGCACAAGAAACATCCTGATAAACTGGTGAATCAGAGCCAAGCAGTTATGCTCTTATTAAGACTACTTTTGAACAAGAATTATCAACTTTATTCATTTGGATCACACTGGCTTAAAGGTATCCAAATTTTTGTTTCACCCTGTGGTATAGACTTGGCATGGGACCGCTTAAAATACTTCCTCAAATATCTTGAATTTAAGCAGGAATCACAACCAACAGATGATACCTATTGAATCACTCCTGTTTCAAAGAATAAAATTTGCTCTACAGAGCCAACTCTCACTTTTTCCACATTACATAATCCTCTCTTCCCCCAGCTTTTCCATGTGGCCATCATATAAGTGGAAACAGGAATTTGGTTTGGTTAATGCTGTGTGTTGATATTGATGGACTACAGAATAGCAGGTTTCTTGTTGCCAAGCAACCAAACAAAGTGCCTCAGCCTACTGACCTCAGTATGGGTACCACTTACATAAATGAAGCTCCATCATTGAATTGATCAGTGTTGCCTTGTTCCTGATGATCTCCAGTATATATAGTCTGGGTTAATTCAGTTGACCCTGATGAGTCTTCTGACTGAATGTAATAACTGTGCTCTTTTTCTCCTCATAGTCTGAAGTTTAAACAAAACAAGTGCCATAAACTAATCCAAATGTCCTTCTTCACTAATTTTTTTTCACTGGATCTGGAACTAGGTGCTTTGTTTAAGAGTCATTGTGCTCATTGTCCTAAAAACAATGTAAGTGGCACAACTTTTTTTTCTTTTTTGCTGCCAATCCTCTTATTATTTGCATCAAAGTTTTCTCAAGAACAACTAACTTGCTTCATGCCAATAGTTAATATATATTATGCCTTTTCCACAACACTGTGGGAAATCTATTAACATTTTCCCCCTTTTTATATAAGAAAATTGAAGTTTACTGAGTTTTGTTGAGATAAACTACAAACATAACTAATAGAGCTGTGTCTCAAGCACTTGTTTCCAAAGTGTACGTACATTGTACACCTTCAGTAGGCAGTGACAGAAACTTCACACTTAAACATATCTTGTTTCCCAAACCAAAATAATAAGCATTTGCCAGTTTTCAAAAATTATCAACTAACAATAAGCATTAACGATGACAAAACATTGGCCTATACCAGGTCCTTGCCTAAACCAGAAGCAGATGAGGCACTTCTGGTAGTATATTGTTTACTATCACAAGTAAGTCAAATAAAACTACCTAATGTGAATTCATATTTAGTAACCATCATCAATATTTACTAAGGATACCTAATCATCAAAACCAGTCTATTTGGACAGCAACATTGTATCCACATTTTAGATTAATTAACTGGGAATTTAGTTGGAGGAAACTGAGACTCAGAGAACAGCTCTTCTGAAGCTACACTGTTAATCAGCATTAGAATTAGAATTTAGTTCAAAACTGTTAAACTCCAGGCCCTCCCTGGTGGCACAGCGGGTTAAAGCACAGCACTGAGAAGCTAAAGCCACTTCAGCATGAGTTCGATTCCCGCCTGCCCCGGAGGTGACCACATGGCCTGGCAGCCCTTTCCTGACCCGCCTGCGGCTCCCCTCAGCAGTGTACTTCGTCGATCTGCCTGTTCTGCTCCCCACTCTGTCTCTGGTGAAGCCTCTCGCTGCCCCTGAGCCTCTGGCCTGTACCCCAGTTCTGTATTCTGTATGCACAAATAAATAAATCTTTAAAAAAAAAACTGTTAAACTCCAAAATGGTCTTTGGTTTTGGGATTTAAATATCAGACAAAAAAAAAAGAACACTTTGACATCATACAAAAAGGACATTGTTTTTAAAAATTAAGATAATACTGGGTTATAGCACTGTGTAAATTTCAGGTATACAGCTTCATACCTTAAGAACTGTTTACTACCACACATCCTATTGTCTGGTTACACTCTGCAACACACAAAAAGACCACTTCTACTTTTTCTATGGCCATTCAAAGTCTTCCTCTCTACTAGCCAAATGATACTAGACACTATCATTTGATAGTGTCTAAAGGATTGTTTTCTATTGCTTTCTTCATTTGCTTTGTTTCTTCATATCATATTACATATGTGGATAAAGTCATACAGTATTTGTCTCAGTTTATTTCACTAAGTATAGTCCCCTCAACATCCATCAAGCAAATAGCAAGATTTCATTTTTTTTTAAAGATTTATTTATTTGTGCATACAGAACTGGGGTTACAGGCCAGAGGCTCAGGGGCGGTGAGAGGCTTCACCAGAGACAGAGCGGGGAACAGAACAGGCAGATCGATGAAGTACACTGCTGAGGGGAGCAGCGGGCGGGTCAGGAGAGGTCTGCCACACCATGTGGTCATCTCCAGTGCATGCGGGAATCAAACTCATGCAGAAGCGGCCTTAGATTCTCAATGCTGTGCTTTAACCCACTGCACCACCAGGGAGGGCCAGATTTCATTTTTTACAGTGGAGT
The DNA here is from genome assembly GCF_000260355.1 of Condylura cristata. Taxonomy (NCBI): domain Eukaryota; kingdom Metazoa; phylum Chordata; class Mammalia; order Eulipotyphla; family Talpidae; genus Condylura; species Condylura cristata. The sequence goes on along the minus strand of NW_004567122.1, from coordinate 32,739,762 downwards.
AGTACTTCATTGTGAATATATACATTGTCTTCCTTAGCCATTCATCCATCAGTGGGCTCATAGGTGTTTTCCATAAATGGACTTTGTGAATAGAGAATAGTGCACAAACACAGGAGTGTATATAGCTTTTCTAATTAGTTTTTCATATTCTTCAGCTAAATAACCAGAAGAGGTATTGATGGGTCATATGGTAGTATCATTTTGAATTTATTGAGAATCTTACAAACTGTTTTCCATGGTGGCTGCGCCAATTTATATTTCTGCCAACAGTGTATGACAGTTCCTCTTCCCCCACATCCTTGCCAGTATTTATTATCTCTTGTCATTTTCTTCATTTTGATTCTAGTAGGTATGAGGTGGTCCCTTATTGTGGTTTTTATTTGCATTTCCCTAATGACAAGTAATGAAAAACATCTTTTTATGTTTTTGCTGGCCAGAAACTTGAGCTATCTCTGTTACCTATGCTACAAGTCATTGCTAATTATAACACTTATAATGTTAACTGCCAAATGCTATTACTGTCAGGATACCTGACCCACTGCTAAACATTTTTCACCTATCATCTCATGGAGCATCATAGCTATTCTGGAATGTAGGTACTGGTAAAATACCCATTTTTATGTAGGAAATTACATTGCCCTAAGACAGAGGTGGTAAATATGGAGTTAGGATTAACCCGCAAATTAATCAAATCCCAACCCCAGTTTTCAACCTTGACATCCATAGCGGCTGAGTAAGAAAATCCACAGGATCACCTAAGCTTCCTCACAGAAGTCTGAGAATATTTTTGACTCTGTTACAGAAAAGCCACCTCACTCTCAAGAGTACTTTTATCCATGTGAATCTACCTTGGCAATGGACACAATATCGGAAGAAAGAGATAACTGCTGTGGGTAGGAAACAGGCAGAGACAGTGCACTTAATGTGTATTGACAAAAGAGGGGGGCTACATAAATGTCCCTAGGGGCTGTAGGTAAGCTTTCCTACACTCACAAACAAGTCCCAGTCATTCAACTCACCTTTGACACTATCTACCTGGAGATAATAGTCTCCCAAAACCACCCTTTACTTCATACTTAGTTGAAAGAACAGACCACTACCTATGCGTCTGACTGACTGAATATAAATCACAAAATCCTAGAAAACCCTCCTCAAGTTCAGTTAATTTACTAAAGTGGTTCAGAGAACTCTGGAAACTTTCAGTGTGGTTTCCCTGACAACCAAACCCCATCCTGAGTTTCTCCCTTAAATCACCTCATTAACATAACAAGAGATACCTTTAACACTCTCCACACTTAGGAAATTCCAAGCCTTTGGGAGCCATGAACCAGGAACAGTGCATGGGGACCAATAGTGTATGAAAAATCTATGATATCCTGAATAACCAAAATACACATTTCTTATCAATCACATTATCACAAACTCACAATGGGCAATGCCATCACTTTCCTTGCAGCAGAGATGATAAGACAGATAGTTAGTGAGAGAGGGTGAGGTCAATTCTGCACTGTCTACCCAACCCATCCACAAAACACAAGTTGGCAGGCACTCCCCTCATCCAGTTCATCAGTGCCAAATACAATAGCCAAACTGTGCAGCAACACTCAGTATACTTACTGCTTTTGCAAACCGCTATGGTTTAAAGTGGAATGAAAATTACCCTGAGAACACTGACTCTGTTACTGGGAAATCATTTCTGCTTGACTCACTGAAGGCAGCTTAAAGGTCCCAGAGCTACATGACCAAGATTAATGTTCCAATCTTTCTGTCCCTGCTGACTGGAGGAGAGAGAATAGAGCAGTAAACAATGACATTATGTCCCAGAGGCCAAAAAAATGCCTTTTGCTGCTTTGTTGGCTTGAGATAGGGTAACCAGATAACCAAACTTATTAAAATTGTTTGATACAAAACCAAAAATTGTTTCTGGGTGAGACTTAAGGAACTCCCTTATTATTTAGGTGTATAAAGTTCACTGCTTGGACTTGGTAACATCTGTTTTGTTGCTCAAGGAATTTTATCATATTTCTGAATTCTCCTTATTGGTTTGAGACCAGTGAATTGAAATCTGTTCCTCAATTCATAAGAACTCCCTGGAAATGTTGAAAGGGTTTCTTTGGGGTCAGGGACCCGAGTAAGGTTCCAGTAGCACATTATAACCAAAATAACGAGTTGTTCCCTTTTTATAAAATGGGTTTATGTTGTTGTTTTCATGGTCAGGAGACACATATATGTTCAAGTACCATACTTTTCTGCTAGAAATCCACCACTCCCTGTCTATGTGTTTTAGGTAGTATGGAATTCTCTACCAGAGGAAGGAATAGGTATGTACAAGGCCCAGGCCTCACCAGAGGCTCCCTTTCCTCTCATCCCAAAAGCAGGCTGGGGAGAAGCAGACTTGGTCCAATTGGGAATAGTGAGCACTGGGCTTGCCAGGACCCTATTCTAACCTACATCTTTTTCAAACTCTCTAAAATAGCTAGAGTTTCAGTTCCCTCATCTATAAACTAGGAATGGTTCTTTTTATCCTTAAAATGGTACATAGCAAGTAATATATATTTTTAAAATAGGAGCAACTATTTGTGAATCTGTGATAGCAATTCATTGCTCAGTTTGATTAGATTCTTCCTAATTTTTCCACTTAGCAATTATACAAAATGCCCCATATAATGTCTCCTCCCTCTCAAACAAAAATGATAGTATCTCCTAATTTTCAAGCCAACTATCTGGCCAACCACTTAAATCCCTGTCAAGTTTGGTTTCCTTTCTCTTTGTTTCATTCCTGCTCTTCTCACCATGTATGAGGAACCTGGAAAATCTGTCTTCTGCAGTACATGCTTACTGTCTCTCACCACCCAAGGTGGTGATTCTCCATATTTCCATCCATCTCTACACTCAGGATGAAATATTTCATTTGTAGTATACCATTGTGCAGGTAAAACCAAAATTATGTACATTACCTTCTTCGTTCTTTCCAGCATTACTTTAAGTTCACTTACATTTACTTCCAAAGCTCCTCCCATAACATTTTTATTCCAAAAACAAGTTGATGGACCCTCTGTATTCCAAAAACAAGTGTGCCTCAGAGAGACTTACAAGGGCTCTTGATGCTTAGAAACACTGAAGCTCTCTAAGGATATGAAGCAGGTATCCTAAGAAAGGAAGAGGGGAGCAGACAAAGGGATGTCTGTGAGGATGAGGAAAGAGAAAGGAAACATGTCTGAATACGGGAAGATGACTTTTGACAAGTCAGAATTCAGTGCAACTCAGAACATACCCTAAGGAGGTGGTAGGACTTGAGGGATGTGTAGCTGGCACACATGAAGAGGCTGTACCCTGGCTGCCATGGGTGTAACACAAAAATAGAGACACTCCAGGACTTTAAGAGAATTTCAGGTCTGATGATGAAGATGCCAGTGGAGCCATGGTGAATGGTTGATTGGGCCTGTTTTTGGTTTCTTGTATTAGCTGAGGAGAAGGCTCAAGGACTGATGTTGGTCTTCCTGTCAGCTGGCTGCATTATGAGGCAGACTTTCAGTGAAACAAAGTAGAGAGAGAGAGAGAGAGAGAGGACATGCACAAAGCTTGTACACCGAAGTGTGCACTGAGTTGCACAGCAGTGGCAACTCTACCTTGCTGCGGGGTATCAAAATGTATGAACACTTCAGTGAAGGACTGAGCCAGAGAAGGACTGACAAGGAAAGATGATATGCAATACCTCTCTAGGGTAACGCACCTGAGGTCCCAGGATTAGCCTCCATGTGGGTCACAGAGCCAATAATCAAAATATGTCCTTTAAAAATATATATTTACTTCTTTACCCTAAGGAAATACATCCAACATCATCCATCTGGAATTTTCCAAAGCCAAACCCATTAATTAGTATCAATGCCAGAATGAGAGGAAACTTTTCGAAGAAACACCCTTCCATGCTTTCATGCCATAGGTCCTCTTTGTTTCCTCTGCTTGTTGATAGTGGAGTGGGGGAGGGGAATCAGGACATATCATGATGTTTAGGTTCAAGTACCCTTGTTTTCAGATGCCTTTATAGTTCCCAAGTCATCCCATCAAACTGACAAGCTGAGTTACAGCCCCATTAAAATGCCACACACAATATTTTTTGTTTAATCTTGTTATACTCTAAACCCTGGCTGTCAGCAGACATGTCAGGAAACTCCCCTATCCGAAGGATTTGGTGTGGGTTTATTTTGGCCACAGAAAGAAAGAAGTAAGGAAAGGAGCAGAGATTCAGATAGAAACCAGTGACTGGCTGTGGGGAATCACTTGCTTGTGAATTCCAGCACTTTCTTCAGTGGCCAGTCCTTCAATGTGTCAGACCAGCTGGCAGGCAAGTGAAATGCCATTTTGAAGGAGAGATGACCAGACTGGAGGAATGCCTGTTAGCCACTGAGTGAGGAAATGAAACCTATTAACCCTTGAATGGCTCCTCACTGGGGAAAGGGAGAGGTGACCCAAGGGAGACTCACGCAGTACATCCTGTCCAGAGACAATTATGGATCATAAACCTCTATACATCTCTTTGTTGTTTAGCTCTCTTCACAACATTAAATACACATACTGTGTCTCCAAATCAAAATGAATAAGGCCAACTCTAAAATCCCCTAACCTGCAAAGATAAAAGGAAAGGGCTGTCACGCCAGGCTCATTTTTCTGATTTTGTGTTCATCAATCTCTGTCAAACACTGTCTTCTGATCTTCCCTGCCTATTGCAGAGACAGTTGACTGTGCTTGGGGACAAATGGCTTCCTTCTGAAGTAATGTGTGGTGGAGGAAGGGAAAAGGCCTGCAAACTTTCCATTAAGGGCAGAGAGTGTTTCACCCCCTTGGCATGCCCAAAATAGGGTCTGGCCCTCTGCCTGATGAGTGTGAGTAGGGGTCACCTGCTAGACTTCACAGGGACGAAGAACCTAGCAGGGTTAGAGCAGAGACTAAGTTCCATGTTCTGTGGGATAAGGCAGCTGAGCTTCTTGAAGGCCCTGGCTTTCCTGAGTGTACCACTGTTTTGTTTTGTTTTGTTTTGTTTTTAAGAAAATTCAGAATATTAAAAATTTGAAAACTAAGGGTTTGCTGAAGGGACCAATAGGATCCTATAATATGACTGAAAACAACAGGAATTAGTAAAACTGGAGCCCTGGAACTATCGAATTACTTTTCACATCAAAGCGAAGTGGGGGAGGAATGAAAATTCCACTGGGAGTCTTGAGTAGAAATCTGACCATGCACCAGGAGCTTGCTGGCCTGTTGTGTGTGAAATCAGGAAATTGCCCAGTTAGAATGAACGCCTGGTGCCTCAAACTTGGAAAATGTGACAAACTTGTGGCAAGAGCAAGTGTGACTTCTTCCAAAAGTTACAATATAAAGAGTAAATACTGAATCAAGCGAGCTCACTCACAAGGTTCAGAATGGGTGCTTGTCCATCATATGCAGCCATTGTGATAATTGCTTATGGTGATTACGCCTCCACATCTGGTCCAGCCCCTCTCCCAGATGGCCTCTGCTCTCTTTCTAGCCTAATCTCCAAATTGACATGTCTGTGTAATCAGTGGCAGAGATTCAGGGCACATTATCAGCCATGCTCTCATAAAATGGGAGAATTCAGGATAATTGAAAATCAGAGCACAGAAAAAGCTATACAACAGAGTCAGATTCCTCAAAGCACACACACACACATCATTGATCACCTAGCAGTTAACTACCATGATGGGATGAAGTATAAGCTTTAGATAAAGCAGTGGCCCTTAAATTATGGCCCTGGCAAGCACTATTAACATCACCTAGGAAAAATGTTAGAAACAAAAATTATCAGCTCCCTACCCCACGGCACCAAATCAGAAACTCCTTAGCCAGCAATCTGTTCTTTGACAGATATCCCGCCACACATTTGAGAACCAGTCAAGAGTCAAGGCAGATCATTTAAGGAACAAAACACAACTTCACATATCACAGGATTTGTGTGGACTCTGTTTCCCTGGGAGCACTTGCTTCATTAAAACTTCATTCCTTTAACTAGGTAACATTTTCCTGTTTAAAGTGTCTTCAAGAACTGGTGCCAGAGAGGAGATCTTGTTTGTTCATTCATTTTTTTTTTTTTTTCCTATCTTGGGTGAGTGCTCTTACAAAAAGCCAAACACGCAGCTTGATTTCCAGACCCATTGCTAAATGTCTGTTGTGAAGTTTTCAATCTCAAATCCAACATTAGAAGACAAAAGTTTCTCTGCAGAGGTTGCTAAAAAGATATGACTTCAGACAGTTACCTCAGACATACTCACTGTGACTTTGAACTCAAGTAATACCCCAGTATTTTTAAATAAAGCATCCACTGCAACAGTCTGGTGATAAGGTTCTTCTAGGTAGGTTGGGGTCCAAGTACAGCATAACAGAAGATAACCTGATATTCTACAGGAGATACCAGGTCAAAGGGCAGATGCACCAAGAAAACAAAGCATAAAGCTTTTGGGGCTCCTCAATTTCCATGATTTGGATTCTGAGGGTAGTTTCGATAGTGAAGAGACATGAAACAACTGCTAGATTGAGACAGAGAGATAGGTAGTGGAGGCACAACACTGCCCAGAACTTCTGGTTTAGTTTAGGGAGCAAGATATCACATAGACTAATAATACAGAAAAATTCCACTCTATTTGTTATCACACACTTTTTCTATTTGGCCATTACTGTATTTCTTAATGAAATGTAGCCAACTAAGAAACTTACATATTGGAAGACTATAATCACCCAAAGCACCCTTGCTCCATGGGAAACAGGCAATATGGCAGGCTTTAAACATAATTAAGAGCACCTGTTAAAGCAATCATATATGTCATGTTTTTTAAACTTCCTTATGTGACTGCCTCCCCCCATTTTTGTAATAACCAATATCAAGGAGAGCAGAGGGAGAAGTTTCTGTCTTAATATTAAACAGAGCCTGTGATTAGATTCTTTAAGAATCTAAAATGTCCCAGTAATGTAAATCATGTATGTCCATGTCACTTATTCCCTGTGAGGAATATTGCAATAAATGTTACTCTAAATCCATTACTTGGGTAATAATTTTTTTTTAAAGATTTATTTATTTGTGCATACAGAACTGGGGTACAGGCCAGAGGCTCAGGGGCGGCGACAGGCTTCACCAGAGACAGAGTGGGGAGCAGAACAGGCAGATAGACGAAGTACACTGCTGAGGGGAGCAGCGGGCGGGTCAGGAGAGGTCTGCCACGCCATGTGGTCACCTCCGGGGCAGGCGGGAATCGAACTCATGCGGAACGGCTTTAGATTCTCAGTGCTGGGCTTTAACCCGCTGCGCCACCAGGGAGGGCCAAGGGTAATAATTTTTTAAAAGAGCAGTAAAAAGCCATTGCTTTAACACTATATTCTATGTCACATAAGAAACCTCTCTAAGTACTAGTAAAGAGAATCAGTTCGAATTTGAGCTGCCTATCTGAATGATTAAACATTGACTCTGAATGCACAAAGATGTGGTTATTGCCCATGAATCGTCTCTTACAAAGTCTGTAGCGAAGCAGTTTGAGATCAGAGGAATGCCTTCAAGGATCCAAATTTTCTGTCTTCTTGATCCATCATCCTGAGCTTCTGCCTTTTGGCCTTATGATAGCAGCAGATGTACCTCCAACATTGCATCAATGACTTATGTAAAAGAAGAGAAAGTATCAGCAGTCTTCTTACATCTAATTGGCAGAACTGTCATATGGCCATATATGGGAGGAAGAGAGGCTAGGAAATCACAGTTTTTGTTTTTAAACCTCTGAGGGGGAGAAGCATTTAAAGTCAATTAATAAAGGGGAAGCTACTACAGATATCATAGTAATGGTCAGATCTCTAAGTCAACACATCCTACATCTTTCAGCTAGTATTGTCAGGGGCCTTCTGCTGTTACAGAATCTTAAAAGCAAACATCTTTTGTTATATAGATTCATATAAGATTCCTAGTACACTGTGATGAATACTAAACACCAAGTATGAAAGTAGAGTAAGAACAAGAGAGCAATGGTATTAGATAAGGCTACCCTCATCTCAAAATTAGGTCACTTTAGCCTAGCTTAAGTCCATCTTAGCCCATGTGCAGCGGGGAACTATCAAAGCGCATAAACTTGTAGAATGGTGTAGTCACCTTAGGGTTTCAGAGAGAGAACTTTGTTGACAAGTCCACAATGGATGGATGCAGGAACAAACAACAGCTAAACTGGAGTTAGGAAGGTCAGGTAGGAGGAGAGAGAAGATGAGACCCTGAAACAGACCAGTGCCTTTACGAAGGGAGAAGAGGAGCAAAATACAATAATAATCATGTCAAATGTGTGTTCAGTTTGTACCCACCTACTCAATTGAAATATATGATTGAAGGGGATGACTCTAATAGCAATTTGGACTAGCATATTATTTTTTTAATTTACATTTGAAGGCTGGCATTGTTCACATGCCCTATATATCCCTTTGCCTTACTCTTAGCCCCATGCGTTGTTGACAGCTACCAGAGCTATAGCCTTTGAGACAGAGCATAAAGGGGTTTGACCTGGTGAACAGCATAAATGATAGTATCTCTAACTCAAAGATATAATATAGAGAAAGTCTGTGGGAAGAAGATGATACAGAGTAGAACTTTACCAACAAAGAGGGTAGCTTAGCATTATGGGTTGAAGACTAGCCTGAACCTTGCTGTACTTTTTCTGTGATCTTGAGCCACTTTCCTTGGCCTTTAAGTAGCTGTAAAGCAAAGGAAAACATGCACCACCCTGTGAATTGCTCTCCAAAGACACTAGGCTCCTTACATTGATTCTGGCCCAGTACACATTAATCAGCAGCATCTCTTCCTCCTTATTGGCATCTTTATGAGCCCTCATTTCCCCACAGACTCAGCTTTCTAGACTTAAAAGATACATGTGTTGATAACCCAAACTCCCATGACTTCCCCAGAGCAAAGCCAGCTTGTGAAAACAACACTGAGAGAAGGGGAAAAAAAAGACAAATCTCATTGTATCAGGTTTCTCTGAGACCCACCACTTAATTCTCAGTATGCAAGAATTTTTAGAAGTTCAGTGTTTATTTGTTTTTTTTTTTAAGATTTATTTATTCATACAGAACTGGGGTACAGGCCAGAGATGTGGAGGGTGAGAGGATTCACCAGAGACAGAGTGGGGAGCAGAATAGGCAGACTGACCAGAAGTACACTGCTGAGGGGAGCAGGGGGCGGGTCAGGGAGAGGTCTGCCACACCATGTGGTCACCTCCCGGGCAGGCGGGGATCGAACTCTTGCGGAGGTGCCCTTAGCTTCTTTGTGCAGTGCTTTAACCCGCTGCGCCACCAGCGAGGGACCTCAGTGTTTATTTTTATGGTTACACTAAAGACCACTGGAAATACCATAGATAACCACAACACAATGACTATTAAATTTATTACATTTGCACATGCAGATGCAAAGAAACCAAACTTGGCATAAAGACAACTATAAACAAATGCAAATTACATATCAGGAAATCATTGAAAATTGAAGTAGAAAATATTCAAAATCCACCTGATGTTTTCCTATTTTCTTGTCACAATAAATTTTCAAATCCTTTTGCTGTTTATTTCTATTAATCTGAAGCCTCACTTCAGTTAGTTAGTTTTATTTCTTTTCCTTCTGCATTCAATAAAAAAAAATAATAAGGAACTGGACTAGGCACTGGCCTTGCAAAGATCAATTAAGACATTGACCTTAGTCAAATCATGGTCTAAATCTGTGACCTGTGCAAAGTTTAGGTGTAAACAATTTTTAATGGATGAACAAATGGATAATCTTAACCTATTAAATTTCTCAAAACTTTTATTTTGGAAAGAGGTGCATTTTATTCTTTTTAATGAGGAGTTGTGAATAAACTATAGCAGAAGGTAGTAGATGTCAGATTCTATACCCTATATCTTTATGATTATACATTTTGGTCTCTAACTATCTGAATACCCACTATTTCCTCAAGCTGTAGGGTCTTGACTAGATCAAATGTTCACAGATATCTAAATTGGGAGCAAATGGGTTACACTTTTCTTGCAAATGGCACTGCAGTAGTTTTCTTCCATCTACCAATGAGTAGCTCTCATAGGCTTAGCTAAACTCATTTTTGAAATCATAACAGTGAAATTAGTTTGTTTTTAGCTTCCTTAAAGCCTGAACCTAATCCTCCTTCTTTCGTTTAGACCATCTAACTGCTGTCTTGCTCTCTTAGAGGCATCTTTGCTTCAACTCTCCCTTCCTTCCTGTTCTCCATATTTTAAGAAAGGTGGTCTATTGAAAGCACAAGCTCATCATAACAAGCCAGCACTTAAAACTGCTCTACAGCTCTTGAGATAATTACCAGAATCCTTAACATGGTCTTAGGCCCAACCAGGTTTGCCCTTTCCCAAGTTTCCAAACTCAGCTTATTTGCTTGCATTGCGCATACACCTCTCCTCAAAGCAATCATTACAGGTGCAATTTTTGTTCTTTTTCATTTAAGTGACTACTCCTCACTTGAAAATAAACATAAAGCAGTGACTATGTCTATTTTGGTTTATAGTTCTGTCCCTAATGGTTAGCTTAAAATCTCACACACAAAAAGCATTTAATATACATTCATTTCATGAATGAAGTAATACAGGAATAAATGACCAATTGCTCATTCTATCAGTAGGCACTGTTTTTAGTAGTTGGAAACATTTCATGGCACTCTTATTTTCTTTAATTCTATAGTAGATAGTACCTACTAAATATTTCAAGCTCTTTTATGGTCATAGGTGACCTGTGAAAGAATTTGTGTTTGAATCATTCCAGAGGAATGGAGCAAAGGAGGAAGCATAGTTATCTACTATCTGAAATTCTCTGTGATTTTTTCATTTTCCTTGTGTCTGATTTTTTTTCTCTTTCAAGAAAACTAGTATTTGTTTTATCTGCATAGATCATCAATTTTATTTTTAATATAGTCAATGACTTGACAGATAATGTTACAGAAAATATTTTTCCTTGCTTAGTTCTATACATGAGTCTCTTTTATGGGTAAATAGTTATGCTTCTAAACATTGGCCCACAAACATCAATGAGGTGTGCCCACTGCTTCTGAAGAGATCTTAACCTAGCAAGGAGCTCTGGAGGAGCAATGAAGTCTTAAGCAATATATAGCAATAAGTAATATAATGTGTACAAGTCCTAAATGAAAGGAACCTTACATGATAGGAGACACTGGGAGTTTGTTTTAAAATCTATCAAAAAAAAAATCAAAGGAATTTATCCTACTTAACCAAGTAGTAGGCACACCAAATGAAAAGAATGCCCCAATTAGACATGTATCGTATTAATTATCCCCTGGAGAGCTAGTTTGCTGTCTAGGTAATTTCTGTTACCCTGAATGGTTTTCTTCATCTCTGATCTTTGACTCTTATTACTGACTATCTCTACAGCATTTTCCTTCATTTGATGTCACAGCAATAAACCTTGACACTCTGACACTTCTGCCTTCTGCAAATAGACAGAACAGGCGAGTCAACTCCTCCTTACCAGTTCTGAAATCCACCAACCCCCAAAAACCTAGTCATGACTTGTAAATGAGGGAGGGAGACAGACATAAACCCAAACTACCGACACAAGCAAAAGCCAACAGCATGATGAAAGGCAAAATGCATGTACTTATAAGCATGGACTCCAGAATAAGAAGTCTTGGTGCTACCTCTTATTAACTGAAGGAAATGAATTAAGTTAGAATACTTAATTTAAAATTAGAATACTAATTTTTAAATTAGAATACTATTAATAATTCCTGTCTCACAAGACTGTAGCAGGAATGAAGGAATTTATGCAATATGTTTAATCCAGTACCCAGAACATAATAGGTAGACAGTAAGTATTATTATAAGTATTATTATAAGTATTACACTGATGAGCAAAGTATTATTATAAGTATTACACTGATGAGCAAAATGACCACTAAAACCTATATAAAACATTGTGGGGAACCAAAGTATGTGTGATTTTTCCTTAAGAAAGGGTTCACTGCCATTTACATTGTTGGTGGGAATGCAAACTGATCCAACCACTATGAAAAGCTGTGTGGAGGTCCCTCAAATTACTAAAAACGAATCTACCATATGACCTAGCAATTCCACTCCTAAGAATCTGCCCAAAGGACACAAAAACATTAATTCAAAGGAAACCTGCACACCTATACTTTTTGCAGCACTATTTAGATTAGCTAAAATATGGAAACAACCAAAAATAGATGACTGGATCAAGAAAGAAGATTTGATATATACACATAATGGAATACTCAGCAATCACAAAAAGATAAACATGCCATTCACAGCAACATGAATGGAGTTGAAAGGAATTATGCTCAGTGAAATAAGTTAGGCAGGAAAAGAAAAAATATTGATAGTTTCATTTATAGGAGAAAATAGAGAAAACATACAAGGGGTCAAAAATAAAAGACAAAACTAGCAGGCAAACTATAAATTGGAGACATTCAGTAAGGAAAGTGACAGGAGGAGGGTCAAAACAGGAGGGAAGAGCACAAGATTCTATGGTGATAGTTCACAGGTGTCTTGGTGATGGTAATTTTATGGGAGCAACACCTGAAAGGATAAATCAAATATTGTACAAAAATTAATAGCAATGTAAAATTATATAAATAAAAAAGAGAGGGTTCACTGAAGAAGAGAGATTTGAGCTAAATAGTAAGGTGTATAAGGAAACCAAGTTGGAAGTAACATTTCAGAGATTGAAAAGACGCAGAGTCACAGACTGGATTAAAAACAGAACTCAAACTTATTTTGACTATAGGAAACATATTAAGCTACAAAAGATACACATAGATTGAAAGTAAATGGTGGGAAAACAATCCTAAAAGCAAATAGGCCAAAAAAGAAGGCAGTAATAGCTATACTTATATCGGATAAAATAGACTTTAAACTAAAAAAAGTAAAAAGAGATTTTTTTACTACATTGTGATTAAAGGGACAATATATCAAGAAGACATACTCTTATCAGCATATATTCAACAAATGAAAGAACACCAAAATATTTCAATTACTATCATCTCTGAAAACAGACACTAGAGAAAATACATATGTAGTAGGAGACATCAACACATTGCTCTCACCAGTGGATAAATCAATGAGACAAAAAATAATCAAGGACACTAGAGCTCTAAATAAGAACCTAGACCTCATGGGCTTAACAGATATCTATAAGACACTGCACCCCAAAAAAATACAAGTATACATTTTTCTCAACTGCACAAGGATAATTCTCCAGGAGTGATCACATACTGGGACACAAGACAAATATCATCAGATATACTAAGATAAAAATCATACCAACTATCTTCTCTGACCATAGAAGCATGAAACTAGAAATAAACCATTAAAAGAAAGCAAGGAACACCACTACCTCATGGAGATTGAAACCCACACTACTGGTAGACCACTGGATCAATGAGAAGATCCAAGAAGAAATTAAAAAATACCCTGAGATGGACAACAATGAGGACACAATTCTCCAGAATGTAGGGGACACAGCAAAAGCAGTTATAAGGGGAAATGTATATATCAATGCATATTCAAATCAAGAAACAAGGAAAAACTCAAAGAAAGAACCTAATCCCTCACCTTAATGAACTGGAAAAAAACAAAAAAAACCAAAAGCAGTAGAAGAAAGGAAATAATAAATATCAAAGCAGAGAAAAATGAAACAGCAGTTTAAGAAATCCAAAAGGTCAACAAAACCAAAACATTGGTTCTCAAAAAAAATAAACAAACCTCTAGGCAGGCTTACAAAGAAAAAACAGGAGAAAGCACAAATAAATAGCATCATAAACAGAAGGGGAGAAATTACAACAAACATAGCAGATATCAAAAGAATAATTAGATTACTATGAACAGTTATATACAAACAAGTTCAGTAATCTAGAATAGATGGACAAATTAAATTCTTAGAACTATACAATCATCCAAAGCTAGATAAAGAAGAAATAAACACCTAATCAGACCAATTATAAGCAATTACAGACCAATTACAGTAATCAAAACCCTCCCCCAAAACAAAAGCCCAGGATCAGAGGGCTTCCCCAGTGAATTCTACCAAACCCTCAGAAACAAATTAGTGCCTTTCAAAGCCTTTCAAAAAATTGGGAAGGAAGGAATACTACCAAATACATTTTGTGAAGCCAACATCACACAAAGCCTTTCAAAAAATTGGGAAGGAAGGAATACTACCAAATACATTTTGTGAAGCCAACATCACACTAATACCAAAAACGAACAAGGAACACACAAAAAGAAAACTACAGACCATATGGACACTGATGCAAAAGTTCTCAATAAAATCCTAGCCAACACAATCCAACAATACATCAAAAAGATAATTCACAATGACCAAGTGGGATTTATTTCAGGGGTACAAGGATGGTTCAACATCTGAAAATTAACGTAATCCAACACCTCAATGAAAAGAAAAGTAAGATCCATATGATAATACCAATAAATGCTGAGAAAGCATTGACAAAATTCAACATCCATTTATATAAAGGCCCTCAAAATTCTCAGAATAGAAAGAACATACATGAAAATTATAAAAGTCATATCTGACAAACCTGTAGCCAATAACACTCTCAGTGGTGAAAAGCTTGAAAGCCTGTCTCTAGAAACTAAAATTAAAAGGCAAATTTGAAGCTTAAGAGCCTACAGAAGAAATAAATAAGCTAACTTGAATTAGTGGCTTAGGTATGGATAACAGAAGAATATGAACCAAATTTTGGGGATATTTCCTAGAGTCAATCTCAGTGATAACATATAAATATTAAAGTCCAATGTGTATAAAATATGTGCAATTAGCAGCTTTAACATATAAAACAGAACTGCTATTAAAAGTTCACTGTATTTCATTTATATAGAGCTCTGTAACTATTTTACAGCCACATTTATCAGTTAGTTCTGCTGTTGCAAACTCCTCTTATCTTTTTAATCAAAGTGCAGTTTTTCATTGTCACACTATGAATTCAGAGATAAACACCATAATTTTTTTGTCTTTACTTAGAAGCTACATTGTTTATTGGGGCCTAGAAAGGGAAATGCTACCAAAAAAATATTTATGGTGATTACATTCAAATAGAATATTCTCCTTAGACCTTGCCCTTTTTTTTAATACCGATATCTATCTCTGTCTCTCCACAATCCCACACTGACCCTCCTCATTCTCTTTGTCAGTACAAGTTCTTTAATGATTACCACCCTCACTTGTGAGACTTTGAGCAGCTTGGTATTTTGATTATATTTGTTTTCATTCTTACTTATTCCATAAATCACCCAATACTTTCTACGCCATTACTATGGAGCTGACACTTTAGAAACATACTTTGCTATTTTTTTTGCCTTCCCCATTATTCATCTAACCCCTCTGTTGTTTTTTTTTTCCCTTGAACATGAACCCAGTACTAAAAATATACATCAGTTGAAGTTTCTGCCAAAATACTTCGTGAATGAGTAATCCAACTTGCCAGAAATAAAAAAAACTATGGGGTCCTGAAAAAAAAAAAAAAGCCCTTTGAAATGAATGAATCAATTTTTCTGGATCCTGACTTCATTAAAACATTGTAAGTATATGACTATGTGGGCTATAAAGTCACTGAGTCGGTTGACTCTCAGTGTACACTTCATATCAGCCTTTAGAAATTGCTACCTTGCCCCAAATGTCTCAAGTTTAGGCAGTGTTCTCACGCAGGACATAAGCATGATCTAGCACTTCTTATTTATTTACTTTTTTATGTCTTCATAGCTCTAACCTTTATCTAAAAACATCCTGTTTATTTGTTTACTTGTCATATTTTCCCTCTAAATGTAACTTCATGAGGGAAAAAGGGACAGATTGCTACTGTTTCCACTGTGTTCCTAGAGCTTAATATGTGTCTTGCACAGAAGAAATATTCCAATTTGATGAATCAGTTTTCAACCCCAAACTCTAAACTACCTCCCTTTTTTGTATTTTTCCTGAGAATAAACTAATGATTACTCTAACTTGAATACCTGCTTTATAGCAGTACCATGTGTGCACACTAATACAGTCCGCTATCACATGTAATCTGTACTTATATAGCCCTTACAGCTGAGATGACTGAAGCTCAGAAGAGTTAGCCAGCTCACCCTAGGGAACAGAGGACTGAGGGCTTGAATTCAGACTGCTTTACTGTGCCTTCTCAATTGATCACTGAGTACTCCTCGCCATCACATTAAGAACACTTTATCATCTTGAAATGATCAAGGTTTAACCTCTTGAATTGATTCTGAATTGGGACTAAAGAAAGGAGTTGTCAGTTTTACTGACTTACTGCCCCATTTTTCAGATGTTGCATAGTTACAGGACAATTCCTTTTCTTTCTCTACTGCTATTCCTTCTGACCATTAAGGCTTCCACATCCTTTGGAAAGAGAAAAATAAAATGATCCCCTTCTCAGGCTCATTGGTCTTTCCCAGTTACATTTTCAGCCAATTAGAGGAAACTCACAGGAAAGTCTCAACATCAGTAAGTCCAAATTTTACAATCTACTGGAAATAGGAAATGTTTGACCAGCTGCATGAAGAATGGCAAACTCTCCTAACAAAAGGAAAGCAGGAAGGGAAAAATGCTCTTAGCTTCCTGTCATTTTTTTCTTCTGGATCCCATTTTAAGTCTCTGGTTCCATTCATTCTCTTCCATTTTAAGTCTCTGGTTCCATTCATTCTCTCCAATTATCCTCACATCACCACCAGCATCCATCCAAATAAGGCAGACTGTTCAATTGATTGATTGATTTCCTTATTTATTTGCTTGCTTGTTTTTTTAAAAGTGGAGGCCCCTTAAAGTCACATATATGAAAAGTGTCATATCCCATTTGATTATTATTGTGTTTGTCTTGCTCTCGATGCAGTAAATTCTAAAGAATGTTGGGGACTTCAAGATTCCCTGAGTTATCCCTACAATACCAAATCCCAATCATTATTCAAGACCCATGCAGTATTTTTGGATTCTCCAAAGCAGAATTAACATTTCCATTAAAGTTCTGTGAGGGGAGAAAATAGTAATAATAATAATAAGAAGAATGATGATGATGAACAACTATATGCCAGAGACATTTTATGGGGGTGGAATGGGAAACTAGATCAAAAATGGGGGGAAGTACACTGTTCTGTTAACTGTTGGGTGTCATTTACCACACAAAACAAACACCTCTTGTTTGCCATTGTAAACTTTAAATTCTGTGGTTGGAATCATGCCATATTAACCTTATATTCCTTGCCTATCAGCTGGCAGTTAGTGGTCCCTCAATAAGTGAAATGTATTGTGCCTATACAGAAGTCATTCATGCTTTTTGTGAACACTGCAAATGACAGGTCACTATTTCAAGATGCAGGCCATTTTATTGTGAAAATATAATTTTCAAAAAGCCAAATGTCTTTCTTACACTGGGCAGAGCTCAGTGTACTGGACTCTTCTACCTTTGGTCCTGGTTTGACTTTTCAGATTCCCCCAGATGAAGTGGGCTCCTCTTTAAGTATTGAAAACAGCGAATGTGCCCTCCTTCTGGCTCTACATCTTACTTGCTTCTCCTGAGGAATTTCATGGCATAGCTTCTAAACTATAGCCCTCTGAAACTTGAGAACCATGTCATGTCCCAGACATGGAAGCAGTACCAAGGATGCAATATTTTTTGCAAATAGCTTTGATAATACTAATTTTCCAGCATTCTATAAATTCTCTCAGGTCTTTTATTTTTTTTTTTTAACTTCAGGAAATTCAAATCTCTAGTTAAGCCTGTACAATTAATTTTAGAACCTCAGAAGTAAAACTTCATGTTTGTCAATGTCCAAAGGTATTTTGTTTGTTGAGGGAATTCCAGAGTACTTGTCTAGTAGAAGTCTAAACACCAGCACAGTCACTTGTTTTGTAATTAATGGATATCCCCTTTACTTTTAAGTTTATAAATAATGGGAGCTTTAAACGGTTAAATCCTAAGTGCTTTTCTAGTGTGTTCACTACTTCAGGTGGGAGCCAACAAGTAGCAATGACAGCAACATCTCTATCAATCTCAGCAACTAGCTTCTTTGTGTTAGGAGGCAAGGAGCCAATCTGTCTAAGCACATGCTTGTCAACTAGACTAGGCTGGGTTTTGTGTGATGATAAAACAAATTTTCAGTGATGTAAGACTTATTTTTTAAGACTTTATTTTTTATCTCTAACATGTCCAATTGGGTTGACCTGAAAGGAGAGAGGAAGTAGAATTCTGCTTAGCCTCATCACTGAAGAATCTGATGGTGGGATTTCTTTCTCAGCATGCAAAGAAACACAACAATTCCTTATCAGTTCTTAAAGTTCCTTCCCGGAAGTAACATTTCATTTCAACTCATATTTAATCAATCCAAACAAGGTACATACCATATCTAAGTTTATTTTCAAAATTTCTATATGATCAAAGCTTAGATCAGCACCAGACCCAGAATCACCACCAAGAAAGCATGTGACGAGTGACTAAATGAATGAATGGATTGAATCTTTCTTTTGGATGCCCCTGGTCCAAGAACTTCAGCTCAAAGTGGCCTAAGAGATGAGAAAGCCTACTGTCTCATATAATGAGACTTTATTAATCTCCAAAGTTGAGTGATTTTGAGGTTTAGGAAAGCCACTGAGGACCCATATCTTTTCATCTGTGTTCTTCCAGCCCCTCCCCACAGCATTATTTGGCTATCTCTCCTATCTTATCATTACAAGGTGGCTGCAGCAGTTCAGGAGCCATATCCAAAGAAATAAAGAAATCAATTCTGTCAGATCCTCTTTAAAAGAAAGGGAACATTAGTCAGAACTCTCCAGCAGCACTCCTTATGTCTCTGTGGATAAAGTTGTGCCAGAAATAGTTATGGGCAAGTGGTATAGGCCTGCTGTGACTGTTAGTCCAGTCAGGCTGAGATGGGGACCATACTCTTCGTAAGTCCATGCCTGTGAGGAGGAGGTTAGATTCCTAAATACAATGAGAGTTGATAAGAAGGAAGGAAAGAATGGGTGTAGGTGAGCATCTAAGGATCTGCTACAACCCCCAAAACTCTTCTGACATTTGTTGCTCCTCTCCATCATAACTCTTGCCAGTCCTCCTGGTCTGTTGATAACCTGAGCTTTCCTTTCATTTCATCACCACTCCCAATTAAGTTAGAACTTTGTCATGATTCTATTGGTTGTCTGTGCAGGGGCCAGATTCTTTTTATATAGAATAACTGGTTGTTAGATGTACAACTTAAATCCTTTGCCATAGAAAGTATAAATCAAGTGTCATAGAAGGTATAAATCAAATAATAATAAGCAATGTCAGTCTGCCAGCACTGACATTGCTTCAGTTATCAAATGGGCAGAGGAAATGCTCAGTGATGTCATAGAGAATGCTGTATCCTCTACCACATTCATCCAGAACTCTTGGCCATCCATCCTTTGTGCTGAGATGAGATTGTAGCTCTAGTTCCAGATAGTTCTCCAAATTATCAGTGTCTTCCCTAGAACCCACCCCTCTCTCTCATTACCCACTCTTTCTACTTCCCCTTCTGACTCTTAACTACCCTTTGGGTCACCATTTAAATACTGAGGGTCACCATTTAAATACTGACTGGTGAGTCCTGTAGGCACCGTTAAACCTGCTCTATGCTTTCATTGCATACTACTTCTCCTAGTGCTTAGCACACTTCTAAGGTTCCTTTTGTCAGTCTCTACTCTTAAAATCATACATAAGCTCATGAACCACAGACACCACATCCGTGCACTCACCACCATACCTGACTCCCTGTGCTTAAAACATTGGAGGGGGTGACTGATATTTTTATACTTAATAAGTGAATGACTGAGTAGTATCTGTCAGTGTTATAGTATTACATTTCTTATAATCTGCAGGAGTCATGGATTTTAACAATACACCAAAGAATATAACTACTTTTTTTTTCTTTACCATGGAATTCCCAACAGGATTTACACCCCACTGGTGGTAATTGTAATAATTTAAGTGATACTGCTCCTTTATTAGTTTTGTGCTTATTTATATGGTGAGCTGCTCCTTATAGCAAATAATATTTATTTTCCACTTTCAGTATAAATTTAATTTCTTTTTGAAAACATTAAAACAAGTTGTTTCAATAACCAACAACTGAAAACAATCCAGATGTCTACTGGCAAATGAATGCATAGACAAATTATGGTATATCCATACAATGGAACATGGTATTAGTTAAAATTTAAACAGAAAGCTGTTAATATATGCAACACCAAGGATGAATTTCAAAGTCATTAAGCTGATTTAAAGGAAGATGGAAAAAATAAATTATATAAAACTCTGGTAAAGGCAAAAATACAGTAACAGTGTAGGAGTGAAATGAGACATAAAGTAACTAAAAGGGACATAAAAGAACTTTAGGGAGTGGTGGTATGGTCTTAGTCATTATCTTGATTGTAATGAAGGTATGCAATTTGATCAGTTATACTTTTCAATTTGTGCAGGTTATTTTAAATACATGCAAGTTATCATACAGTAGTTCTCCATTTTCTGCAGTTTTACTTTTGGTGGTTCCAGCTGCCAGTGATCAACCATGTTCCAGAAATAATATGAACATGAAGATATTTTGAGAGAGACACCACATTCACATAACTATTATTACAGTATTTTGTTATGCTATTTTCTGATTAACTACTATCATTAACTCTTCCTGTGCCTAATTTATTTTTTTTTATTTATACATATTTGAACTGGGCTATAGGCCAGAGGTGCAGTAGGCAAAGGATTCACCAGAGACAGAGTGGAGAGCAGAACAGGCCTATTGATGAAGTACACTGCTGAGGGGAGCAGCGGGTGAGACAGGAGAGGTCTGCTGCTAACATGTGGGTTAGCTTGGTGGCCAAGGATTGAATCATGCTGCAGTGGCAAGTGATAGCTTGCTAGCGCTAAGTCTTTAACCCCTATGCCACCAAGAAAGCCCCCTACTATGCCTAATTTACAAATTAAGCTCTATAATAGGTGTGTAAATGTAATACTATATGTGTGTGTATACACACACACATATGGGTGTATACATATATGTGTGTAGATACATATACACATATATACATATACATACATACATATATGTATACACACATACATATATGTATGTGTGTGTGTGTGTGTGTGTATTTAGGGTTCAATACTACCAAAGGTTTCAAGAATCTACTGGAGTTCTGGGAAGGAACTCCCCACAAATAAGGATAGACTGCAGACTGCTGTGTTTAATATTATTCCAAAACTCAGATCATGAGGACCAGGGGGTACCACTGCCACAGAGTTCTAAATACAATGGGCAGTTACCAATGCAATTTAAACAAAAAGTATGACTAGATTAAATATTTGGTGTGACAGATACACTTAGACCATGTTTTTTTTTTTTATTTTTGTAAAGATTTATTTATTTATGCATATAGAGCTGTGTACAGGCCAGAGGTGCAGGTGGTAAGAGGATTCACCAGAGACAGAGTGGGGAGCAGAACAGGCAAATTGAAGAAGTATACTGCTGAGGGGAGCAATGGGAAAGACAGGAAAGGTCTTTTGGGTCATTTTCCTGGCCAGGATTGAAATCCTGGTGAAGTAGCTGCAGCTAACTTCGCAGTGCTGCGCTTTAACTCATGTACCACCAGAGAGGGCCAGAGCATGTTTTTATAAATCCAATGAGCTATAGCCTCACAAATCTCAAAATGTCCCTAAATAAGAGGCTAGCAACCCAACCATTAATTAATAATTGCTTATGGGCACAACAGGTTAAAAGTGCAGTACTGCCAGTGAGCGGAGCCGCTTGCTTGAGTGCGAGTCTGATCCCCGGCCCTGGAGATGATCCACATGTGGCCCAGCAGACCTTTCCTGACCCGTCTCTGCTCCCTTCAGCAGTTTCATTTCGTCAGTCTGCCTGTTCTGCTCCCCACTTTGTCTCTGCTGAATGTGCCTACCACCCCTGCACTTCTGGCCTGCACCCCAGTTCTGTATGCATAAATAAAGAAGTCTTTGGGGAAATTTTAAAAAAATAATTGCTTATAGTAGTGGCTAACACTTTGAAATGGTTAGAGTATTTATCCTTCTGAAGAAATAGGAAGCTCAGGGCTGACACATGAGACCACAGTGATTAAATATAAGTTAAATAAGCAATAAACAGAAAATGGTGAGCCAAACACCTCTCTTCCTGTAACATGTTAAAGGAAAAAAGATCATAGAGAGGTGGAACATAGCCACTAGGTACTTCCTAAAGAAAACCCACAGTAGAGCACCTATTCTTTCTAATAGTTCTTTGAAAGAGTTGAGGTACCCTATAGGCCCAGGGAAGCAAAGGTGTGTCCCAGTCCTTTGACAGAGGATGAGAAAGGAACCAGGAAGTATTAAGACCAGGAAATCCAACTTTGATAGCAAGTGATGATCTCAGAAGATGAATTAGGGGTAAGACCACAGGCCACGTGAGGCAGTCTAGCCACTACCATTTGGGAGGATACAGCCTGTCTAAGAACCTCCACATTGTAAGTGATAAAGCATGGAAAGGAGTACCTGAACCTCAAAGATCATGGAATGTGGGATTTAGAAATGTCTAAATCAGAAATCATCTCAAAGCTGACTTGTCTAGGACTTGCACTTAACAGTTAATAGTTAAGGGTTAAGAAAGAAGAAGGAAAGGACTTTGTCAACCAAGACTTGTTTCTAAGGCACCTGATGCACCATTTTGAACTATCTTAGACTGACTGTCACTGACAAAATCTTTTGCGAACAATTTAGGCTTAGGATATCCTTCTGGTTGACATGGAAATTTAACACATTTTTTTTTTTTTTTTCCGCTCACTTCATCAGGGTGCTGTGAAAACAGTCTGACCAAACCCTATATGTTGTCAGTGCTGGGAAGTGCCTTTTACTTAGAGTTCTGACAGGTAGTTGCTGTTGATGATTTAATGAACAGAATTTCTTCAAAGTTCCTTGACACACAGTCCTGGCAGTTGTACTTTGTTCTCCTCTTTTCAGAATAAGACTCACAAAAGAAGGTCCCATTGAGGTTCTTTTATGAGAGGCCTATTATGTGCTGACTGGGGAGCATTCAGGATGGGTGGCTTCCAGATAGAGAGCTAGGTATACATGGCATCTTGAGTGTCTGCTTGTGGACAACCATTCATAAGCTATAGAGTTGGTGGAGTTGCATTTCCATCCAGGCCTGAACAAAAAAGACAAAAGAGGTGTTTTTAGATGGTCTAGTTTTATGTTAAACATAAATCAAATTGGAAAAGTAGACTCTAAGTTAGACCTACTTCAAGCAAAAGAAATGAAATATAAAACATAGTCGCTTCTAAACTTTTCAGATCAGGAATTATGACCTACATCAGTGCTAGCTACCTCCCTAATATTGTGAATTTCTAAGATGAAGCAGGTGTCAACATTGTTCTTTGTTTGGCACCCAAAGATATTTTATTCCTGGCTAAACAAAGACATAAACTCAAATGCAGAAAAATTTTAAGGACTGCCCTTGAGTTGGATACTTAGAACTAAGTTCCTTTCTATTCTAGCACCTCATAGAGAGATTTACATGCAAGAGAACTTAATTAGAATAGATTTGTTTTCTGGCTTCTATATCAACACAGTCAGAAAAATCACAAACTTATTGGTGAGATTCTGGTTCATTTTCTAATTTGAAATCATGAAAAATTGAGTTTCATAATGACAGGGATTTTTGTGTCATTCCCTACAAATATCCCTAGTACTTGGTATATAGTAGATACCCAATAAATTGTTTTGAATGAATTCAAGAAAAAAAATATGTTTCTGCCTGTGTAAAAATAGCCAAAAAAGAAACCAAAACATGCATTGCAAATTTCTTCAGGCATGTACAAGAAATAGTAGTTACCTCTGGGCAGTGAAAGGAGAAGATTTTATATTAAATCACTTTAATACTTAAATTTTTTATTCGAAGTTCGAATCACCTTAAAGTTAAGGTGAAAATCTTGTTAGAAACACATCACTCTTGGGTTTCCATTGAGAAATGGCTTGAGCATAAACTAGTAAAGGACCCTTGAGCAACCACCTCATGGAGCACCCCTCAGGAGCTCAGTTCAGAATTATGCAATGCCATCGTAGAGGACCACAGGTTGTCTGTGTTGATGTTTATGATTCCTAACCCCAGATTAAATAGTTTGGAAAGCTATTTTGAGGGATATTTTGGAGTTGTATAGGTATTTCTGTTAAAGTGATAAAATCTTTAAAAACACAAGATGTTTAGCATAAAGAACAGAGAATGTGGAGGCAGTTGGCCTGTAACTTACTAGTGATGCAGTTAATCTTGCTAGGCCTCAGTTTCCTCATTTGTAAAAGTAGACAATAATATTACACAGTTTCTAAGGTTTCACTGAATGCAGAAGAACCTAATACTTCCAGGCATAGAGAATGATGGTCTACCATCATACTTTACAGTGGGCATGCACCAGCACAATGACACAGAGACAATAATAGTATTTAAGAAACGCTATATACCTTGATGTCAGTTCACATGCATCACACTGTCTAGGTTCTTTTATATGAATACAGAAACCAAACAATATCCTTTGCTTTTCCTTTTGTGCATATTAAATATTCTCAGTTTGACATAGGTACAATTTCTTTTTTCCACTGGTAGCAATAAGGTCAGCCCCAGAGGTGAAATATAAAAGATCTCTTGGTGAAATGAGAGTCTGCATATAAATGATTCCTGAAATAGCTTCTCATTTTTACCTCCAGATATAGTTATGCAGAAAGACAAGAAAGCCAAAATCCTAAAGTGAAAGGGTCACCCTGTAACAGGGTGGTCCCTAGGAAAAGGGGAAGTTCTAGGTTCCCTGCTCCACCCAGAAGTAGGGTAGAGCTGAAAAGAGAAAAAGAGAAGGAATCTGAGGAAGAAGGAAGCAGAATGGAGAGCCAGAAGGAGACCTGAGGAAGCTACATGGAGCAGCAAGCATGAAATGATGAAACTAATGCTTGTTTCTTGGCCCTGGACTGGTTAAAGAGATGTGGGTTGACTATGACAGTGTTTATACTGATTTTGATTTTGCTCTTTTCCTCCCAGACTTGTCTGGCCATTTCTGACTTGTTTGTTTGGGTCCCAGCCAGAAGGTGCTTTAGGCTTGTGGCAGGCTTTCAGGCCTTGCTTTGGACCAATCCCTTTTGGGTGGACTTTTGCCCATGAGGGGATGGGTAACTTCAGGTGTTTAATTTAGGAATTGTATTCTTTGTCTTCCAGATTGTATGCTCATTGTATTAAAGTCCCTTTTTTATTAAAGTCTTATATGCTTTGTCTTGATGTGGCGGATGGTAGAACCTATTTAGAACAGGTATTTTTGGGGGTTCAGTGGTTCCCCTCTCTCCCTGCCCTGTAATAACTCTACTCACACCGTACAAATGACTTGGGCTGTGTTCTGTGAACACATTTTGTTTGTTCACTGAAAGATAATAACATAGATTTCAGAAGAAACTGTAGGGCTTACTGAGCATGTGAGTGGCTGTGTTGATGTTAGAACATAAGGATTCTGTGTCTATGATTTGCCTACTTCAAGTAATTTAAACATTCAACCCAATTTCTATGACAGTCCCCTAATGAAGATAACTGACAACCAGTGCTAAAAGCAATCAGGCAGCCCCCACCCCCCACCGTAATTACTTTCTCCATTCTTCCTTTTCTATAATCTGTCTATCATTCTCCCTACAAGCAGTTACTTGATTCAGAGTAAAATAAGAATTACAGGTCAAATCGGACAAAGTGATTTGAAAATAAAACTTCAAAATCTTCATTAGTCAACAATTTCGGCTTCTGCTGCCTTTTTTTTTTTTTTTAAGATTCATTTATTAATAGAAGAACTGGGGTGCAGACCAGAGGTATAGGAAGGAGTGAGAGGATTCACCCAAGACAGAATGTAGAACAGAACAGGCAGATCTAACAAAATACAGTGCTATAGGGAGAAGCAGACGAGAGAGGAGAGAGAGGAGAGTTCTGCTGGCAGGGGATCAAACTCAAACTCAGGCCACAGAGGTCCTGAGACTTAATCCCTATGTCACTAGGGAGGCCTCTGTTTTGTCTGTTATTGGATGCCAATCAGAAATACATTTCTGTTATTGCTTAGTCTTAGAAGGAATTTTTTTTAAAATAACATAATAGTTTATTTTTACATCATTTTGTACATTTTCTCATCTCAGTTGTAATCCCCTTGGGCTTCCCATCACCAAATCACCCATGTGCCATCACCATAGTCCAGTGCATTTCCTCCCCTTGTTGTTTTTGATCCCATTCCCCCGCTCCACCCCCATAAAATGTCTCTGGTATATAGCAGTTCATCATTATTAGTATTTTCTCACCTGGCCCATTATACTCCTGCTATGAGTGAAACCATCCAGTATTTTTCCTTCTCTTTCTGGCTTATTTTACTAAGCATAATCTTTTCTGGCTCCATCCATGTTGCTGCAAAAGGTAAGTGTTCATTTTTTTTTTTTTGGGGGGGGCTTAGAAATATTCCATTGTGTGTATGTACCACATCTTTTTAATCAAATCATCTACTTTGGGGCATTTGGGCTGTTTCCATGTCTTTCCAATTGTAAATACAGCAGCAGTAAAGATGGGGGTGCAGTTGTTTTTGAATCAGTATTTTTGTGTCTTTTGGGTAGATACCTAGAAGTGGAATTGCTGGCTCATATGGAAGCTCCATGTTACGCAGTTTGAGGAACCTCCAAACAGTTTTCCATCGTGGTTGTACCAGTTTGCATTCCCACCAGCAGTGCAGGAGAGTTCAGAAGGGATTTTTTAATCCTTTATTTTCTCTATTCTCATAGCTATTTTCTTTTTACAAGAAGATCTGACTTTTCTTTTAATCCTTCCAAACAGAGACTTATTTATGCTAGGCTATATGACATGGCATAGTTAAGCCCATCTGGCACATCTTCACTCTCATCTCTCCTTGCTGGTGATCTGTCTCATGGTGTGGTTGCCTCCTCCCCCAACCTGCTCCATCCAATACTGATGTATGGTTCTGGACCCTCCCCCCCTAAGTAACTAAACAAGTTGAATTTCCACTTGGACATGAAGTCTCCTGAGAGGAAGGAAACAGAAAGCTGTTTGTGCAGAACAAGAAGCAGTCAAGTAAGCCACAGGGCACACCATCTCCACCTAGAGAAGGTGAAATGTCCCTAAGTTAATCTTGGTTCTCCATGAAACAGTTAAGTGTCCCCACACAGTCAAAGCCCCTTGTACTTTTAGCTTTGAAAGGACTTAAGAGATAACTCAACTACCAGTCAAGCACTCTTTGTGAACCAGATCCTTTCTAAACACTTTCTGTACAGAAATTCATTCAGTCCTCATAACAGCCCTATGAATTCACATATAATTTTTAAACAAAACTATAACAGAAAACTTTTACTTTCTGCCTTTCTTCTCTAGTAACTGTTTGTTCGCTTCATTTCATGATTATTCTGGAGAATGATGTTGTCATATCAAGGAGTGAGTTATGTCAGGATGATCTACTCAGGATGTCAGTTATACCAGGTATGTCAGTAGTGGCTCCATTAAGGAGGGAGAGACCCAACACAAGATCAGATTAATCAAATGGTGCAGGGTATGAAGGAGTGTGTGCAGGCAACAATGGTGTTGCCTGTACTATAGAGGGGAGTTTCCAGGAAAACTCAGCAGAGGGATCATTATCTAGCCAGGGGAATTTGGACAAGTGCCAGAGCTTCACTTCCTGTCACGTGGTAAGGTTTGAAAGGCCGTAGGGTCCTGTGGCAAAGGAAGTACTTTGCTCTACTTACTGTGAGGCTTGGGCAAGTTATGTAAAAATCTATGGGCCTCTTAGGTAAAATGAAAAACAGGGGTAATAGTGGGATCTGCCTTATTCAAAGTTGTGAGAATTAAACAAAAATGAGACTTAACAGAGTGATTAGGCATAAACGGCTCCTTGTTAGCTGTTGTGAAAAAACCTTAAAGTAATTTCAGCAGTGACAGCCTGAAAAAGGTAAAGGATTGAGTCAGGATACAGTGAGTGATCCAAACACACTTCCTTTCTGAGATTTTGGCTAAAATGGGTAGAGGTGCTAAAAAAGATGGAGATGGAGGGAAGGGACAGAAAATGCAAGTCCCATTTTATTACTATCCCAACATGCAGACGATTGGAGAATGGACTCCCTTGTGCTCCATCAAATATTCTCACTCTCATCATCCTGTTTTATTTTTCACTTAGTGCTTGACACAATATGACATTTTCTTCATTTTCTATTCTACTATCTCCTCATTGTACCACAGATGTAAATTCTCTAAGAAGAATATCTTGATGGTCTTGTCTACCTCTGTATTTTCAAAGCCTAGAATTGTCCTTCAATGCTGCTCAACAAACATTTGTTAAATTAATTGTGGAATTACTACCATATATCCTCCATTCCATCTAAAGGGGTAACATGAGCTCATGTCAGCAGAAAGAAATAATCCAGAAGTAAAAGAAATCTCAGCTGTGCCAAAGAGCAAGAATTATTAGCGTAGGATCAAAAGCACAGGTGGAAAAATGAGAGTGGAAAAGATAGAGAATATTTCTTGCCCTAGATATTGGATTTCATCTAGAGCTAATATCCCTCTACTTTTCACTCCCAGACAGCTGGGCTCTGATACTGTGTGATTAGGCACATGTTGTAATTAATCATCTTTATAAAATAGCTGAAAGAGGTATTCAGCGAGTAGCCATCTGACCTTGTTATGGCCCTCACAACTTTCCCTTTATGTGCTGATTTTATCCCTAAAACAAGCAGATCTTGTCTTACTCTTTTGTATTTCTTAAAAATGCAGGAGTGAATCCTTTTTAGAAAGTTCCATGTATACATGGAAAGAAGTATTTGGCTTAGATAAAACAGTCCAGCTGAATGTGTTCAGCATGTGAGTAATCAATCTCCAGAAAGTGCTTAATAAAAGGAAACACTCCCCCATAGATGAGAAGTTACAGCTACAGAAAGACTAGCCAAAGGGAAAGAATTTCTCTGATGTTAAAGGTTTTACACCAATAAATACACATTGTGATGGACAGCCCTGTGCCTAAATTGAAACTACACTGTATACTCTGTATTTTGACAGAGGCATATTGAGATATTACCTTTCTTGTGACATTTTTCCTTAATAGAGTTTTTTTGTAAATGGAGTCTCGCTGGAACACTTGGCAAAGACCAAATTCAGTCCTTTATGACCAGTGATGCGGAAATGCACAAAATTTTGTAATTCATAGCAAACTATATGATAAACAGTGAAATAAAAACTGCAAACTATTTCTGCAAACATTTGCAGAAGTAAAGAATAGCAGTTGAATTTGTCATCATGTGTAATTATTAATTATCATATAGTTGACCAAAAAAAAAAAGCACAAATAATTGAAAGGTAGAAAAAGAGGACATCTGGTTGACATAAAAAAGTTATTTAAAGATATTCCAGTCTTACCAGGAGTATTAGTGAGTCATATCTAATGTGGAAGTCCCAAAATCTATTTCCCTCTTTTGCATTGTTATATATATATGTATGTATGTATGTGTGTATGTATGTATGTATGTATATGTATGTATATATATGTGTGTATACACAATATATGTATAAATGCATATATGTCATGTGTATGTTATATGCACATACCACATATGCTAATATATATGAAACATATACTGAAATTTCACCTTCAGCATTTATTTTTCAATAAATATTTGCTAAATTAAATTTTGTATTAATGCCTATCCATAAGCTAAATGGCATTATACATTCAATGCTATGTAATGAGCTCATGTATCAGCAGTGATAATCCAGAAATGGGAGAAGTTGACAATATTGGAAAACAAAATCATGGGCGACCCTCATTTCTAGTATTTTTTATCATTTATTCAACCAATATTTTTCAATCTCCTATCATATGTTAGGCACTTTCATAGACACTGGAGAGTGAAAGGTGAACATGACAAAGACTCTGGCCTACTAGATAAGCTCATCTAGAAGGAAAGTAGATGGAGAAGAGAAAAAAGCCAAGACAAGTTTCGACAGCACTTTTAGAATCCAACATAATCATAAAAACAAACAAAGACTAAGGAGGACTGTACATTAACAAGTTATCAAGGAGTGGTTGGTGTCATGAGAGTTCAAACTTAGAGCTTGAAGAGGAGGGCACAGTCAAGCTTGGCAGTGGCTATAACAAGAAACTAAAGCACAATGAAGACCATGGGATTCAGCAAGATTTCAGCCAGTAAAGCCATTGAAAAGAGCAGATCAGTGGAATAGTTGGGAACAAAAGTCAACTAAAGAGAGAATGGGAGCTAAGGGAACGGAAGTATGATGTTTAAACAACTCCTCTAGGGAGTTTGGTATAAAGGGGGTATTTTTAAAAATGAAGCTAGTCTGGGAGGGAAACAAGCATATATTAGAAGACAGTAAGTCACAAGAAACAATATAATTGAAAACCCATCTCAACTTAGCCTATTGTGGCAATGCAAAAATTAGAATCCAGATTCCTGACTTCCAGTTTTTCAAGAAAATCTTGAAGGTTTTGTTTTTGTTTAAAATCTCCCAGTTGTTACATGTTGACTCACTTTATTTTAAAAATTCCCAGTGACAGTCAAACAAATCACATCTGTAGACCAGATGGTTGAAAAAATGAAAACTCCTTGTCTAGTGATTAGAACTGGAAGAGAAAGATGCCTGCCTTCCTTATTCTACCTCTGTTCTCTTTCTAAATAATAGCCCCTTCACAAATGTCATTATTATTTTCTAAAGTGGAAAGTTTTTAACCACTTTATTTGTGTGCAAATGACACCAAGTAACTAGTTTTACTTTTTCTCAACTGAATTACTGAGTTATTCTGTTTCCCCTGTCCCCAGCGTCTGGTAACCACTTTACCACTCTGTTTCTATGAGTTTGAACTTTTTAGATTCCACAAAACTAATGAGATCATGCAGTTTATTTCATTATGACTGAGTAACTCACATCACTTAGCATATTATGATCCAGGTACAACCATGTTGTCATTGTCACAAATGGCAGGATTTTTTTTTTAAGATTTATTTTTATTTATGCATACAAGAACTGGAGTGTAGGCCAGAGGGGTGGGGAATGAGGGTTCACCAGAGACAGTGGGGAGCAGAAGAGGTGGATCTACTGAAGTGCACTGAGGGGAGCAGGAGACAAGACAGGAGAGGTCTGCTGCACATGTGGGTTAGCTCTGTGGCCAGGGATTTAACTCAGGTCATTGTGATGATAGTGCTGAGACTTAACCCCTAGGCCAGGATCTTGTAAAGTTGAATATTTTTGCCCAGGATTTTTTAAAAGTTGAATATTTCAGTATGTGTATCACATTTCCTATGTCTATGTGGTGAATACTTAGCAATGTATATATATATCAGGTGACCAGATTGTATATTTTAAATATATACATTTCTTAAATCAATTTACCATTGGCTTGTAATACCATATAAGTTTCAGCTTCATATCTCAGTCAGTGTATTACCACACTACACCCACCACTACACCCACCACCAAGGTTCTAGTGTTGTTCATATTAATAAATTGACCCCCTCTACCCATTCTTCACATCCTCTTCCTCTTCTCCTCTGGTCACCACCATTTCTTCTCATAGTCTAAGAGCTATTTTTGTTATGTTTTGTTTGCTCTGTTCATTCATTTTCCACATGTGTTTAAAGGCATCAAGAATTTTTTTTCTTTTTTTTTTTTTTACTTTCTGACTTAGCATAATCACCTCAGGTTCCATCCATATTCTTGCAAAAGGCTGTTTTGTCTTTTTAAATAACTGAATAGTATTCCATTGAGTAAAATATATACAATTTTTAATTGTCAGTTTACCTCAAAAAATATGGGAAGGGGGACAAAATGGTAAAAAATCAGTAGTAGCATATATACATACTTCCTGTAGGTGAGGAGGCAACAGAAACCCTCTACTTAGGTAGCTACTGGGACTCCCAACAAATTGAAGATGCGTTCCTGTTGTATCACCTGCTCAATACCAGTCTATAAAATTAAATAAATGCAGTTTCAGAGTAAAGCATAAGCAATAACATTTCAGAGTACTGCATAGGCAATAACATTTGCAATAACAGCAAATAAAACATCAAATATGAAAGCTTAAGTTTAGCAAAAGATGGGCAAAAGTACCTACAAAAGTATAGTACCCTACACAAACGTACCTGCAAAGCCCTATTAGGAGAAAGTAAACATGACATTAAATAAATAGAAACATATTCCATGTCCAGTGATACAAGATTCAAAATATAAAACATGTCAATTTTCCCCAGTTGATCTTATGTTTTAATAACCTCAAAGTACACAATCCCAATTAAAATTCCAAAACTATTTCCTTATAGAAATTGATAGAGAAGCTAAACTTTAAATGAAACTGCAAAAGCATAAGAAATCAAAAGTAACATTGATTAAAAACAAAGTTGACTATCAAGAATCATTGTATGATTATAATTGCTAACATACTGTGATGTTGTCACTAGACCAATAGAAGTGAATAGAGAATAGAGGAATGGGCTAACATATCTACAATCACTTGAATTAGGGAGAAAGATGGTCTTGGCCTTTTCATGGTGCTGGGACAATTAGATAATGAATTTTCACCCCACTAATCAACACCATTTTTATTTTAGATCAAAATGTAAAGCAAAACAAAGTAGGAAAACCTGTAAGAAAACAGAGTGTCTTTGTGGTCTTGAGGTAGTCAAGTATTAACAAACCATTAGTTAACTGAATCACATTAATATAAGAAGTTCTGTATATTAAAAAAGTACCAAAAAGAGTAAGTTAAGTCACAAAATGGGAGGATGTATTTCTATGTAAAAAATATATGTGGAACTCCTTCAAAGAGAAAAAAGTCTAGTGACCCAATTAAGTCAAAAATTTAAAGAATACTTCAGAAGAGTATAACTAAATTACCAAAAATATATCACCAGATGATCAACATTAATAGTTACCCAAGAAATATGAATTAAAGTCACAATGAAATGCCGCTACAGATTTACAGAATTGCTAGAGTTTAAAGGACTGGTAATTCCAAGTTGCTGACAACCATGAGTAAGAACTAAAACTCATATATTGCTTAGAGGAATGTAAATTGATGTAACCACTTAGGAAACTTTAGTAGTTATTACTAATATTGAACACAGGCATTGGAAATTTACTCACAACCCAACAATTACATTTTTAGGTGTATTCCCAACAGAAGTGTATACATATGTGCACCAAAGGCTGTCAAGAATATGTCAAGTCAAGAATAACATTAATTTTGAGAGCTTAACACCCAAGTTTTATATCCTGTCAATATAAAAATGAATAAATCATGATAATTTCATATAATGTAGTGCTAGATAACAAGAAAAACAAATTAAAACTACATGCAAGGATGGGGTAAATTTCTTAAACATAATGGTAAATAGAAGTCAGATGCTAATGAGCACAAATTGAGTAATTTCATTTATATAAAACTCAAAATCTGACAAAACTCATCTTTGGTAATGGAAATCAGAACAGTGTATGTTTTCTTTAAGGTCGAGTGACTAAGAGAGGGAACAAGCACCTTCTCAAGTACAAATAAGATATATTCTCTGATCTTGCTGGTGTTATTCATCAAGCTATGCACTTATAATCTGTCTACTTTTCTGTATGTGTTCTCCATTCAATAGTTTTCTTTTAGATACTTATTAAGCACAGATAACATACCAAGGCATGGCAGTTAATGAAAGGAACATGAGTCCTGACCACATGGGACTTACCATCAAGTTCAAGAACAGATGTAGAGAAAACTCAAGTATAGAGACTATTCATTCTTTTGAATATTTGTAAAATATTATGAACCTGGGCCTCCCATGTAGTACAAGGGGCTAAGTTTCAGCACTATATGTGGTATATATTACTCAGCCATCAAAAAAGATAAACTAATGTCATTCACAACAAAATGCATGGAGCTAGAAGGAATTATGCTCAGTGAAAAAAAAATCAGAAAAAGAAAACTATCGAATGGTCTCACTAATAGGAGGAATATAGGGGAACCAAATAAGGGATCAGTGAAAAACTTAATAACAATAAAACACACAGCAAAACAAAACAAAAATAAACAGGCAACTATAAATCAGAGACATTCTGCAGGGGAGATAAGGAAGGAATCATAGCGAGGGAGGGAAGAGCACAAGGGACTATGGAGATGGTGCACAGGTGAATTGGTGGTGGATTTTCTATGGGGACTACACCTGAGAACAGAAAGCAAACATTGTACAAAAATGAAAAATATATGTCAATAAATGAATTATTTTAAAATAAAAAAGAGGAGAAAAAACAGCAATGAGACTCTCAACCTTTAATACACATGAGTTAAAGCTGAATGTCTTTTATTATATATATAAAAAATGCCTCACCACTATGAAACTGTCTGCAGTCACTGCAGCACGAGTTCTACCCCTGCCAGGGAGCTGAACTACATGGCTCAGCAGACCTCTCCTGTCTCATCCACTGTTCCCCTCAGCAGTGTATTTCAGTAGATCTTCCTGTTCTGCTCCCCACTCTGTCTCTGGTGAATCTTCTCCCCCTGCTCTGGCCTACATCCTAACTCCTAAATAAAATAAATCTCTAAAAAGAAAAAAGAAATTATGAACTGTAGCTTACTCTGAAACTGCATTCACTGTTTCCTCCTCATCCATTCACAAAGGTAGAGATAATCTTCACCCTGAGCAAGTCTCATCCTTCCAACTATCCTCTGAGCCCTTAATTTCTCTCATCTGTCTGTCTCTATTAACACATTACATTGCTGTTACTGTTTCTCATTTACATGAATGTCCCCTCCACTAGACTGAATTTCTTGAGCAGGTGAACATTGTCACCATCTTTAATCTTCATGTCTAAAAGAGTGCCTCTAATAAATACAATATACGTATTATCTGGATGAATATATAGATACATATATACAATTTCTATGTAGGTTCTTAAATTCTTGCATCTTACTTTTGATGGATCGTTAAAATATGTTTGCAATATGCAATCTCTATCAAAATTCCAGTGATTCTTCAAGAAAATAGGAAACCAAAAAGACCCCGAATAGCTAGAACAATTCTGAGACACTTTTCCAAATGAGAGAAAATAAGGGTGCATCATACATATGACAAGGGGCTAATATCAAAATCTACAAAGAGTTGGTATAATTCAACAAGAAGAAAAGAATAAACTCAATCAAATGTAGCAAAAAAGCTGAAGAGACAGTTCTCCAAAGAAGACAGACAGATGGCCAACAGGCTGATGAAAAAATTCTCATCATCAGGGAAATGCAAATCAAAATCACAATGAGATATCACCTAACAACTGTGAGAATGGCCCATATCAAAAACAGAAAAAAAAGAACAGTATTGGAATGTGTAGAGTAAGAAAGGAACCCTCATACATTGTTGGTGGGCTATAGCCACGTTAAGCCCCTATGGAAAACAGTATAAAGGGTTCTCAAAACATTGACAGTAGATCTACCATATGGAAATCTTATGCCTAGGTGTCTTCCCAAAGAATGAAAACACTATTTCAAAGGGATATGCGCACTGCTGTGTTCATTGCAGCACTTTTTGCAGCAGTCAAGCTATGAAAACAACCTAACTAGCCAACAACAGATGAGTGGATAAAGAAGACATGATAGATATACATGTAAATATATATATATATGTATGTATGTATGTATATATATGCACATGCATATAAACATATACATACATATACTGAAATACTACTTGACTATAATAAAAATTCAAATCTTACTATTAATGACAATTTGATCAGAATTGATGGTAGTATACTAAGCAAAAGAAGTCAAAAATAGACAGACATAACCAGCTGATTTCACGCATGTGAAATGTAAAGAAATAAAGCAAAAGAACAACCCCCCCAAAAAAAGCAAACCCTAAAATTTACTGCAGTTTGCTTTTTTTCAGAAGATAAATATCTACCCATTGTTTTTAAAAGATAATTATATGAAATACTATATTTGATGAAGACCCTAAAATTTAAGTTGTTTTAGGTGTTTTGTAAAATACTCAATGCTGCAATGTCTTATATGTGTATCTTTGAGTATGTGTGTGAGTCTATTTGAAGTATAAATACCTAAATTATAATTTTAGGGTCCATTATTTATAGTGTTTATAATATAAAGTCAGTGAATATTGTTTACTTGTACTTCTCCCCATTAGTCTAACTTTGAAGAAAAAAAAATTAAAACCTCCTATTAGTGAGGCAGAAAGGGTGTGAAGTAATGAGTCAAATGAAATACAGATCATTGAAGTATAGACACAGACCAAAAGATGTTCAACTCTCTCATCTGCTATAACTAAGATCAATGAGTTCCTTTTTTTCCCTTTTTTTAAGATTTATTTATTCATACAGAACTGGGGTACAGGCCAGAAATGTGAAGGGTGAGAAGATTTACCAGCGACAGAATGGGGAGCAGGACAGGCAGATCGACGAATTACACTGCTCAGGGGAGCAGTGGGCGGGTCAGGAGAGGTCTGCCGCGCCATGTGGTCACCTTGGGGCCAGGCGGGGATCGAACTCATGCTGAAGTGGCTTAAGCTTCTTAGTGCTGTGCTTTAACCCGCTGCGCCACCAGGGAGGGCCAGATCAGTGAGTTCTTAATGGACCACACTGAGTCAGTGCAATACGGATTCACATTCACCCACATCCTGCCCTATAGAGTAGGAGGTGACAGCTTCAACCCAGTTACTTTATGATTGAGAATTCAAGAACTCAGGATATCCATGGAGGTAGGACCTCCTCTAGCCCTCCGACTCCCTTCCAAAAATCCTTCTGTGAAAGTGAAAAGACATTAGATTTTTTCCACAATCTAACATTTTTTGTGGCACTGAGTGGTTTTGAAAACAAATTTCAGTCCTTTAGGACTCTGGTGGAACTATAAATGTAACACCCATTTTACAGGTAATGAAACTAAGGACCAAGAATATTTGGTGACTTTCTTACAGTAATATAGAACCAGTAGGTCTTAGGGTTTGGATTCAAACCAAGAGTTTCTGGTTATCAAACAGGCCTCTTTTAAGCCATACCACTTAGCTAGAAAAGCTGATTTTGACTCCCAAGATAAACTAGTGCAAGCAGTTTGTGAAGTGATAATTACTTTTCAACTAGGTATTGGGGGGTGGGGGAGCTGTAAACACATCTCTGGGGAAGGGGAATAGCAGTGACCTATGAGGTTTGAATCTTCGAGGTTCTCCTCTCAAGACAACTGGGTCATAACCCATGACATGTTAGAAAAGATGAACTCTACTAGCTGAGAGTTTATTGACTATGCACTCTTAGGAAATAGATGAGTAAATGCTTCTGATAATTAGTCAAAATGTCCTCAATTAGCAAAACTTTCTGAGAAATTTTGACATGTTAGGAAACTTTTAGAATGATAGAACTGTTTTGTGCAACCACTTACTACCCCCTCCACATTCAAACACACACCACATACAAGCTACCAAAGGTCATTCTTAAATTTCCTTGCGGTTTGAGTTCAGTTGCCAAATCAGCAGCAACAAACGTTGGCACACAGGGGCACGCCAGCCTCTGTGTCCGGTTGCCATGGGTCTTCATTGGGAAACACAGTTCTCTCAAGTGCCTTGCAATCAAGAGTGTTAAAAATAGATGTGTACAAGCAAGAGGAACAACCATGGGAAGTGGGTTTTGGCATTTCCTTTGGTCATATGTGCATCTGTTACCTGCCAACTGATTTCTAGAATGTGATTACGATTGCTTACAGTAACAATTTTTATATGAAATACCTAATTGTTAAAAGCATGTGGCTCTTCAGAGGTACAAATACAGTTTGATGAAGAAATTTTTAGAATGATTCAGGACCTCAAATTAAGTCAGTATAAATTATAGGCTTAACAATTCAAGTCCCCCTTTCCCTTGATCCTTTTGTGGACTTTCCATTAATTATCCCACTCAGAACCTTGGAGTTAGACACCCTCATAAATGTGTTGTCACTGTTCTATTTCCACCAGGACTCTCTTCTCCATTGAATTTGAAACTGTAACAACTGCCCTTTACATCTCTAAATTATTGTATGTAAGAAAGTTGGGGAATATTCCTGCCAACAATCTATTTCTTTCCTGTTTTTCCTTAAATGACCCAAGTGTTCCAGCCCACTCTTGGGAATCATTGATTTCATTTCTTCACTCATCATCAGCATTAGTCTATACTTAATCAGCAGATTAGTCTATATTTTCCACATAGAAAACTGCTGTTCTAGCCCAAACCTAGCAAAGTGCAAATCAAAAGCAGTATCAAGATTTATACCTTATAAGGTCCAGCCCCCTTGTCTAACTTTTAATTTCATTCCAAGATGTTAAATATCCTTCAAACATACCCTGCTATTTCATAGAATACTTTCTTCTCCCTCTTCTTGAAAAACTTTTCATCCAAATCTTCATGATTTCCTTTGTCATTTGAAATCCAATTCAACCAACACCTCCTCAAACTTTCCCTGAGCATCCAAATTTTTATATCCTCTTTCCACTATCATCTCACCATATTTTCTTTTATTTTTTTAAAGAATTACTTTATTTAGGACCCTCCTCATTTGTGCAACAGATTAAAGTACAATACTGCAAAGCTAGCCACAGCTGCTTCACCAAGAATTTGACCCCCGGCCAGGGAGGTGACCCACATGGTGTAGCAGACCTCTCCTGTCTCACCCACTGCTCCCCTCAGCAGTCTGTTCATCAGTCTGCCTGTTCTGCTCCCCACTCTGTCTCTGGTGAATTCTCTCACCCCCCACACTTCTGGCCTGTACCTCAATTTTGTATGCAAAGATAAATCAATCTTTAAAAAAGAATTATTTTATTTATACATACATATTTACATGCATGTATGCGTACATGTATACATACAAGAAACAAGAGCTGGGGTATAAGCCAAAGGTGTAGGGATAGGGGGTTAGAGGACTCACCAGAGACACAGTGGGGAGCAGTACAGGCAGATTGACTGAAATACACTGCTGAGGGGAGCAATGAGCAAGAAAGGAGAGGTCTGCTGCTCCATGTTGGTTAGCTCCCTAACCGGGGGGTCAAACTCATGCTGCAGTGGTTGTCTATCACTTCAGACTGCTGAGGCTTAACCCCTTAAGCTGTCAGAGAGGCCCCCTTACCATGTTTTACTTTTAA
This sequence comes from Condylura cristata, assembly GCF_000260355.1. Lineage (NCBI taxonomy): Eukaryota > Metazoa > Chordata > Mammalia > Eulipotyphla > Talpidae > Condylura > Condylura cristata. The sequence goes on along the minus strand of NW_004567122.1, from coordinate 32,700,511 downwards.
TATGGTTCCCATCATTATATGAAATTATCTTTTCCTCTTTAATTTTTAGTGTTCTTCCTATTCAATGCTAAATTCTTTGAGGATGTTGGATCTTATCTGTTTGACTTCTCACTAAGTTCCCAAAGCTTAGTTCAAGAAACACTTTGTTCACTTTGTACATTTGAAGGAAACCTGTATCTGATTGTTGACCCAGGCAGAATTAGGCTATGTGACTTCAAATGAGTAGTATCATTGTGTATTTGATCTCTGCCTCATGTAAGAATTTCTTCTAGAGGGAGGAAAAAAATATTTCAAGCAGGGTTACTTGACAAACTGGGCTAGTTTTGTCACAGACTTAGTTCAGCTTGCTGCTTCATATTCCCAGACACATGAAGAGCCAGCTTTCTGTTTTTATTTATTTTATAGCTACCTATTGAGGGCTTACAACTTACAGAGTAATAAGAATTCAGTGGTGAATGAGACAGAAATTATCTCTGCTCTCGTGTAAACTAGTCTGGTGAAGGAGAGTTAACTAAACCAATATCTGATAATTTTGTGATGGGAGTTAAAAAAGATCAATCCTAAGATAAGGAAACCTATGTATCCTGGAGATTCAGAGAATGATTTTCTGAGGACCTGCTGTGTTGGCTTAGAATTGTGGAAGGCTGACAGAACTATGCCTATAAGTTCAATCATTGGCTCCATCTCATTTCTTTTCCACTTTCCTATACTGCCACTCCCTTTACTAGAAAAGAGAGCATTTTCTGTATGCAACCAGCAGAAGCGTAGGTGACCTTGCTACACCTAAGAATTGGTCTTATAGGACCTTCCTGTGACAGAAAGGGGAAAGCAGATGATCCACTTGAACAAGTTTATTTGTAAGATACTCACCTTTATCCTTCCATATACTCATTAAAAGTCAGTGTATTAAAAAAAAAAAAAAGTCAGTGTATAACATCAGACTATCCAGGCAGGAAGTATCCCACTGTGACTACTAGGACCAGTGCTTCATCATCATCCTCACTGGTTGGCATTTACATAGGGCTTCATGTATACCAGATAGTATCCTGAGCATTGACTTTCCTGTTCTCCTCCATCTTCACCAATATTGTAGTAGCTACAACTGTTTGTGTGCTTTTATAGATTAGAAAAGTGATATGCAGAAAATTTAAGTAACTTGCTCAAAATCACAAGAGAAAGTGATAAATTCAGAATTAAAATCCAGGTTTGTCCAACTATCCTTAGCCACCACATTATGCCTCTTCTCTGTGATAGAAATTAGCACTCTGATTTGGTAAAGAGGTTTACATAGATATATCTATGGTCCTACCATTCCTGAGAAAATTTGGAATATAAGAAATCTCCTTTATAATCAAGTCTTTGTGTCATTTGATTTACAGGATATGAACCCTCCAGAATGATCTGTGTACTAGTCACATTTTGTACTTTCAAGGCACAGTATGCTTTGAAGATAAGACTTCATTAATTCTCAGAAAATTAATTTGAGTCAGAAACAATTGTGAACATGTTGCAGATAATTCAGCTGAGGCAGGGTACCACCAAACCAATCAGGCCAAATCTCATATGTTTTATCAGAATCTGATGACAGCCTGCAGATCCCATCTTTTGTGCTTTACATTGGTCAACAAATATCTCCAAGTTGAGTTTCAGTTTCAGTTGCCAGTTTGTCAATGTGCTGTGGGGAAACACCTCCCTTGAGAATCAAGTGTAGCCTGCTGGCAAGGAGCAGGCAAGGCAAGTGGCCTTTCTGCATCCAAAGGGGAAGTGGCTTCCTCAGGAAAATCAAGGTGTCATTAAGTAATCCCACCCATGCCCAACCCAAGTGGCTGCTCTTCTCCGTGTTCGAGAGCCTACATTTTCTCCAAATATGAATACAAGAAGCCCAAAGTCTAGGTTGAACCAGAAGAGTGATCCTTTGAAACAGAAAGGCAAGAAAGGCATTGTGGGTGGAGAGAAAAATGAGTAAACTGGGAGTTGGACAACTTGTTCAAAGTTCAGGGTGAAGCTCTGTGGAAGGAAAGCAAATCCCTAGCTCTTAATCCAAATTTCCTTTTAATCTTTCTGCAACTTTGTACCCAAGTTGCACCAACTGGTGTATTTTCCTACTTTGAAGGGAGGTTTGAGTTTTTAAGCTTTCCAAACAGGGTCCTCCATGGTGGCACAATGGACTAAAGCACAGCACAATGAAGCTATAGCAGCCACTGCAGCACCAATTTGATCCCCAGCCTGGGAGGTGACACATAATGGCATGGCAGACCTCACCTGACCGGCCCACTGCTCCCCTCAGCAGTCTGTTTTGCTCCCCACTCTGTCTCTGGTGAATCCTCTCAGCCCCCTCACCTCTGACCTGTTCTGTATACATAAATAAATAAATACTTAAAAAAAAACTTTCCAAGCAGTAGTTATTTATAAGAAAGATCCATAGTGTTTCTTCATCCCCTAAGGATTATGGGGGGCGGGTGGAGGGGAATCTGGACTAATATAAAGCCATCTGATGAGGAAGGAGAGGTATGATGCTAAGTCATGAAGGAACTAGAGAGATTGTGGAAGAAAATAGCTGTAAAACAAAATTCACAAAGGTGGCAGAATATAGATTCAATTCTCTGATATGTGTTATTCAGTCAATCCAATAGGCTTTCTTTATTGAACTAATTGCCAACACTTTGATTGGAGAATTGCATATTAATTTTGAATGAGAGCAATAGGCTAGCAATATGTGTATTCCCTTGGGATGCCACTTAAACTCTCCATGTCTCCCTAAGCCTATTCTTCCTCCATCTCTCCCTAAGCCTATTCTTGATGAACACGGGCCCCCAGAGTCATCTGTGTTTTGCAGCCTCTGTTCTAATTTTCCAGCAGCAGTGGTAGCGGCGGCAGCCAGGAGCCAATGCAGACATTTCCCTGAGTTTTCATGCTCATCCCGGAAACTGAGCTGCTCCCAAGAATGTTGTCAGGGCCTGTGATATTTATCTTGTTATGCTTTATCAGCCCGTACTTTAAGGAAGGGCCTAAATCAGTAGCTAAACTAGCTGGAGAAAATAAGATTCAGTATAGATGGGGCTTTCATTTTACTTAGGCTTCCCCTGCAAGACCCCAGAGCTTAATGTGAACAGCTTGTAGGAAGGTAAGGCAGTGAGTGAATGCAATGAAGACCACATATTACTGAAGGTGGGGGCCCCAACCTTTTTCTAGAAGCTGTCAAAACCTGGATGGGACAGGGTGGAAGAAAGGATGCTGCTGGCTGAGATATCCTTGGCTCCTGGTACAGTTGTTCCCTCTGCCCCACAAAACAACTAGAAAATAAACCAGAAAAAAAAAAACAAAAACAGATGTCTGAGATATTTCTATCTGGTTAAATGAAATGACGATTTAGCAACTCTAGCTACTTATGCATTTAAACAAGTGAATAGGTAAATTTTCTAATGCAGAACTTTATTTTTATTCAATAAATTAGTTCTTCATTTAACAAAAGTTTTTTTGAGTAACTACTTAATGGTAAGCACTTTGTGAGGCAAGTGTCCTAGTTTTACCTTGCTGTTTAATTTATTGGTATAAATTTTGGTCAAAGTTTTCTTTAAATCTCTGTAGTATATGAAAATAAACTACCTGAATAGTAATGTCAGGTTTTGAGTTAGAGTAGCATTTGACACAAATAACATTCATGGCCAGGAGGAAAGGTCACCAAGTTAGTAAAATGCTTTAGCATCACCCTAGCTATGTATACAGCAGGTTCTGGGAAAATGATATTTCATTATAATGTTGATGAGGGAAAAGGAAATCCCTGGCTTATTTCCTTATACATTATTTCACTTAAAAGTCAAAGTTTCCGAGAGTCTGCTGATTATGTAAATGAGGATGTATATATCTGTTTGCATATAGCTTTATATACATGTGTATTTTGTAAATTACAGAATATATAAAGAAATGGAAATCTGAAAAATAAAGGCTCCCTTTATTTTATGTTTACTATTTTTTAAAATATAAGCCTTACTATTCCCTGCCAGTCTATTATGAACTTTTGGGATGTTGCCAGCCCCTGAGAACATTGTGGGGTTCCATCATGGTGAGCTATCATATGTTCCCATCAAAAGGAAATGGCTCATCAATGAAGTGGATGGTAGATTTCGGACTTAGCACCTTCCCCGGGTTGCTTAAGTCCCAAGTGGTGCTCTAACCTCTTCACTCACAGAGCCCAGCATAGCCTTTCCTTAAGTAAGTTGCCTAGGGAACCAAGGAACCCCACCACCTGCAGATGTTTACAGGCAGTCTTTGCACAGGAGATTCTCTGCCACACTGGTCACCACACTCCCAATGCCCCTTGTCACAGCCCTCAAAGCACTGGCTTCTGTGCCTAGATATCCTTGGCTCCTGATACAGTTGTTCCCTCTGCCCCCAAGACCCTTTGCCATTCTTTATCATGAGCATCACTTCCTCGGGGACTGTCCCCTGACCTCCCACTCTAAATGCAGTTGATATTACTACTCTTAACACATTATTTTATTTTTCTTTTATAGTAATTGGAATAATTTAGAATCACACATATATTTGTGTGCTTTGTGGTTAACATCTCCCTGTAAAGTTGAGTCGAAGGGGACTGGAAGGTGGGGGGGAGTCTCCTTCGACTCAACTCTACAGATATTGGACTCCATTTGCAGCTGCTGTCTGGCCTGGAGCGGGTGGCATTTAACATGTGCTCAATAAATATTTATTAGACGAGGAAAAAGGGAAATAAAATAAGGACAAAATTGATTCCACTATAAATATGTAGGCAACACTATTTTCAGAGAACTGAGAATTTTCTTAGGATTTAGATTCTGGGGGAAAAAAGTTGGTAATATTCCTTAAGAATACTTGCTAGGGGCCCTCCCTGGTGGCGCAGCGGGTTAAAGCATAGCACTAAGAAGCTTAAGCCATTTCCTCATGAGTTTGATCCCCGCCTGCCCGGGAGGAGATCCACATGGCGTGGCAGACCTCTCCTGACCCGTCCGCCGCTCCCCTCAGCGGTGTACTTCGTAGATCTGCCTGTTCTGCCCCCC